>NC_132780.1:191392181-191693358 GCF_048418805.1 Vulpes vulpes
GTTTTTATGAAGGCCCCTGCACGACATCGTACTAACCACACAGATGTCATCCAGTAAATACGTGGCTGCGCTAATTAGACCCTTCCTCTCCATGACCAAAGGCTGAAGGTTCTTTACCTTGTAACCGGTCACCAGAGGAGAGTTGGACCAATTTGTTGACCTTCTCACCAAAAACAGAAGCGCACAGTGTTCAAGTAGCATGTGATCTCACCTAAGACATCTTTCTCATGCTCAGGAACAAGCACCTTCCACTTAGACTCCTCAGGGTCCGTGAAGTCGATGTTGATCAGGCGATAGTTGGGCGAATGGCGATTTGTCTTGAATGTGAACACCGTCCCCTCGTTGGTCACATAGTCATATTCTCCTTCAAAGTTGTCGATCAGTTTTACCCACTTCAGGATTCCTGGTGAGAGACCAAGCATTCCTGTCACCTCTCCTGTGTTGAAAATGCTGTGGTTTCTTTATGTGCAGGGAAGGAAGGGCAGGTCTTTTCTTTCCATGGAACACAAAGGAGACACAGTATTTGGAGGGTCTAAGGCTTGAGAAAGAGCAAGGACAAGTACAGCTGAATTTTAAGGTTTTTAAAAATGTGAAGAAACTTTCACTTTTTTCCTGAAAACCCTTGCAATGAAGAAGGACCTCTCCTCTCAGCCCCTGGCCCCATGTGAAGAAACTTTCACTTTTTTCCTGAAACCCTGACAATGGAGAAGGACCTCTCCTCTCAGCCCCTGGCCCCATGTAATCTGGTAGGTTCTCTCCTACCGGAGTGTGTGTCTTATCTGAGCACTTCCTTCTACCTCGACTGCCACCACACCATTCCACGTCTTCATTCCCCTCCTGGTCTATGGCAGTGGCTCCTACCTGGGATGATTTCAAATGTGCATGCGCACATGTGCGTGCACACACACACACACACACCCCCAGGGTTGACTTCACACTAAATGTCAGTTATAAAAATACAAAATACAAAAAAAAAAAAAAGAAAAAAAAAAACCAAAAGAACAAACCCCATTAGGCCATCTATTTAAGAACGTGTCCAACATAAATGTTCAGAGTACATTTCAAAAGTTTCATAAACAAATGAGCTTGATGATTTCTGAATACTAGAAGGCCAAGCCAGATCTCAGCTATTCTTTAATTAGTCTCCTACCTTAAATTTTTCAGTGAAATTGCTACGTTAACTTGGATAGTTCATTTATAGTCTTTGGATCTTTCAAGGTGATTTTACATTCATTATCTCATTCATCTCCATAGCATAATATCTTTATACAATTTTTTGTTGCTGAATTAAATTTATCAAGAAAAACATACTTTCATGGTGGAAAGGTTTTTCTTTTTGTGAGACATAACTGAATTAAAACCCCAGATCCACTATTTAGTGGTGTGACCTTAAAGAAAGCTCTAAAACATTCCTAAGGGATCCTAAAAACAACAAAAAACCCTGAATAACTGTAAACACACCACCATATCTCTAGATGGGGAGACTCAATATTTTAAAGGTTTAAATAATCCCAGAGGAAATCTATAAATCGAACATAATTCCAATCAAAATTCAAATGGGAGTTTTAGGGAATTTGTTAACAGCATTCTAAAGTTCACTTGAAAGAATACACACATAAGGATGGATACCCAATACATTTTTCACAAGAGAATTTTTTGCACCATGATATTCTGAACAATCCCCTTCCCCTCCTCAAGGTAATCATCATCCTGATTTTTACATTAATTACTTCATTTTCCCTGTTCGTTTCCTGTTTTAATATGCATCCATAAACACTTGAGTCTAATTTTGCCTTATTCTTGAACTTCATCTACAGTGAAGCCAGACAACATGTATTCTTTTGTCTGACTTCTCTCACATGACATTACGTTTGTGAGACTGTTCATCCTCTGGTTATTGTTAGTGACTTTTGGTTGAATCCTATTATGCTCAAAGAACACACTCTGAATAATTTTAATCTTCTAAAATTTGCTGAGAAAAACTGTATGGCCTAATTATTTTTCCTTTAATGATTTTTAAATGTTCCTGTATGTTCCTGCATATTTTGCATCTTTCGGGTGTGACATGCTAAATATGTCTATTAAGTCATTTGTTAATCACGTTGTTCAAATCCATGTATTTACTGATTTGGGAAGCCATTTTTTTCTATTGGTCACAGAAAAGGTTGGTTAAAATGTTTCTTATGTGACTGTAGATTTTTACTTGTATTGCTGTTCGATTTTGTTCTCTGTATTTTGAAATCATGCTGTTCAATATATACAAAATTAGAATTATTATATTTAAGTAAAACTGAAGCTTTAAATGGTGATGAGGTTTTATCTTTAGCAATGCTTTTTACTTTAAAGTCTGCTTTGATATTTAGACAGCTGTGTGCTTTTCATGGTAACATCATGGGCCAGTTGTCCTCTGCAAAATGACTGGTCCCAATTACGTTGTTTATCATTTCTGAAAAGATTGTCTCTTTTCCGTGTCTCTTAATCATTCATGCTTTCCACTTCTTGGGCTACATTCTAAGTTAATTTCTTTACATCCATATTCTAATTCATTAATTCTCTCTTCAGCTGTTTCTAATTTCTTCAGCCTAATAACTCAGTTTTTTAATGTTAATAGCCATATTCCTTATTTGTAAAAATTCTACTTAGTCTTCCTCCAATCTGGTCATTCTTTATAATATGTTGTTTCCTGCTTATACTTCCAAGCTTCTTGTTTATTTTCTTGTAAAGGCAGCATCACGTTGCTTATTTTTAAAAGTATATTCAATGTACTTAATTTATGTCAGGATTGTGATTAAGTCCACTCTGCTTCTTCTATTGCTCTATTTCTCATGCTGGTGAATTTCTTTGTCTGATTTGTGGTTTTTTTGAAATTTTTGACTGTGAAATGATTTCCCTTGAAACATTATCTATGGCAATTCTTGGAGGCCTGAGTTAAAGTGGCACTATTCCAGAAGTTCCAGAGAAGTTCTGTATTTGGCCTCCATTTGCTTGTTGGGAGGCAACCAATCTGGGAACCCTTTAAATGAAATTCTTGACATAAGGATTTTTGGACCTCAGAGGGACAATCCAGATACCTGTACCCATGTCATGTTTTAGGAAAATTCACATCCTTCCTCTCCCTCTCCTTCCCTAGTGCAAAGGTAAAGGCAGGCAGGTCTTTTTCCTCTCCCTCCTCCTCATGCCCCCACTCCCAGGATTATTTCTTAATCACCATTACACTGAGGGTATCCCTTATTAGACTTTTCAACATGGAGAACCAGAGGCTTTATCCTCTGTCCCCCTTGCTCTAGGTGGCCATCAGGTAGAAACTCAACCCTCAAAGCCCAGCAGAAACATTCCAGAACAATACAAGATTCCTGCTTTCATTTTGTTTTTGGTCTCTATGGTTTGTCTTTTTTTGCATGTGCCAGCTTAGCAATATATTAGAAAAATATCTTATAAACATTTTACAGCATTCCAGTTGTTTCAATTGGGAGGTTACTCAGAATATAAAATCTGCTAAACTCCCTCAAATAGAAATCCTTAGAATTATTTTTTAAAAGGTTAAGCTGTGCATTCAAGTTCAAAATTTTTTTTTTCAGTGACAAACTGCTAATCTCAAAAGCAAGTGACCGACCACTCAAAGGTAACTTCACTTTATTTTACATAAAGCAATACTTTAAAAGGGGGAAAAAAAACCCCTAAAAACTATTCCTTAGAAGAATAAGTAAAAAATTAGCAGACAATGCAAAAATTGCAGACAATCAGAAAGGTACATTTGTTTATACTAAGAATGATGAATCACAATTTTCTGGACTATGACATTTGTGGACATAGAGTCTTGGTTCAGGAAAATGTCAGATTCCTTAAATGTTCCTCTGACAATAAAACATTTCCTGATGTGCAACCTTTATTTCTCAAAGTAACCATCTTACGGTTTCTGCCTGAAAAGGTCTTGCATCCATTGTAGTGATATTTGTTATGACCCTGGCCACCCCACCCCCAACACAAAAAGTCACTGAAATATCTGCCAAAGGCAAAACACAGTAGAAATTTCCTTTGGTATTTCTGTATAATCAGGTGAGCCTAAAGATGTAGCTCATTTGTTTTAAATAATCAAGGCTCCAACGAACACCAAAACAACAGTTTGTAGTTGTCATCTACCATCAAATTCTGGAGAATTAACCTTAGTCATTAATAAATACTACAAGTCATAAACTCATTCAAATTTACGTATGTGGCTGGATTTATACAAATGTGGTTCAAAGTACTGGCCCCCATGAGGAAGCACAACTAAAATGGAGCTCATGAAATCATTCTGCTCTCCTGAAACCCTTGCTCCTCAGGGCTCTGGTGCAAAATAATTCCAGAGAAGCAGTATTTCAGTTGAACAATGGGGCTCACCCAGTTCTGCTATTCACAAGTCAGAACACTATTGATTTAAATGGAAAACAGAAAAATTACTTTAAAAAAAGAGACATGGCTTAAATCCCAAACCAACCTCACTTTTTGCCAACTTCTTCTGGGATTCTTTTCTCTGTAAGTGGCATTGTTCACTCTGAAGCCAAGAGAAATTCAACTCCCAAACTTTTCTACATTAAAGTTAAAGTTACTTTCTATAGACCTGATTCTTGGTGGTGGAATGATTTGTTTACTGAATGAAGATTAGCTTAAAATAAGTCATCTTATGCCTTCCCTTGAGCAAAGTCATTACTTTTATTGCTTTCTTTGAAAATACACAGAATTAACTATGTTTCATAAAAAACGTTCTGTAAGCTCTCTAGCAACAGGAGCTAAAAAGTGCTTTTACACTTGACAAAAAACTGTGTAACAACAATAAACAAATGCAGAGTGTGGTCATGTTCTAAAACTGAGGGGGCAGGAGGTGGCTGTTCTCCTTGGCCCAAAACCTTCCTTCCATCCCCCTGCCTCACAGCCACCGTTAGAACATGGGCTAGGAGGTTTCAACTGACTTGAGTCTGAATCTTTACATGGCATCAGGAAAGCAAATGGTCCTCACCATCCCCAGGTTCCTGGGGATGACAACATGTGCTCCTCAGAGATTGTTGAGAAGACTAAATAAATTAACTACACTATTAGCTCAGAATCTGGCACATAGAAAATGTTAAACAGTCAATAGTTACTACTATTCCAAATAATCCCAGCATTCTTCAAATGGCAAAAATAAGCTAAATGTGGCTTTTGAACAGCATGATTTGCTAATAGTGAACTTTAAAATCGAATTTCCATCTGTCACAGCACACAGCTATTTTCCTAGAAAAAGCTCTTAAAAATCACTCATTTTAAAATTAGTAAAAACACTAATTTTATCACTATTACTTATTTTACTTCAAAATTAATGTTTTGCTTATTTTTTATGCTATCTTTTGATGTCCCAATTCTTTTTGCTTTTCTTCCATTCCTACCCTGAAATGCACACTACTTGCGAATAGCTCCCTGCCTCTCACAGAAGCCCTCCTCGCCTGTTGGTCTGGCTCTTCACGCTCAGCTGAGCTTGCTAAACTTTGGACAACTCATTTGTTTAAAGTTTCTCAAATGTTTATCTCCCCCTTTCCACTCCACTCCCAAAAAAATGTCCCAGCCCCATGAGGCATGAACCATGGAGTCACTATTGTCTCAGCTACCTAGCTGCGATAGGAGCAAAGACCACTTCAGGCCTGCCTTAAGGATGGCTACGTTGGTGCCTAAGTGTGTTAGGTTACTAACAAGTATTTTAGGCACTGATAATTCTTTTCACTTAATAATCACTTCCTAAAGATTCTATTTAAAAACCTCTAATAATAAGTTTAAGTTAATTCAGAGTAGGGCCAAATGGTCAGCATATTTTTTGCTGGTATTCACCCTATAAAAGAAATATAGTATCTGACCTTTCACAGAAAAATGAAAGATCCAAAAAGACAGGATCAAAAGAAAGAAAGAAAACAAAAGAAAGAAAACAGAGGCGGGGGGAGAGGGAGTTGAGTATTTCTGAACTCCAAAGATGTGCTGAGTCTGGGCATGTATGCTGGGTCACAGCACTGCTGATACACCCCGAGAGCGGGCACTGGTGATCTCACAGCTACCGCCCAGCAGGTGGGGAGCGCTCCAGAGCAGGAATGACAGCAGAGTGGGACAGTGATACAGGTATGCTTCGTAACTAAATATATAACATTTACATAATCCTGCATTTTAGCCGGAAACTTGTATGCATTTGTTGACAATGTAAAGACAACAGAAACAACTGAATTTAATTTTTTTTTAATTCCATTCTTTTTTTTTTTAAGACTTTATTTATTCATGAGAGACACAGAGAGAGAGAGAGGCAGAGACAGAGGCAGAAGGAGATGCAGGCTTCCTGTGAAGAGCCTGATGTGGGGGATCCCGGGGTAGCTCAGTGGTTTGGTGCCTGCCTTAGGCCCAGGGTGTGATCCTGGAGTCTCAGGATCGAGTCCCACGTCAGGCTCCCTGCTTGGAGCCTGCTTCTCCTTCTGCCTCTGTCTCTGCCTCTCTCTCTCTCTCTCCGTCTGTCTCTCATGAATAAATAAATAAATGAAACCTTTAAAAAAAAAAAAAAAAAAGAGCCTGATGTGGGACTCAATCCCGGAACTCCGGGATCACGTCCTGAGCCCAAGGCCGACATCCAACTGCTGAGCCACCCAGGTGTCCCCCAAATTTAAATTTTAATGTCGTAGTCTCATACTTTTTCAATAAAAAGATTTAGAAATTTAAGTTCAATATGTACATTGAACACTTAAATAGTAAAAGAATATCAAAAACCATCATTTATATTTTCAGAGTATAAATTAAATTTTCATGAAATCTCTTAAAGTCCACATATTTGAAAGCAGAGATCAAAGGCCTGATACCTAACTGTAATATGGAAAATATGTGAAAATTTACTTGCAATTTAGTTGACATGAAGTAAGTTTATATACAGTGGACTTTTGAACAGCAGAAGGGTTAGGCACACCAACACCCCTACACAGTAAAAAATGCACATATTTACTTTTGACTCCCTCAAAACTTTACTGCTAGCCCGCTGTTGACTGGAAGCCTTACTGACAATATAACCATACTTTTCGCATTTTGTACATTATATGTGTTATATATTTTGTATATGTATTATACAGTGTATCCTTATAATAAAGTTATAGGAAAGTGAATATTAAGAAATCATAAGAGAAAGTACATTTACAGTACAATACTGTATTTATTATCAGAAACCCCAAAATCCGTGTATAAGTAGACCTGCACAGTTCAAATCAGGGTTGTTCAAGGGTAACTGCATATTCAAAATAGGACAATAAACTTAGGAAACAAAATATAATTCAAAAAATGTTAAGAAAAGTACAGAAAATATAACTAAGAAAACCAGATGCAAATCATTTTCTTCCAAGGTTCAGGATGATTAATTTCAACTAATCTGCAGGCGTGAATCAGGTTAAGAATCATAGGAATCAAGACTCAGCTGTCTTTTCTACTGCAGAATGATTAAATTGTCACGCCAAACTGGTGCCCTAAGTGGTTTCCTCACTTTTGATCTTAAACAAGGAATAGAAAAAGAGAAGCAAAAGTCCTTTGCTCATACAATACACACGACCGGAGAAATACGGTCTGTGCCTATTCATCATTCTCAGAGTTTAATAAAAGATAAAAAAATTTAAGTAAAAAAAAATTTAAGTGGCCAGAAAAGTGAAGATTCAAAAGTGCCTATAAGGAAATATAACACTTACTGATGGAGGATGGTTTATACAGTAGGGCCTGAGCGCCAGGAGCCATAAAGGGGCAATGAAGTCATTTAAGACAAGTTGGAACCCACTTTCTGTGTGTCCATGTTACAGAAAAAAATTACCTCACACTTGTTAAAATGGTAAAGAGGACTTCATTCAGGACTACTGAGATAGGTGTTAAGACCATCGCAAAAGACAGAGAAATCAGGCTTAACTCCAAATACAAAAAAAGACAGCTGGGGATTTATAGCCAATGAGCAGAATGGAGAGAGGGTAGTCACAAAGAGGGCACATGGAGTTGGGGGATTCTTGTTAAATTGACCTAATAATGTTCTTGGTGAGGGCAGGTCAAGGTAATCAGATATTAATTAGTGGGGGCTGGCAGCAGGGGACCAGAGGGATGAGGAATTTGAGGGTGATCAGATATGGAGGGTAGGGGAATTCTCTCTCAATGGATGTAGTGAGATTCTTGCTACAATTAAGCTATGCTGGCCCAATGAGGGAGTAGGAGGCCAAGGAACCAAGGTTGAGGCCTCACTGAGGGCTTAGGGAAGCTTGACTAAAGTCTGGTCAAGGACGGGGTCCTTGTCATCTGTCAGGCACTGTTCTAGGTGCTGGGCACTCCACGGAGCAAGACAGACAAGGTCTCTGATCTCATGCAGCTCACAAATACAAAAAGTGCTGTTGTTGTTGTTGTGTTTCTGCACGGAGAGAAAAAGGATCAGAACAGGAGAAAGCAGGAGAACAGCCAACTGTAGAAGGAAAAGTGTCAGGTGAAGGCATGAGGAAGTGTGGTAACTGTTAGAATAAAAATCTCTCCTCCCCCTAAGAAAGAAGATAGTAACTCGGAATATGTCTCTGGCAGCCAGCACAGAAGGGGGCGAGATGTTCTTTGGAGGGCACCTGCTTAGCTGTGTCAAACACCTGGAATATTGTACAGACTTCTAAGGCCCCAAGGATACGCCTAGGGCTGTCTCTATCCAGGGGGAATGAGGTGAGTCAGAGGAGTCACCTGTGCAGGAAGGTCAGGAAAGGAGCAGCCGACCAGCCTCAACTGCAGTTCCTGGGGAAAGGCTGTGGCCCACAGTGTGTACAGATGTGTCCGTATTTTTCTTAAGTAAAAAGACTGCCAAGGTAGATGGCGGAAAGGACGTTCTCCAATGAGAGGCAAAGGGTAAATGGAGAGAGATCCGGCCAACGGAGTGGCAAGTAGGAAGATGGTCAACAGGTTGGAGAAGACAAGTTGAAATCTACACAACAGATGTAAATGACAGAGGAATCCAGTCTCACAGGGAACTCTCTTAACTCTCAGGGTCCTAAGATTTTTATTTTTCCCCGTCCTGTAGTTTATTTATATAGTTTTGTTTTCTCTATCTGCTGCTCTTCCTACATCTATAGCCATCGGCCACTTTTGTGTACTTTTGGTGATCCTCATTTCAAAACGCAAAGGGGCGGAAGGCTTTCTTAGGAGACAAAGTTGACAGAAAGGTTAGAAAAGTGCTACCTAAGTGAAACTAGTTTTCCAGACAAGCAATTCAGTGATGCCCTAATAAATGAAGAATTAATCTGCATGAAAATGTGGTTAATTTTCCCTGCCTTTAAGGTAAAAAAGATTAAAATCATAGCAGAAAGGCTTTTAGGTTATAAAAGGGGTATAAATTTCAGCAATATAAAATGAAAGATTTCATAACATTGGATTGGATTTCGTTTTTGGTTACCGGCTATTCAAGTTTAACTCATCTAATAGTTAATTAGCACATTTAGCATTTAAGTTAAATGTTAATTATTTTTCCTCCGTTCAAAAAATATAACAAAAATGAAGCAGGTATAGAAATAGCAAGAAAAAGTTATCTGGCATATAACCCTTGAAATTTCAATTATCAACCTGTAAAAATTAGACAATTTCCCACATAGCCTTGCGCTTAGAGGCTCACCTATTTATGCTTTTGTCAAGGAAAGGATGCTTTTTTGATCATGAATCTGGTTTTGCAGTAAACAAGTCAATACCAAGATCTGTGTTTAGAGCAGCTTTGATACCGAAGATAACTATTTATTCTAGGACATCCTCAATCTATTTTACTATGCTACCCCAAATAAAGTGTGTGGATTCCAAATATTCCTCTTTAAGTTGAGAAACAAAGGAAAAAAGAAGGGAGGAATTCCTGAGCACCTGTCATATGCCAGGAACCCTGCTAAGCCCTGTTGCATACCTCTTCATTATTTCTCACAATTCCTCCGAAAGTCTGTATTACCTCCCCATCGGTAGTCATGGAAATATTGAGAGGAAACATTCCCACCCCAGGCTCACTAGTTAGTTAGTCTTGGAGTGGAGATGAAAATTCGCATCTGACTTGAAAGTGTTCTGGTTATTGTCATAATACATCCAACCACGATTAATGGGGATTATTTAAAAAAATTTTAATGATCACTATATCTCCATCTGCTAGGTCTCTCCTGTTATAAACTACTCAATGTCTTCAACAGTTCAACTCACACGTAGTATTTGTTTCTTTAAATGATAATAATTATATCATTGACTTATAATAAGCCAGCAATCTGTTAAAAAAAAAACAAACCCCAAAAATCCAAGATCTCTTTAATATTGTCATATGGAACTGACTTAAACCCAAGCGTGGAAGTGGATAACTATTTCATCTTACCAGCACTGGGCCAATCACTGTAACTGTCCAGAACTTTCAGGATCTCAGGACTACCACTCAAAGGAGTAACTACTGTGAAGTTTATGTTATCCACAAACTTAATGCTAATAAAGCAATATTAGAAAAAGGTGGCAGGGGGCAGCCCTGGTGGCCCAGCGGTTTAGCGCTGCCTTCAGCCCAGGGCCTGATCCTGGGGACCTGGGATCGAGTCCCACATTGGGCTCAGTGCATGGAGCCTGCTTCTCCCTCTGCCTGTCTCTGCCTCTCTCTCTCTCTCTCTCTCTCTCTCTCTCTCTGTGTCTCTCATGAATAAATAAAATCTTAAAAAAAAAAGAAAAGAAAAGAAAAGAAAAGAAAAAGGTGGCAGGCCCAGTTAAACCCAGACTTTAGCAGCTTTCAGTGGCAAACATCCCCCAGTGCCTTTAGTATGTCTACTGGGGAACACATCAATAGCTTCAAATCCAGCCTATCCTATTATTCACTTCAAAATCTCTAGGATATCACATATTTTTCTGAGTGCCTCAATGAATTCCAAATACTGGTCAGTTCAGTAACCTCATTAAATGATGAAATCAGGTTAGCACTGTCAGACTTGTTTGCTCTATTCTTCTTGTGGTTTTTTCCATGAGCTCACTGGGATGGTCTTTTTGACATGTCCTCAGTTTATCAATCAAATACTAATCTAGGTGTTACTGTAAAGGTATTCTGCAGATGTGATTAAAGACCATAATCAGTTGACTTTAAGTCAAGGAGATTATCCTAGATAATCTAGGTGGGCCTGATTCAAATGGTTGAAATGCCTTCCAGGGGAATTGAGGCCTGCCTGAAAAAGAAGAAATACCACCTGTGGACGGAAGCGTCAGCCTGTGCCTGAAAATTCCAGCCTGTCCTTCCTGGTGGCCCGCCCTACTGATTTCAGACTTAGCTAGCCAGTCTCCAAATCACATAAGCCCAATTCTTGCAATACATCTCTTAACGTACGTCTCCTACTGGTTCTGCTTCTCTGGTTATACCTTGACAGACACCTTCACACACCATCAATAGCTCACAAATACAAAATACCTAGGAGTAACCTGGACAAGTAATATGTGGTTATGGGGTACCTGGCTGGCTTAGTCAGTAGAGCACAAGATTCGATCTTGGGGTTGTGAGTTCAAGCACCATGTTGGGTGTAGAGCTTACGTAAAAGTAAAAAAAAAAAAAAGAATGAATGAAAGAAAGAAAAGAAAAGAAAAGAAAAGAAAAGAAAAGAAAAGAAAAGAAGGAAGAAAGAAAGAAATAGATGGTTCCACTGAGAGATATAATACCGAATAAATTTACAGGTTTACACAGTCCTAGTCCAACATATGGCTGGACTTCTGTTCACGTGATGACATAATAACCTTAAAGTTCCTCTGGACAAATTTAAAAAAAAAGGACAATTTGGAAACTAATAATTGCTAACATTTACTGAGCAAGCCTACTAGAGTAGTGGGCTCTTCACCTAAGGTGCAAAAAAAAACCACATAGGAAGCAGAAAAGACAACAGTCAACAGAAAAGACAACTCAAGGAAGATCAAATTGGGAAGACAGGCCAGGACCTGGCTTGTTTTGTAAAGAGGATGAATGCATCGTTGCCACTTATGGTTTCTTGGATGCTTCCCTTCTTTCTCCTTCATGTCCATTCAGGGCTATGGTGTCTAGAATTTTATTTGGGATGGCCTAGTGTACCTCTGCACTGTCTTCCTCTCAGAATCTCAATCTCTGGGTATCACATCCTCTTCTGTAATTCCTCAGGAATGTGGTAATGATAAAGTGGGGGATAAAAAATATGTAGGGTGGGAAAAAAGAAAGTAAGGACCAAGAAGTTTGGAAGAAAGCAAGGTTTCCTCTAGTTCTGTCAGCCTTTTTCTAAGTTTCACTCAGAGTCTTACTATTATTAAAGTGGACATAGCAGTACGAGTTCAGTACACCAGTATATGGAAGGAATTCTCTTCCCTAAATTTAGAGCAAAGTGATCAATTTGTGTTTTTTGATTTGCTAACTTGTAGCATTTAATAACAAGTCTACCTTATAATTTAAAGATATAACAAGGTAATAAAAAGAAAAAGAAACTAGCATTCTCTGGAGGAAGATCATCGTAACTGGAATATTTTAAAAACTGGAGAAAGGCAAAGATCTTTCCACCATCTCAGACTCACACAGGAATTCTATCATGATAACAGCACAGTAACAGCTGTCCCTGTTTCTTTCAGATCTCATTCTTCAGAGGGTCAGCTCTGTGTAGACCAGACTTGCAACTCAAGTGAACAATTCTCGGGTGCTGGTTTTGCTCCTGTCAAAGAATGTGAAACCTGATGTGGCTAATCCAATTTTCTTTTGAGATCAAAATGAGTGTATCCTTTTTTTTTTTTAACAGAAAAAAAAAAAAAAAACCCTACACATATCTTTATTAAATGGACACATATTTCACACCTGAATCAATCTGTTGACTTTATCCTGCTGTATCTGGGAATGGCACTCTGCAGTATCTAAGAGTGTCAGGATGTGGATCTTGCTCAGAGACGTTGAAAAATGATGCAATACCCGAGCAATTAAAAAAAATTGTAGATTTTCTTATCATAATGTAACATAAATTAGGTACCAATAATGAAGTAATCTAATAATTGAAAATGCAATCAGTATTATATAGTTTGCAAATCTGTATCATAATCTTTAAAATGTATTTATTTTATATTACCCAGAACACAGTGTGATCGTTTTAGTGTCCTTATCTGAGTGCCAGCATATCTGTGCGGCTTTTGGATCTGGGTATTCTTAGCATAGTAAACTGTGCAGCTGGAAAGCTTTAATGCTCAATAATGGTGCTGGTATGGCAAAGATGTTCGAAGAGAACAACATTTAAAATGAGCCACCTCCACAATTTGTAGCTGGCTGCTACAATGCTTACTATCATAATGTAAAAGGCTTCCAGGAAGGAAAATCAGACTGTTATTGTGCATGAGGCTCAGGGCTAAAAAACGGTCTTGTAATTACCTGTTAACCTCGCTAATTCTCACTGGTCTCTCTTACCCTTTTGCCTGTGACAGTTTGCACCCTCATATCTAGACAATTATAACGCTTTACAGACCAAAGGGCTAGCTTTGCCGTAACACTCACTCTTCATCTGCAATATTCACAGGATGTTTTCACATCCGTATGCAAAACATATGGCTAACCTCAATTTATGGAGAAAATGCTAAAGCCAAGAGCTTCATTCAGTTTTTCTTCATTTTATGGAACAATATTGAAAGAAAAAAATTATGAACTGATGGTTCATATGGCTGAATGGAAGAAGGTTTCTTGGGAAATCAATTAGAAGATCACAATAATTGCTTTTTAATGAAGCTTTCTGGAATAATTACCTGTTTGAAAGATAGCTTACCACTGATGCCATTGGATTCCTGCTGTAGGTCACAGTACCAGAGTCGGTTTACTGGATCGCACCCCTCTCTTATTGATAGTAAGACATAGCGACCATCATCAGACAACTATGAAGGAAATAAAAACAGTGCAGGGAGCTGATTAGAAAGTATTTTTTGGAAAGCACTGTTAAGTACAAAATAAAGCTTAACCTTAAATGTCATATGGTTACCCAAAATTTATGAGTGGCAAAGAAATTTAGAAAAAAAAGAACATTTTTTTAAATTTTACTCTTACTTTACAGTTTTAAAAACCCCAGTGACATATTTAAATAGAGACTATCAACAGATATAACTGAATGTCGTGACTCAATGTGATTTTTATTTAAATTTATACTTTAGGCTTTCACGGAGAATACAT
The DNA here is from genome assembly GCF_048418805.1 of Vulpes vulpes. Lineage (NCBI taxonomy): Eukaryota > Metazoa > Chordata > Mammalia > Carnivora > Canidae > Vulpes > Vulpes vulpes. Next base: position 191,406,349 of record NC_132780.1, read on the forward strand.
GCAATCTGTCATTCTGAATATCAGTATCTCTGACTTTGAAATTTTGCCATGGGTCATGTATTTTAAAAGTGTTGTAAATGAGTAAGAATTAGCAAAATGGGCATGATGCAAGGAAGTTCACCTGTGGTGCACACTGGTGACACGAACCAGTTTCTATTCAACTCTTTATCTTTAGTCGATGTCAAAAATCAAAAGCCTGTGCTTCTATAAATTTCCTTTATGGCTGAATAGAAGAATCTCAGGTAGCAAAAAGAATCTTGGCAAACTAATAGAGCAAACAATATATTCTGATTTTGAGTTGTCAAAATTGATATAAGTGGTGTCAAACCCTCTCTCTAAATTTGCAAACACATATGCTTTTTGCAATTGTTTTTTTTTCATTTAATTTAAAAAATTAATCTGTGTCAATATGTGTACTTAATTCTTTCAACTGCTATGCAGCATTTCAATCTAAAAATATTCCACAATTAATTGATCTGTGTTTCCATGAATAAATATTTTATGTCTATTTCCTTCCTATTATAAGCGACACCTCACCTCGACACCTCACACAATACGTTCGTTTGTGTCCTTATCTGTGTTTCTGGGTATATAACTAAAAATAAAAATGCTAGGTGGGAGGATACGCAACACATTCAACCTTATTCGGTGTTGCCAAATTATTTTCCAAAATGTTTGTACCAACTTACATCTTAGATGTCACAGCAAGTAACAGTTCCCGTTTTTCCACATCCTACTGCAGTGGCTAACTTCACATACCAACCTGGCTAGACCACAGTACCCACATATTTGGTCAAACATTATTCTGGACGTTTCAGTGAAGGTGTTTTTTGGATGAGACTGACTGTTTAAATGGGTGGACACTTTTTGGTTTTGTTTTTTGGTTCTGTTTTAAATGGGTGGACTCTTAAAGGTGATTACCCTCTGTAAGGTGAGTGTGCTCATCCAATCAGTCCAAGACCTTAAGAGAAAAACAGTGACCTTCCCAAGCAAGAAGCAATTCTGGACCACCTTTGGACTCAAACCGAACCTCTGGATTTCCAGCCTGCCAAGCTACCCTGCAAGGCTTTGGACTTGTCCAGCCTTCACAATCACACTGGCCAATTTTTTAAAAGTAAATCTTTCTCTTTATAAATATACACACATGTTGGTTCTGTTTCTCCTCAGAACCCTAACACACTTACCAACAACTGTTACTCTTTCATACGTTCATTAGGTAAAATTTGCTAAGCAGCCATTATGTACAAGACCTTTAAAGCTACATCAGTGAACAAATCTGGGGGAAAAAAATGTTACATTCTAGTGGAGGAAATAAATATGGAATTATGTAGCATGTTAGAAAATGATGAACATGGAGAACAGGAACAGGTGTAGGTAAGGGAAGCAGGATGTGGGGGCAGGAACTGTACTTTTAAAATATGGTAGTCAAGAAAGAAAATGTCTTTCCACTGTCTCCTGCCTTGCATTGTTTCAGATGAGAAGTCACTTCCTACCTTTTTTCTCACTACGTGGAATATGTGTTCCCTACTCTGGCTGCCTTTAAGACTTTATCATCATCTTAGGTATTATGCAAATTAATCAATCATGGGCTTTGCTGTAGTAGCCTACTTGAGTGTCGTAGAACATTTTAGAACTGTGGGTTTTCTATTTGATCAAATTCAAAATACCTTTGGCCTTTTTTCCCTCCTGTATATTTTTGTATACCCATACCCCTACTTTAGGACTTTAACTACATAATGTTAGATCACTTCGCACTGTCCCACAGGGCAGTGGGGCTGTGTTCATTTTTCTTTCCCTTTTTCTCTTTTTGGTTTATTTTCAATTGCCCTGTTTTCAAATTCACTCATACTTTTTTGGATATCTAAATTGCTACTAAGCCCATGCAGAGACTTTTCATTTCGGGTGGCTTATTTTCACATCTAGAAGAATGTTTGGTTCATCTTTATATTATTTCTTTGTTCATGATATTAACATTTTCTCAAATCCTTTAAAAATTATTTTATAATAGTTTTTAAAAAGCCCCTGTCTGCTAGTTTTACTACCTGTCATTTCTGGGTCATTGGCTACTATTTTTCCTGGTAATGAGTCACATTTTTTCTGCTTCTTTACACAGTTAGCAACTTTTAAGGATTGGATCTTACACAGTTTGAATGCTGCTTGGATTTTTTTTTTTTTTTACATGTTTGCTCTTGTCTTCCTTTACAAAGTTTCGAGGCAGTTAATTTGTTAGTGGATCAGCTTGATCTACTGGAGGCTTGTTCTCAAGCTTTGTTGGGAAACATCTGCAGGCCCACTGCAAAGGCATGGCCTTTGTGGGGTTGCTGGTGAACACCCTGAGTGTTCAAAAGGTCTTTCCACTTTGGTCAGAAAGTGACAGTCTCCCAGACTTGTTCAACCTCTGGTAGTTGTCAGCTTATGGCTCCCTGGTAGTGGTTGACCTGCATCACGGAGTTTCATCCTATGCATGCACTACTCAATGGTCAACAAAGACACAAAGGGAGACCAAGGCAGATTTCTGGGGCTCTAAGTGGTAGTTCCCTCCTTGTACTCTGCCTGCAAATTCCAGTGGCTTCAGTCTTCCCCAATTCTTTGGATACTAAGTTCGATGAGACTGTAGTTCTCTGTGGGTTCCTCCCTCCTTGTGCCAGACTCCAGAAAATATCTCCAGAAAAGCAGAAAGTTGGGGCAATCACAGGACTTGCTTCTCTTACAGAGGATGGTTCAACAATGCCTGCTGACCGATAGCTGCAAACGAATTGCTTTCTTGTGTATAGTGTTCTCGCTGTTTATGGCAGGAAGGCTGCTCTAGGACCAACTACCCTGCCATGGCCAGAGGCAAATACCTGTCACTATGTTTTTATTTTTTTTTTAACTCATTTTTATTTTTTGTTGGATAATTACATTTTTAGAGTATATTATTGTGCATTCTTGAAGTACAGATATAAGAATTAAGAAATGTAATTAGAACTAATGTAAAAGATAATACCTAGATTACTAAAAAACATAACAATGACGTATTTCCTCTGTCTCATTACAGAGTAAGGTATTTTTCACAGTTTCTGTTTTCTATTCTGATAATACTTCTGTGAACCTGCCTTGGGGGCATGTTTCTTTTCTCTTAAGCAGATGTGAAACTGTCAAACATTCACCTTGACTTGCTGCACTGCTCTCATCAAGCCCACATACATCGATTCCTTCTATCAGAGCAACGTGATGATATCGAGCTAAATGTCATCTAGACAAGAGTGTCTGAGCATGGAATACTTCGGATTTTACTTCCTAGCAGCAGCAGGTGCTTATTAGATTTCAACTCCCCCAAAATGCTCATCCACTTTCTATTTATAGGTTCATTTTGGTAGACCAGCTGTTTGTCAATCAGGTTCTTTGCATTTATAAATTAATCATAACGATTATGCATGGTCTAAAATGTCCAGCATTTTTAAACACTTGGCAGCACACTGCATGTTTTAAGTTAAACACCTCTTTCTTTGAAAAAATTATTTTAAAACACAGAGATAATCTGTTCTTGAGAAACAGAAGTGGGATTCCAAGTAAGTTATAGTTTTATCAAAGATGCTAGAAAGTTCTGTTTAATTTGGCTGCTCTTTCCTGTTGACATTTTATTCTGAGTCCAGAAGCAGTTTCCTTTAACAAACATGAATCATATTTTGCCGTATGGGCTTTTGCCACAAACTACACATAACATCAAATGCCTCAAGTGCATTCTCCTCCATCTTTTGCTAGGCTCCTCAGATTCTTTTCAAAGACGGTCAAACAGTTTTAGAGAATCCTCGTATAAATTTCTGATTTCCATTAATTCTTTTCTCCATTCTCATCCTGATTGTATTTCCAACCTACCTGTCATTATGTTTTAAGCAGGTCTTTTGCAAAAGAACATTAGACTTGATTGAGTTAAAAAAATCCAATCTAAGAATGTATATTCCATTTTCATTGATTGTTATTGCTGATGTACTGGCTTCCATGGTCTTGGTTTCAAGTATTCTATTCACCTTGCTTTCCCCTTCTTTCATCTTCATACTGTATTAATATAAATTTCCTTATGAATGTTGTCCCTTCTTTGACTGCTTTGGGAGTTAAATATCCTATTCTAGGCTTTTATGTATGTTTTCCATAAGCTTTTCATATACATAGTTAATAAACTCAGGTCTGGAATTTTAGTTCCACCTTATTTTTAATTCATCCTATATATTAGTATCATCAAGCAACCTTACAATCATAACTTTATCAAATGTAATAAAAAGCAGCCTCATTAATACTTCAGACTTTTGTTCTCTTATCCTTTATATAAAGATGGGATTTTTATAGCTTAGTTCTTAAAGTCGTGCTATATCAACCATAAATGATGGTTAATTCAATTGTAGTGATTTAGCCAGCGGAAGACAAGGCAGTAAAACTCACTGCAAGAACCACACCAAATCTTTGACAACAGCTGTCTCAAGCACGTCTAATGAGTTTTTCTCAGCATTTCTGGCTGGACTAAATATTGTAGCAGTTTATATTTAATCTAAGGTAGGAAGCCCCGAGGTACGTTGATGTCGGGATGCCAATTAAGTCTGTCTTTTTCACTGTAGCTCTCTTCTTCACAACCCAGTGATGTTCCAGAGCTACCAAATAAATTTGTAAAAACCAGAAACAATTTTGAATTTTCAAATGCTCAGTCTCAGGTTTCAAAATCATTTATGAATGTCAATGCTGTCCTAAAATATGAAGTACACCTTCCACCAAAATTGTAACAATGTATATTTAACCAAGGCTTCACATTCAGACTATTTCAAGGCACTTTTAGAAATGAATTTTGGAAATCACTGGGAGGAGGAGAGAAAAATATTGTTAATGAGGAGGACAACTGCATCTCAACAGACTTTTCTGAAATCTAGGTAAAAAGAAAAGAGATAAACAGGTGAGCCAAGGGCCCCAACAGGTCTTAATGAAACACTATAAATTCTCATTCCCAAAATACTGTTTTGTGGGGCGCCGGGTGGTTGGTTAAGCGTCTGACTCTTGATTTAGGCTCAGGTCATGATCTCAGGGTAGTGGGACTGAACCCCATGTTGGGCTCCAATCTTGGTGTGGAGTGTGAGATTTTCTCTCTCCCTCTGCCCCTCCCCCTTTCACACTCACACTCTGTCAAATAAATAAAATCTTTAAAAAATATATTATTGTTTTTTTCTTTAAACATATGATATCAACTAGAATAACTGTGTTCTCTGGAAGCAATCAATCTGATTCAAAAGCACTGACCTGTTCCAACAAAGTTGGCCTAAGACTAGCCTAACCAATTATGAAAGATGTAATTCTTAAATCTGTGCTTTTTCACAGCTTTTTTCTACTCTAGATCTATATTTTTAAAAAAATGTTCCTTAAGTCAAATGATTTTATTTCATGAAAACCTACCTTTATGCAAATAAATATTAACAAAAATTCTACAAATTATTGTAAATCAAATATTTATATTTGCAAATATTAAATCTAGTAACTGCACTCCAAACAATACCAACAGGGATGAAAGCTATCATTCTTTACTCATAAATAACCATTCTCTACCATTTAGCCTTTCATTATCTGCAACCAGGCGAACATCAACAGAGTAAAATGAATGCAAAAGCCACCCTAGTCAGAGCCCCCTACCCCACACGTCTGGGGGTGGCTGGGGCTAGAGATGACTAGTGTCACCACAGTGGCTGGTTTTAACAGGGGAGTCGGTGTGCGAGCCAACTTGCCATCCTTTACTTACTAAAGACATAATTTAACATGTGCCACCAAACACAGACGTCCACTATTCAAGTGGTCAGAGCTGAAGCCCTTTACTTGACCAACATTTACTGAGAGTCGGCTGCTGCTGAACCAGGGCCTGAAAAACACAGATCAACAGGACAGGGCCTTCAAGAGCTCATGCACACAGACGAACACTACAGAACATTGATAGTGAGCAGCTCAAAATATGACAGGAGTGCAGAGAAGGGCAGCTAACAGGGAGGGGAGGTGGAGGAAGGGTGAGATCTGAGAAGGCTTTGGGGGAGGGATGGCCCTTAAAGGACTCTACAAGGGAAGCAGAATTTCTCTCAAAACCGTTGCTTGAATTTTGCCTCCTTGCAACCGCTACGGTGGTGTAGCTGTCTGGTTCGCAGACCTGTGCAGACATATGCTCGAGCCACGTACATTTGTTCTCAAGTGTACGTCCTGCCGATGGACGGCAGCACATGCAGTGGACGCTGTGGTAGGCTGAGGGCCAGGAGCAGGGGTGCTCAGCTGAGAAACTCCAGGCCTGTCCTCAGGTTGGAGAGAACTGCCCCTCCCATGGTCACAAATCCTTTTGCGTTTCCCCCTAAACACCCCCCCCATGACTGATTAATGCAAGGGTCTATCAGTCAGGAAAATGCTGATAGCCAACCCAGCTCCATCACAGCTCCTTCCTCTCTGCCCTCACCCCCCAGCCTGCGCGAAGGGTTCAAAAGCACTCCCACTCAACTTCCAGGTCTGCTTCCCAAGGAGCCCGACCTGTGACAGCATGCAAAGCATCACAACACCCTGTACACACGCAGTGTGCAACCTAGCACACCCCCCAACTCCTATGCTTCCTCACGGTCTCCTGGGCAGGCCCAACGAATAACTCACTTCTGGTTCACCAGCCTGGCAGTGAAACAAGAGGCAGCAGATGTGCAACCAGCTATCACCCTGACTGCTGCTAAGGTGCTTACTTAGAAATGTGGCTCAGGACTGTGAATTGAGAATTCCCAGCCTCCCTCATACCTATGTAGCCACTGAGAAGCCCTGGCTGAGGAAAGGTCCCCCAAAAGGAGGTCAGAGGAGTGTGGAAAGAAGCGCTCCCTCTAACTTACGTGGTTTCTCAGGTTGGCATATTTTGTGCTGCTGAAGAAAATCTTGGGTAAGTGTTAGCTTCTGTTTCTGAAGACAGGACCCAGTGACGGCTGCCATACTCACGGACACTTGACCAAAAGGGCACAAGGTATGGGGTTCTCAGACTTTCTACTTTCATTGAAGGAGCCACAGTGATTCACTAAGACATTTTAATTGTGTATTGGAGGCCTTAAGAGATAGTAATACTTACCAAGGAGACCCTGGACAGACATCATTCAAACTAAGAGATGGACCACGTATTTTATACTTCATTCTGTTAGGTTCGCATATGCTGCTCCAATGAACACAAAACTCATGTGACTTAGCGCATTCATGATGACAACCTCTACAAACCCAGGAGCTCTAACACCAGAGAGTTTAAAGCTCAGGGGAATCTAGGTCTTAATAATATGTTTTTATCAAATGTTTTCATTCAGCAAATACCTCATGTAGGTGTAAGAGTGATCCATGCAGACCAGAGTCTGGATCAGGCTGGTCCATATTTACAAGATGTCTTCAGCTTTTTTTCCATTCGAGGCCTTTTTTTTTTTTTTTTAATTAATTTACAGAGTACCTGGGTAGCTCAGTGGTTGAGCATCTGCATCTGGCTCAGGTCGTAATCCTGGGGTCCTGGGATCGAGTCTCATACCGGGGCCCCCGAGGGAGCCTGCTTCTCCCTCTGCCTAGGTCTGCCTGTGTGTGTGTGTCTCATGAATAAATAAATAAAATCTTAAAAAAAAAATGAATTTGCAGAAATGGGGTGAAATAGAACTAATCTGATGATAATAATAGCGGTTTCTCTGGAGAACGGGATCTTCATAGTTTATTTTGAACACTAAACTTAGGTTATTATTTACTACTCTTACTAGCATTATGAACGTTTTAAAGTCATTGAATCTGGCTCTTCTCAGTCTCAATACTACACAATAAGAAAGAACAGCTGGGCTTTTCAAATGACTTGAATCAACTAGCTTTTCTTCACACATCTCATGTTAAGAGAAAATAAACAGATGATTACTTAATGTTGTAAATTCCCAATCATTTACCTACAAAGTTGTTTTTCAAATGACAAGGGCACATAGTTGTCAAACATTCTTTTTCTTTTCTTTTTTTTTTTTTTTTTAAGATTTCTTTTAGAGAGAGAGAGAGAGAGAGAGAGAGCGCACAAGCCAGGGTGTGGGGGATGGAATGGAGAAGCAGGATCCCACTGAACAGGGAGCCTGACACAGGGCTGGATCCCAGGACCCCAGGATCATAACCCGAGCTAAAGGCAGACACTTAACTGACTGAGCCACCCAGGTACCCCAAACACATTATCATTTTCAAAGAACAACTCCTAAGCTATTTTACGTGAGAGCTGTTGAGCTCCAGTCATGTGGTCTCATGTCAATAACCAAATCTCCACAGACATGAAATTTCATTGGTACATATAATATTTTCCACTTAGAATCTAACAAGAAGTGAAGAAAGTTTTTCTTTTTTTCATAATTTGAATCTACATGCACTTTTTCAAATTGAGGAAAGTAGTCCCTTTTACATAGCATGATAAAAGAATTGTGGATACAAAAGAAGGTATCCTAAAAAGCAGTGAGACTTAAAATTGTCTGAAAATTAACAAAAGGAGTGAAAACGGATTTTAATAGCTTTGGGAGTTAATCATGTTCCTCTCAGAGCGGGAAACTTTACCAATTTTATTTCTCTTTAGTCTCTTTTGGATTCCTTTCATAATGGTAGTGAATCGTAGCATCGTCTCTTTAATATTAACATATGTTTGCAAAACTTAATCCAGGAAAACTTTTAAAGGTCGAACTAATCATCTACAGTGATGGCTTTTCACTTACAGGACTCATTACGGATCTGTATAAAAATAGGAGTAGCGTGGTACAGAAGTGCAGGGGTAGTCATACGCTCATGTGATGTTTGTCAACATAAACATCTCCAACAGGTGGTCATTAGATCAGATCATGCAGCTTTCCCAATAGAGTGTGGTCCTACAGCATTGGAGGAAAACAGAAATCAACCCAAATACTATATGATGCGTTCTCATATAGAGAAACAGACATGCCAGAAAATTTTAGGGGGAAAAAGAACACCTTCAAAGGCAAGCAAGTAGCGTTAGGTCTTGACATGAGACAGCCGCCACCGTGTCCAATCTACCTGGTTGTTTCTCTAGCAGCGCAGTTTGGGTGTTTAAGAATCTACTGCCTGTTTTCTTTTCTCCTACTGACCAAGAGGGGACAGGTGAGAAGTGACTGACCAGCAAATCCAACCCTATGACCACAAAAGCCAATTCTCTCCTGTCAGGAGCTATTTCACGTGTACAGAGCAGCACTGCTTTCTAGCTTTACTCACATGGGTCTTTGTGTGGCTTCCTGACTCTCCTTCCCCACCATCCTGCTGGGATTTTCCTGCGTGCTAATCAGCATGATGGACACTGTGACGCCCTAGGGTGCTGATGAAAGACAGGACATGGGTGATGAGCCATGGACACGCACAGTCTAGATGGGAATCCACCCAGAGCTGCTGGAAAGACAACCACTCGGCCACTCTCGTGATGAACGTGGGGAATCAGCAAATGCAAGGCTCTCCACTAACACACGCTGGCGGCCTCTGGCTCCATTCCCAAAGCTAAGGTCAAGAGGACAAAGCATCTTGTCTTTAAAATGACCCACGAATGGAACGTGGTGGAAACTGTGTTATGAGCCCCTAAGCCCTTCAGCAATATTTTAAAGTGTTTATAAATAGAATGGTCTACTGCAACGAGAACACCTTCCCAAGGCCCAGAGCATGCCTGTCTTGCTCCCGAGTATCGCCCAGCCCTAGCACTGCACTGCACCCACAGCGACGGCCTCCTGGGCACCCGGGGAGCAGGTGCATGAAGTGTGCTGACTGGGAAGAGGGCTGCTGAACAATTTCTGCTCCAAGCCAAAGCCATCCAGTGAGTGAGAGGTGATGGTGACGCAGAATTCCCTGAGGGACCCCTGGACGTCACCGTCTATGTTGCGTACAGCAAAGACCAGGCCTCAGGGGTCTTCATGGGCATGAACGGCAGAGGAAGGGGGGGCGGGGGTAAGGAAACTAACATTCCCTGTGTGCCCACGGAGTCACCAGGCAGTGATTTTACATGTTTATATGTGTATATATATATAATATATAAATGTCTATCCAAATACACACACTTGAATGATTACGGCTCACAAGTGACATATAATAATGGTTAGAGATACATGATAAATATTAATATTAGGATTGCTGTTGTAAAAAAAAGAAACCCTTTTTTCAAGAATCAGTTACGACAAATTAGGTTCTCAGTATAGAAGTCAGGATAGTCACAAAGAGGCTGGGCACTTTCTCCTTAATCCTTCCTAAAGGTACTGGATGCATTTTCAGAATCTTCATTCTAGAGCACCCTCTGCTGGGAAGAGTGCTTCAAAATACTTTGATTTCCTTAGTTTTTGGTACCCTCCCCCCCAGAGCTCTGGGAATCACTTCAAAACAGAGATTTTTTTTTTGATCCAGTAGAACCTTCTAAAACATGATAAATTCTACTCTCCCACAATTCAGCTTTCCAAGTTAAGCCTTATAGTCTATGTTAAATAACTGACACCACTGTCCCTCTAAGTCAAATGCTAGACAGGTTTCATACCACCAGGGGCATGAGGGAGCTGCAGGGACTGGGGGCAGGAGGCCGTGGGCCGGCAGGTGAGGAGAGCAGTGGCGCCCACCGCCCACCCTTCCGGGATGGAGCAACCCACTGAGGTCAGTCACTTCCCTTGGAACAAGAGACACCAGGAAGGGAGCCTCCCTCTAGTCATCTTGAAAGGTCCCTGCAGTAAAAGGTTGGAAGAAGAGAGCTACAGAGAGGCCCAGATTTCAAGGGAACCCTGCTGAGAGCAGAAGCCTTGGGAGGCAACACCAATGTGATCCAGAGAGTTTATCATCCACAGCAGAGAAGAGCAGACAGGTTCCCAGAATGGAGAAAGGACGCCACGTAGGGGCTAGAAGCTGGGACCAAGACACTGGTCATGACTGTAAGTGGACTGTGGCAACCAGACGTCGACAAACAGCTCCGGAGGAGCAAGAATCCTGTTGCCCTCCTCCAACTCCTCCTCCCTGCGTGGCCGCTGGAGAAACTAATCCTCGGATAACCAAGGGGAGGAAACTGGAGATGCGGTCATTGCTCAGAATAGCCTCACCTGTAAAATGTCAATCTCAGTGTCTCAGTCTGATCATCCTCCAGAGTTCTCTTCTACCCTTCATGTCCCCTCCCTTCTCTTCCTCACCCCCCTCCCCAAGCAACCACGGATCTGTTTTGTGCCATTATAGACTGGTCTGCATTTTCTAGAGTGTTCTATAAATGGAATCAAACACTGGGTACTCCTTTCTTCTGGCTTCTTTCACTGAGCATAATTATTCCTGTTGCTGAGTCTATCAACAGTTTGGTCCTTTTTACTGCTGAGTAGTACTCTATTGTAGGGATGTACCACAATTAGTTCATTCATGCATTTGATAATGGACATTTGTGCTGTGCTAGTTTGGGGCTATCTTGAATAAAGTCTTTGTATGGAAAAAAAAAAGATAAACCACCAAGCAGGGGGCTGAGAGGTCCCCATTACCCTGCTAGTCCTCCATGTGCTCACCAAATCTGAGCTGGGGAGAGGGAAGCAGCACGTTAACTAGAGAGACTGAGACTTTGCTTTGGACTGTGGTGGATCTTTCTAACAGTTCTAATAGCTGAAAGCATCCAGGAAGCTGTGGGTTCTGCTGGATGGAAGTCAGTCGTCCTGGAGAGAAAGATGCCATCACAGGCAAAGAGGGAAAAACTAAAGCTGCTTCCTGGTTGTACGTTATGGACTGCTCAAGGCAAGAAAGACCTGTCCGTGCGGGAAGGCAGAGAAGGCGTCTGTGAAGGAAGAGGAGCCATAAGGAGAGAGTATCTAGGATACAGAGGGAGGTCCTCAGTGAACCTGGACCGCAGCAGCCAGAGGACTATGGCAGCTCATCGGAGAAATCCACGCACCTGCACACACTCAAAGGCCCCTCCAACCACATCCACAAAGCCCAAGCTGCTCTCATACCCAGCAGCTACCTGGTCACTCAGGCAGCCTGTGTCAGGGTCGATGAGATGTTGTGCTAAATCCTCTATCCATAGACTCTCAGAGTCATCTCCCGGAGGAAACGAAGGAAGGAGGTTTAGAGAGAAGTGATGCACCCAAGGCTGTGCAGACAGGACTAGGATAAAATCTCTGAATTTCTGTTACAGTGCACCATCACTATAGCACTAGCTCTCCATTCACACCCTGTTAAAGTGTTGAAGGTATTGACAAAATACTAGGTTTAAAATGATGATCCCCAAAGCAACTACTTGAAAAAATAAAAGAACAACGCAGCACATGCATCAAAGCATGGCTCTGAAGCAACCAACCCTGGCACCTGGTGGGGTGTCACCTGTTGTAACAAGACCACTCAAGCAGCTGGACTACGGCTTCAGGGAAAACTCACTCAGTTTGTGTTTATTAAGCCTGCTGGTTTTCTTATAGACTTCCTCTGAATAATTCCCTAGTAAGGCTTCAATCCAACATAAAGTTCCTTAGGACTCACCATATAGGTCCCTTTAGTTTTTTAACAACTTTATTCCTCCGGTGCAGTACAGACGCATCCCTTCATTTACTGCCCATCCCTTCAACAGTCATTGCTTCGGTTTCTGCAAGACTTCTTTCCTTTTGACCAGAGAGGCCAAGGGAGTGCAGTTAGGAAGACACAACAGGCTGTGAAGTCTAATGCACTCAGCAGGCAGTCCCAGCCATGGACTTGCAAGTTAATCTCTCTGGCTTTGTCCATATGATGGAATAATGACCTCCTTCTCGAGGCTTTGATAAAGATTATATTAGACAATTCACATAGAGTGAATATCTTTTAGTGAAGGTGTAGAAGGATCACTTCAACCATTTAAGTCTACTTTTCTTTTCACTCTCCTAGTAGAGTTGAATGTATAGATACTAAATGCATATATATCTCCACTATATTTTTATTTATTTATTTATTTTTGAACAAGCAAGTGAGGGAGGGAGAACATGTGAGTAGGAGAGACAAGGGGCAGAGGGAGAGAGAGAATCTCAATCAGACTCCATGCCCAGCTTGGAGTCCAACCTGGGGCTTGATCTCAAGACCCTGAGCTCATGATCTGAGACAAAATAAGAATTGGATGCTTAACTGACTGAGCCACCCAGGTGCCCCTCACCGCATTTTAAGAAACTGGCTGCTCACAATAATGCTATGAAAACACCCAAGCGTCCATCAACAGATGAATAAAATGTGGCATATACCCATAATGGAATATTATTCAACTATAAAAAAGGAAGAAAATTCTGATACACATTACAACATGGATGGACCCGAGGACTTTATGTGAGTCAAAAAGCCAGTCACAAAAGGATAAATACTGTATGATGACATTTATACAGTGCATCTAGAATAGTCCAACAGAGAGACAGAAAATAGAATGATGGCTGCTAGGGAATGGGGAGAACAGGGGACATGGGGAGTTATTGCTTAATGGGTATAGTTTCAGTTTTGCAAGATGAAAAAAGTTTTAGAGATGTATACTGGTGGTGGTTGCACAATAATGTGAATGTAATTAATGGCACTTAACTTTATACTTAAAAATGATTAAACCAGAAAATTGTCATGTATATTTCACCACAACTTAAAAGTAAAAAAAAAATCTAACTCCTTCAACCAAATGCTAAGAGAGATCCATGCAACTTGAGTTGCATGCATATTCTACTATAAAGATTATTTCCTCTTATACCAATATGCTAAATTATATAAATATTTTGGCATTTATTTTCAGTATTCACATTATCATATCAACCAAATACATTCACCTTAGTTAAAATAGGTCTGCTGTAATGAAATTATTAGCTTTGAAGCATAAAAGTTTCTCTAGGAAAGTAGGTCTTTGCTTTTATGAAGACTCCAGAGGACATAAAATCGATTAAAATATATTATTTTAGGTTTCTCCCATCAATACCTTCCCCCCCCAAATGAAGTAAAAGAGAGACGCACATGATCTAACATTAAAACATTGTTTGGTAGCATATTTACCTCTCTGTTTCACTCAGATGACAGTTAAAATGTACATTATTTTATAAACCAACAACTATTATCTGTAGTAACCAGAAAACTCAGGTAGGAGGAGAAGCTGAACTCAGAAGAAAACAGTAAAAACAATCCACAAATAGTCAGAAAAGCCATTAAAAACAAACAGGTAGGCAATAGTAACTCCACAAAGAAAGTTCATGGGGGAAGGGCACTTCAGTGAGAAGGAACATGCATGAAAAAAGGACAGTTTCAGGTAGTATAGGTCCTATAAATTTACTTTTAACACGCTGCATTAAATCTGGCAAGTTTTTTCTCTTAAGGGCCAGAAAATAAATATTTTCAGCTCGGTGGACCATGGGGCCCTTTGAGGTTACTACTCAGCTCTGCTATTGCAGCCTGAAAGCAGTCACAGACAATATGAAACAAACGGTGTGGCTATCTTCTGAAAAAATGTTATTTGTAAAAGCTGGCAGCAGGCCATATGTGGCTGGAAGGGAGGCAGTGGTGTACCAACTCCTAGTCTAGGGAAACAATAAATAAATATAGGGACAATCTGGAATGAGGTATATCAACACACATAAACTAAAATACTGTGGATTCCTATTCTATCCACCTGTGAAGCTTGAGATCCATGAGCCGAAGTTCAAATATCAAATGTTCCTTTTTTACCAAAGTTCTAAGTAAGTGGCTCCATGAGCTAAAGACTTTGTAATGGATTTCTCATCCCATTAAAAATGGATCAACAGGGGGTGCCTGGGTGGCTCAGCGGTTAAGTCTGCTCAGGGCATGGTCCTAGAATCCGGGGATTGAGTCCCGCCATCCGACTCCCTGCATGGAGCCTGCTTCTCCCTCTACCTGTGTCTCTGCCTCTCTGTGTGTCTCTCACAAATGAATGAATGAATACATAAATACATAAATAAATAAAATCTTTTTTTAAAAAAAGGATCAACAGCCCACATATATCAAAACATTCAGAATGCTTCTCTTTCCTTAAAAAATATTTCATAGTACACAGAAATGAACTAACATAACAAGAGTTAAATTTTTACTCCAAGTACCCCTACGTTTTTTCACAGTTGGTTTTCAAGATACAGAATAAAATCCGTAACAAGTAGCTTCAAAGACTTCAATACAGTTTGGTGATGGTCAAGACCCCCAAGTAATATGTGAACTATTTATTAGACAAGAAAATGTCTAAAATTTTAATGCAAAAACAAGTGAACAAAGAGGAAAGCTGTGTAAGAAAGGAAAACACATACTCTCTCTCTCTACCCACATTCTCACTTCTACAAAAATTTTTGGAAGGATGCTCTCCTCATCTTTGAGATGTATGATTCTGAATTTCAAAATGTTCACGTGTTGCTTTATGTGATTCTCTACTTTCACTTTTTTTTTTTTTTTACCATAAGCATGTATTACTTGTAGTATTAAAGGTTTTATGTTGAGGTTGCAGTTAAAAGGTTTATCACCTTCACTATTAAGAGTCAATTTAAATGCCATTATTTTTAACAAGAGACTATTCACTCACAGGATTTATAACATCCATAAAGATCACACAACAAGGATATTCATGTACATGATTCATATGACATCGTCTTTGCGGGACAGTATCACAGGAGTGCCATACCTCAGCTCCACCCATCCACTTAGGCTCATCGGGAAACTCAGCACACAAAACGTCTTCTGACTGATCAGTCCCCAATACATGGTAACAGAGCTTCTGATGGAGATTGGTGGATGTCTCCGTACCTGAAGGAGTTAAAAATATATACTGAAGTACAGTTGGCAAAGAAAAATCTATTCCACCCATATTGTACAGTGCTAGAAATGTTTAAAAAGTTAATTACCTGGCCTCAGGATACAAAGTTAACATGCAAAAGTAAACTGCTTTCCTATATACCAGCAATGAATAAATGGCATTTGAAATGAAAAACACAGTATCATTAAGCATATAATACACAGCACAGTGACCATAGCTAGTAATAGTTAATGATACTGTATTGCGTATTTAAAAGTTGCTAAGAGGGATCCCTGGGTGGTGCAGCGGTTTGGCGCCTGCCTTTGGCCCAGGGCATGATCCTGGAGACCTGGGATCGAATCCCACATCGGGCTCCCAGTGCATGGAGCCTGCTTCTCCCTCTGCCTATGTCTCTGCCTCTCTCTCTCTCAATCTCTGTGACTATCATAAATAAATAAAAAAAATAAAGGTTGCTAAGAGAGGAGATGTTATCTCTTCTTTATCACAAGAAAGAATTTTATAACTATATATGGTGATGTGATGGAGACTTATATGGTGATCATTTCATAATATGTGCAAATATTGAATCATTAGGTTGTACACCAAAAACTAATATAATTTATGTTGATTACACCTCAATAAAAATTTTTTTTTAAAAAGCACAATACCAAAAAAAAAAAAAAAAAAAAAAAGCACAATACCATTTACATTAGTAGCCCCCAAAATTATATGCTTAGGTACAAATCTAATAAAATATGTATAAGACTTATATGAGAAAAACTATAAAACTGATAAAAGAAATCAAAAAAGAACCAAATAAATGGAGAGATATTCCATGTTTATGGACAGAAATACTCAATATTGTCATGTCAATTCTTCCCCACTTGATCTACAGATGCAATTTAATTCCAATAAAAATCCCTACAAGTTATTTTGTGGATATTAGTGAGCTAATCCTAAAGTTTATATGGAGAAGGAAAAAACCCAGAATGGCCAACACAATATTGAAGGAAAAGAACAAAGTTGGTGAACTGCTACTACCCAATTTGAGATTTACTGTAAGTAATCAAAACAGTGTGGTGCTGGCAAAAGAACAGACAGTAAAGCAATGGAGCAGGGTAGAGAGCCCAGAAATAGACCTATGTAAATACAGTCAACTGGTCTTTAACAAAGGGGCAAGGCAGCCCGGGAGGCTCAGCGGTTTAGCGCCGCCTTCAGCTCAGGTTGTGATGCTGGAGACCTGGGATCGAGTCCCATGTCAGGCTTCCTGTGTGGAGCCTGCTTCTCCTTCTGCCTGGGTCTCTGCCTCTTTCTGTGTCTCTCATGAATAAATAAATAAAATCTTAAAAAATAAATAAATAAAAGGAGCAAAGCCAATACACCTTTTCAAAGACGGCCTTTTCAACAAATGGCGTTGGAACAACTGGACATCCACATGCAAAAAAATGTCTAACAGACCTTATACTCTGCAAAAAAATACCTCCAAATGGATCATAAACCTAAACATAAATGCAAAACTATAAAACTCTAAAAGTTAACATATGAGAAAATCAGGATGTCCTTGGGTTTGGCAACTTCTTAGATACAATGTCAAACGTATGATCCAGGAAGAATGAACTGATAAGCTGGACTTCATTAAAATAAAAAATTTGTTCTGTGAAAGGCACTGTCAAGAGAATAGGACAAGTTGTCACAGGCTGGGAGAAAATATCTGCAGAAGATCTGTTACCCAAAATTTACAAAGAATTCTTGAAATTCAAAAATAAGAAAACAACCCTATTAAAAAAAAAAAAGGGTCAAAGACCCTAACAGAAACCTCACTAAAGAAGATAGGCAGATGGCAAAGAAGCACAGGAAAAGATGGTCCACATCGAATGTCAGCAGGGAAACGCAAATTAAAACAATAATGTCACTACACATCTATTAGAGTGGACAAAATCCAGAAAAGTAGTACCAAAAGCTGGGGAGAATGTGGGACAAAAGAAACTTCTCACTCATTGCTGATGGGAATGCAAACTACTACTGCCACTGTGGAAGACAATGTAGTGGTTCCCCTTTCCCTTCCCCTTTTTTTTCCTTCCTTTTTTCCTTCCTTCCTCCCTTCCTTCCATTCTTAAAATTAATTAATTTGTGAGAGAGCGAGCACAAGCAAGGGGAGGGGCAAAGGGAAAGGGAGAAAGAGACTTCAGATGTGGAACTTGATCCCAAAACGGCATGACCTCAGCCAAAGGCAGACACTTAACTAACTGAGCCACCTAGGCATTCCCATTTTGTAGTTTCTTACAAAACTAAACATATTCTTATAATACAATCCAGCAATCACTGAACTCCTTGGTATTCACCCAAAGTATCTGAAAATGTATGTCCACGCAAAAACCTGCACACAGATGTTTCTGGCAGGATTTATCTCTAACTGCCAAACCCTGAACTCTACCAAGATACCCTTCAATAGGCGAATGGATTGAAGAAAAAAAAAATAGGTCAATGGATAAATAAACTGTGCTATATCCAGATAATGGAATTCTACTCAGTGAAATGAATTACCAAGCCATGAAAAGACATGGAGGAAACTTAAATGCATATTACTAAGCAAAAGAAGCCGATCTAAAAAGGCCATATCTGTATCATTCAAACTATACGACACTCCAGAGAAGGCAAAGCTACGGAGACAGTAAGATTCGTGGTTGCCAGAGGCTAGTAGAGAGGGAAGATAAACAGGTGGAACACAGAGGATTATGAGGGTGGTAAAATTACTCTGTAGGATACTACAATGGTGGATACGCATCATTATTCATTTTTCCCAACCCATAGAACATATAACACGAAGAGTGAGCACTAATATAAGCTCTGGACTTTGGGTGATTATGATGTGTCAATGGAGACTCACCATTTGTACCTACTCTGGTGAGGAATGTTGAAAATAGGGAAGGCTCTGTGGGGGGGAGGGGGCAGGGGTCATATGGGAAATCTCTGTACTTTCTGCTTAATTTTGCTGTGAACCTGAAAATGCTCTAAAAGATAACTTAGAGAGAGAGACCAAGTATTGACTGGATATCACTCTGGAAGTAATTCACACACACACATTGTTGATGTGAGAAACAAGTAAGATAACACCGTAATAGAAAAGAAAGCTTTGTAGCACTTGGTGGTTTTCCATGGCTTTTCCAGGAAGCACATAGTTGGGATTGCTTAGCCTTGATGTGAGTCTGTCCATCACACAACCTGAGGATGAGAAACCACAAGGCTCAGAGCCAAAGCCCCTGACATGGAAAAGAGACAAGCCAAGATCAGCTAAATGACCCACAGCTGAACAGAGACACATGCCAGAACTCAGCTAATCTAGAACTGTGTGGCCAACCCACAGACTCACAAGCAAACAAAAATAAATAAAATTAAAAAATAAGAATAATACAGTTATTATTATTCTAAGACATTAAGTTTTGTGGCAATCTGCCACACAGTAATTGTAACTGCTACAACATTCTTTGAGGAACCTTGGTTCTACACCAAAAAACCTTCTATGTAGGGTTAGCTTTTAAAGTCATATGAAGTCACACTTCTATTTCCTGAAAAAGATGCACCACCTGACATCTTAACTTACCATCACTTTTTCCGTCCTGTTGGGGATATGAGTTGTAGAACATCCCCTTCCCATCGTGGGTCCATGCCATACAGCTGAACTTGACTCTCTCGAGCACATCTGGAAGCTCTTTGGCACCATCGACTTTCATGAACTTGATCGTCACCCAGTCTGAGCCGCTGGCACTCAGACCATAGGCAAAATATTCACCATCTTCACTGAACGCATAGCCTATGGGACACAGGAGAAATTCTCACACAGTGAACATGGGGGCACAAACCCTGGCCTTGCCTGCTGCCCTCTGTGCTGTCTGACAAAGTTTTCTGCCATAAGTGCCATGGAAGGAGCAGGGAACCTTAATGAGGAACCCTGGGGACTGAGCCCAGGCCTCAAAGGAATTCACTTCATGAGCATGGACAAGTGTCCTAGCCCCTCCAGGTATTAGTTTCTTCATCTGTAAAATGATGTATTAGATTACATGACCACTAACATGCCTCCATTGTTTATAGTTCTACAATTCAATGAGCAGTTCAGTTAAAAGCAGGGCTCATCTGAGACTTTCAGCATATTTTATTTATACTCTAAAAAG
The DNA here is from genome assembly GCF_048418805.1 of Vulpes vulpes. Classification (NCBI taxonomy): domain Eukaryota; kingdom Metazoa; phylum Chordata; class Mammalia; order Carnivora; family Canidae; genus Vulpes; species Vulpes vulpes. Next base: position 191,426,239 of record NC_132780.1, read on the forward strand.
AAGGAGGGGGGGAGAAAAGAATAAGGAAACTGCTTTTAGAGTAATGACTGGATTATGACACATACCATGTAACAGAACTAAATGGAAGCCATTAAGTAATTTTTGGAATGGAGTCCAAACTATTTGAAATCACTTTTTACAACCTCATTTTCTGCATATTCCTGGCACTCAAGGATTAACATCCACACAACCTGACTAGCACAAGCCCAGGTAAATAAAGCCTGAGGGTTGCAATGAGGGCTCACACAGAACATAATTCTAAGGAACCACAAAAAAGAAAGAAAAGTAACACCATCCATGAACCATTATGCGTGTCTAATTCTTTAAGTCCATGAGAGAATGTTCTAATCACTATGGAATGTGTGTTAAGAAATTCTGTATATTTATGTATAGAAAGCACCAGACAGTGACACGAGAGATTTCCTCTTACGATGTTTGCTAAACTTTACTAGGGGTTGAAAATTACTGTCAGAAACCCAACTATTTTCATAGGTTTCCTACTGCTTTACATGGAATTTCTGTTGGTGGTAAATAAGTTTAAGATTTCACAAGACCTACTTATTAATCCTTTATAATTCCTATTAAGTACTCAGGCTCACCTAAATATAAATACAGAAAAGAGTCTAGAAGGCGATAGGGAGAAATTACTTCTTACTCTACATAAATTATTTATATATAATTAGAAAAATTTCACGAAAAATTTAAATAAAAATGTTCATTTGAAATGTATAAAAAAATCATATGGTATCAAAAAAGAATCTGTATGTTCACTTATACTGTAACTCCCCTATAATACCATTTACAGGAAATTTGAAGACTAGGTCAGGTCCCATGTCTAATTTTCCTTTTCAGCTATCAGGACCCGTACTTGGCAGGCATTCCTTTAAAAGGTCCTGAAATGGATTTTCAGAGACCCTCTTATAATGAAGTTCTTCTGGATAAGTTACAAGATAGACCTTTGTTAAAATTAAATGACAGCCTACACAGGGTGTATTACTGCACAGAACCAGTGTATTACATTTGCTTACAACCGCAAGCTCAAATTCGTAGAAGAATGTTCTTAGTTAGCTGGCTGGCATCGTATTTTCAATACTGATTACTTTCAACACTAATTACATAAAGGATCATTATTTATACACACACAGCCTACTTGAGAAGGAGAGAGGAGGAACCATTAAATGACTGAGTGGCTTTATAAAAGGGTCTTCACACAGTGCTGTGGGAACAGGGCCCTTTCACTCCCACCTACTCGATTACAGGACTAGAGTGTTCTAATCGCTCAGCTCCACAGGGCTGAGCCTTCATCGTGCTTTCTCTATAAAAGAGAAGATGCTACGGGGGGATGCTGAGCCAACTCCACTAAAATCTAGGATCCTAATAAGAGATGATTCTCAGAGTACACAATTATTAAAACATAGAACCAGAGAAGAGCCAACATCCTTCCCTAGAACTAGAGCTTATGGCACAAACCTAGGGTAATCTTTATGGCCTGTGAAGGTTATCTTGGGGTGGAGTTATTTAGAAGACACAGAGCAACTATAGGCAAAACTTACCAATTTGGGTTTTAAACTTGCATCTTCAGAACAAGGTATCAAGTTGACTAATTTCTTCAAGACTGTGGTTTTCTACTTCAAATTCTACAATACTGACAACTAAATTTTAAAACTCTGATCACTTCCTTTTCACCAAGGAAAGGGATCTCATAAATATTCTTTCCTGTCCTATATTCATAGCTGGGACATCCTTCATTCTTCCTAGAGCTTAAATTACTTATATAAGATTTTTTTTCCCCCTAAACACAGACAGGTCTCAGGGATGTTAGAAGCAATGATGATGATACTTAAATATCTCAGAAGCCCTAGAAGCTAATTTGGGTCCAGTGTGAATTATTCTCCAGCTCCGCTTCAGGCCACCAGAACATGTGGCTACTCATGTATTCTAAAGATACTGTGCAAAAATTAGATTTCCTGATATTGGATGTGCATCTGTTCTACAATATGGTCCATCCTGTCTGGTGTTTTAGAGGTGAAGTGACTGCACCAAAGTTAGAGCCATGAGTGAGGGCCCTGGGACTCCTGTGGGCTTAGCTGTGTAGCACTCACCTCGGAGCGCCACCGTACCATCATCAGAGAGTAGGTTGGGGTCGAGGAACACTCTGGCTTCACCATCTAAGGAATCCTGTACATATAATACTCGTTGGTTCTGCAAACCTGTATTGTAAAAATAGAAATACCTGGGGGACAGAGATGGTCTTTATTTAGCTGTGGGCTTTTCCATTTGTGGGGTACAATCAAATACACATAAGCAAAAAGAAAAAGAAAAACAAAACATAGATGTCTAATTGAAAACGGGCCATGCCAGAGACATGGGGACTAGGGTGGAAGGTCCCACCAGTTTCCTGTAACTAGAGTTTGGTATCTGAATTGCTTGAAGTGTTGAAATAATTTACTGTAATCCTGCATATTAGCTAACCAGGGACAAATAAAGACTGCATCATTTGCTAGAACTAAAACTGATAATCAAATAAAACAGTAACTTTTTTCAATGGAGGAAAAAAAACAGATTTTCTAAAATAAAATGATGGATCCTTCCCTGGACAGGCTGCTAGGGCCGGGGTCAGCAAGTCTCTTCCGCATTGGGCCAGACAACAAATATTCTCTGTTGCTACTTGTCAATTCTATAGTTGTACAAAAGCAGCTAAGATAATCTATAAATGAATGGACACGTCTGTGTGCCATTTCGATTTTATTTACAAAAACAAGCAGAGGGAAGGGTTAGGCATATAGATCATACTTTGCTGATTTGTGTGTGTGTGTGTGTGTGTGTGTGTGTGTGTGTGTGTGTGTGTGTGAAAGAGAGACAAGGAGGAGGGCATCTAAGAAATTCTCAAGTAAATTTGTGCTGATGGTTCCACAGAGACTTAAAAAAAAAAACGGAACGAGAGAATATATTTATATCAGTGTGAAAGGGAGAAGAACAAGAGAAGTGAATTAATGGGTGCCATCTCTTGGCCCACTTTCATTCTTAGATGAAAGAAATCCATATAATAAAAGCTTTTCTAGTAGTTTAAGCCAAAGAGTATTTTAGAGGCAAACAAATCTCCACTGCTGTCTACAAATCATCCTAGCTCACCAATTACTAGCCATAAGACAACAATAATTTCCTACAATCTAGATTTGTTTTGCTAGGAAATACCTCCACTAACTTTCTTAATCGTTATTTTGAGAATATGGCCAATGGACCAAAAAATATTGTTCCCATACTCAAGCACAGAAATGAATTGATTTCTTAATGGATTAAGTTCATAAACTAAGTTATTGGGACTTTGTATTTCAAGATTTAAGAAAGCATCCAATTAGAAAAGTAAAACGAAAATTAAATAAAAGCAACCTCACATACCGTTTTCCTTTCTTGAAGTGGCAACTATACTTGGGGTAGTCATAGAGTTCAGTCATTCTCTCTTTGTATAAACCCCTGAGAGGACACTGCTCAAGGAATGGCACAGTAATCTTGTTCTGGGCCTCAACGAAAGCCTAGAGAGAAAATTCAAATGGACAGAGCAAGTCAGATATATAATTTTCCATGTGGAATGTCATCCACTGATAGGCATCCATGAAAGCGTATTTTTCTCTCAATAAATAATATCTAGTCCTTACGTGGCACTAACTATGTACGATTAATTCATCTAGAACTCACAATAACCTTATGCAGAAGGTTCTTTTATTAGCCCCATGTTACAGATGGGAAAACTGAGTCTCGGAGTAGATGAACAGCTGCCCAACATCATACAGCGAGGAAGTGGGAGAGCTGGCTCCTGAATCTATCCTCTTAACAAGCACACTCTACTGTGTTAAGATCACCCAGGGTTCCATTCTTCATAGTCAGCAGCCTCGGATCCCCCAAACCATCAGAGTTAAAGGAATAAATACCTTGGCACGATTTTAGCAATTTTGTTTTGGCCACACCATCTTGCTAAAACCCACGACCTTGTCAACTTCAGAGATCCTTTTTAACATTTGAAACAAGAATATTTTTTAAAGATTGGAGAATGGGTGGCATTAAATAAGAATATCTACAACTATGGTTTTCAAGAAGGGCAGGGGACGGTTTGCAGGAAGTCAGGGGACCCTGGTGGCAAAGGCAGGGCGTGGGGCAGGTTTTACAACAGATCAGTGTATCCAAGCGTGCCCTATTTGTAACTAAGCAGTTATTAAGTTCCCGGTCCTAGAAAAGCTTAGACTCAGAATAATTCATGTCTGGCGACTAGTAAGAAATCAAACAATAAATACATCAGCTCTAAATTCAATTGAAGGCTTAACCCAATGTCTACAAACAATTAAGTCCTCAGAAGGAAATTTCAAGAAATTAAGAACATAATAGATTTTGAATGGCAGCCAAAAATGTGTTATTATCAGACTCTAGTTGTGGATGGATCATTAAGGCCTCAGGGCCCATTCTAACTCAAAACTGTCTTTGAATGGCATCTCCTACACAACCACCAACTGTGCTCTGGAGAACCACGATTCTGTGTTGAGAGAAAGCTGTTCTAAAATTCATTAAAATTCAAAATGTGCTTGGAAACAAGAGAGAAGGAATGGAAAGTATGACTAAAATGATGAACAACATTTTTCGCAAGAGGATCAATTCAAGAAAAATAAAATTGCAATGGGTCATATTTCTTATTTCACCCAAACAGAAAATAAAATGCTTTGAGTCCCAAAGAAATATACTTCCAACTGCCTATCGCTAGGGATTGGCAACCTTCACCCTGGCCTGCTTTCCTATGACGCTTGAGCTAATAATAGTTATATATTTAAAGAGTCGGAAAACAAAAAACAAAAACCTAACAGAGACCTACATGGCTCACAACATCTAAAATAGTTAATATGTGGTCCTTAATTGAAAAAATTTGCTGATTCCACTGTGCTTCACTAAAAGGAGTGTCAGTGAGGAAACGGGCTTCTGTTTTTGTGTCACAACTTCGATGTACAGCTGCGAGCCATGCAGGGGCAGCCTTGTGGAGATCACGAAGTGTGCGCAAGAGCATTGCCTGACTTCGTGACGGAAGGAAATGCCACGTCTACTTTCCAGACACGGATATGGAGGGCATGCAGCACTGAAGTCACTTTGTAAAAGTCACACAGTGACCTAGCAGTAGCACTGAAGTGGAATTATGGTTGATCCCTAAACACAGGTTTGAACCATGTAGGTCCACTTATGTGTGGATTTTTTTTTTTTTTACAGTTCTGTAAGCGAATTTTCTCTTCCTCATGATTTTCTTAATAACATTTTCTTTTCTCTAGCTCGCTCTATTGTAAGAATACAGTATATAATATATATACGACATACAAAATACATACAACATGCAACATTAATCGACCATTTACCATATTTGTAAGGCTCCCAGTCAACAGTGGGCTACCAGGCAAGTTTGGGGGAGTAAGGGAATTTCTACCTCATGGGCACCTCTAACTCCTACACCTGTTCAAGGGTCAACTCTACTCTATTCCTATCACGGTAGGAGGGACTGAGGCCGGCTCCATGCCTGTTTCTGGATGTGCGCTGAGCAAAAGTAGACAATCGGGGGAGAAGGGAGCTGGGCCTCCTATGATGTGCCCCACCTGGGCAAGGCAGGGCTGCACAGGCACTTCAGGGGACTGGTACTTCAGCAAGCACTTAACCTGGTACGCACTGTGGAAAGAGGGGTGACAAGTCTAGGACAAGCTCCCTACCATTGTGGAGCAAACATTCTACTGGGGGACACAGAACACAAGCCAGAGAGTTACAGAGGACAGTTGGTCCTCAGGACACATGCAGGATAATCAGGAGCATCTACAACCCGTGCTGGCCCCGAACTGCTCTCTGGCCGCCCAGGGGGAGGTGAGTCCAGAGGCTGAGAGGACGTGCCATGAGCAAGGTGACATCACTGCGACATCTTTGTTACGTTTTACAAAAATATCAATCCACATCGGTTTGGAAATTTAAAAACTAGTCATTCACCCAGAACCTGGGAAGCGCTGGGAAGAAGGACACTTATGTCAGGGAGGGTGGCCAGGAAGGCCCTTGTGAGGAGGTTCTGAAGGTCTGCCAGGCGAGAGGGAACAGCCAGGCAAAGACAGGAGAACTGCTCCAGACAAGGAATAACAGGTCCAGGGCCCTGGGAGGGGTGGGGAGGTGGGGGCTGGTCAGGCGTGAAGGACAGTGGGGAGGTCAGTGAGGCTGGGAATGAGTGACAGGAGCGAAGACCAGGGCAGGAGTGGAGTATGTAGCACCTGGTGAGCAGTTACGAGTCTGAATCTTGACTCTAGGTGAAAACAAGTTAAGATTGGGAAAGGAGATAGTTACATGCCCAGTTTACCTTTAGAAAAAAAAAAAAAGTACCCTTGCTTTGGATGAAGAACAGACTAGGGGAGCAAAAGCAGAGGTCCGGAAGGTGGGCCAGTGGTCCGGGAGAGCCGAGGCCAAGTGAAATGGTCAGTCTCTACAAGGAGCATGAGCGACCCCTGCATTGGGTCGGGGTCGGGGACAGGGAGGAATGGGCACAGTGCACATTAGCGTGTGGATTTGATGGCTCTTTCCCAGATGGGCCTCATCAGGACATTCTGGCTACCTGGGGCTCCCACCCTGGGATCCCAGCATGCCGAGGGGCCGGGCTGGCACTCTTCTTCCACTGGAGGGGCCTCTGCAGAGGGCAGCCTACAGGCATTGATTGTTTCCCTTATCTTTCCAGCTGGTGTCCATCTGAGACCGATGGAGGCTTCATCTGGGCTCTAGTAGGACCACGGTGGGTCCAAGAGAGAGAGATGGCTCAGTTCATTTTCTTTGGAAAGGTGGAACTGTATTCTTCAACTGCTTCTCCATCTCGCACTGCTTCTGTTCGATGTCTCATGGTACAGTCACAACCATGGTTCCAGCTCACACCGGAGCAGGTGCTCTGGCCTTTCTCGTTTCAAATGTTCCTAAAACTTTAGCAATGCCACTAAATAATAAAACAATTCAAGGATTATTGTGACCAATTTTGTCACCGCCAGCCTTCCCCACCCCAGCCACAGATGTTAGCCAATTACTCTAACTAGAGCACTATTTAAAGACTGTACCTTTCCAAGTCAAATACCTACACATAAAACCAAACAGTGTTCAAATTCCTCAGGCTCAAGTGCTCTTTTCATGCATATCTTTAACATTTGGGCAAACCCTTTTCATGGTGAGGGTGGCAAATTTTCTGTAATGGGGCTTCGTGAAATCTAGATCTCCACACACTGTCTATATGACTTCTGATATCTTAATCAGGAAAATACCTTCTTGGTCACTTAGGGGTTCATAGTCTGGCTTCTTGGTCTAAAAAATCAGAATAAATCAGGGGAAGAGGGAGAAAACAAGGAAAGAGAGAGGAAAAAAACTCATGATATTAAAGATGATGATAGACAAGCAGGGTGAGGAGAATCGGAGTCATCTTCGTTCTTCCAGAAGCTTCAGTGTCCGCCGTCACACTCCAGAGTGTTGGTCAAGTGACTGGAATCTGGAAGCCCATTAATGAGGCCTGCAGCTGAGCCTCTGAAGATCAACTGTTTAGACTTTATTACTACGGATGGATCTGCACACGTCGAACAGATGTAAAACTAAAAAACCCTACTGACATCTCCCTTTGCTCTGAATATCGGAAAGCTCCACCGGCAAAGCAATGTTTCAGTTATGCACAATGAGAAAGTTCTGGAGATCTGCTGTACTGCACTGTGCCTGTAGTTAATAGGACTGTCCGTGCACACAAAACTCTGGTCAGAGGGCAGATCCCATCCGAAATGTTCTCACCACAATGAAAGAAAAGAAAAACGAAAAGCCCCCTGGCAAAGGGTCACTCAGGTGGGAAGCTGGAGAGAGATTCCTTTACCCTAAACATCTTCAGAAAGAATTTTTTCAGATTGTCCTCACTGGCCCTGTATTTTAATCCACAGAAACAAGTCCTCTCGTAAGTACAATCCATTCGTATATGAGAAAAATGAAGCATACAGGTGGTTACTCGTTAACTAGCTATATATAGAGAACGCCACAATTAATGTAAGATTAAACAGATGGATCAGGGATAAAGGTTAAGTGCTGTAGGAGAAAAAATAAAGGAGAAACTACTTCCAGGATGGGACAGGGGTGAGGCGGAGTGGGGCACGCTGGGGTCAAGACGACCAGAAACGGACTTGGGCTAACAACCTCCACTCTTCCCAAATAAACAATAGAAATTAAGGATGGCCCTATGCACATCCTACAAAGTTTGAGGAGTTTCTGCTGCAAATTATACATGCACACACGTTATGTGTGTGTAAATATATATATGATGTGTGTGTGTGTAAATATATGTAAATGAATGACCCCAATAAAGCAACTTTCAGGGGCTTCTGGAGAAAACAGCTGGTGTCAGAGCAAGGCCTGCAGAAAACCATGGTCCCCGTCCACCGGGAGGCCAGAGGGAGAAGCATATGTGGGTTCCCTCTCCCTGCTGGGAGTGTAGCAGAATTCAGAAACGACTCTCCAAGTACAGGGATACCCTTAGAAAAAAAAAAAAAGCAGCCAAGGCGTGGCAAAGCTCATCCCTGATGCTGTAGGACCCAGGCCGGGAGGGCTGGACAGTCACACAGCAAACTGAAGGCAGGTGAGGCCAAACAGAGAATTGGAGGCAGCTGCTTCAGGAAACATGTCTAGAAATTCCATTCCATAAAGGAATGGAATAATGTACCTTACAAGACTGATAAGAGGAATGTATACCCTCCCAAAAAACAGAGCAAGAGTGAGGGGAAAAGACGAGGGCCCCATTTCTTCCAATACTCACTGAACGTTTATAAAAATTAACAGTAACTCAGACGACAAAGGAAATCTTAAATCTCAAGAAGAAAAGCTGGTTCTGGTCACGATTGTAGCCACAATGCCATTAACCTCAACTAAATGAGGTGCCTTTCTCTTCCTGGCCCCACAAACCCATTACTCGTTCCCAAAGAGGAGAAACATTGAATTCAAGTAGTGAGAGCCCCAAATCCACCGGGCTTGTCTTTTAACATTAAAATCCCAGAGTGGGTCCATCTCTTCTCTCTGGGACCATCTGCCCTCAGGGGAGGAAGGCTCACACCGAGCTTCCAGCTACACGTGATTATCAGGGCAGGTGGGGCTTTCCAGAAGCCCAGCGAGGTCTCTGTCCACCTTCTCTGCCTGTCCTGTATGTGCAAAATGGCTTGACCTCAAAGTCAAGCCTTGTTCTCAAATCTGGTCACTACCAGGGAGTCCATTCAAAGCTCAACTTTAACAGCATTTGGCTCAGAAACCTGACAAGGACAGAGGTTACCTCAAATCCAAACCCAACTAAAATCCTGAACACGAAGACGTTAAATGCATTTACATTCTCTCTTGAATAACTACTTGATCAATGAGGGAATCTGAACTATAGTAAGAACATTTAGAAAACAAGAAAAAGACTATTTAGAATTGAAATGCATGAGATGCAGCAAAACATTTGGAGGTGATACCTATTTCTTGTTGGTACCTCTGAGAAGAGCCGCTGATAGAGTAGCAGGGGGGAGGGTGGCCCTCTCAGCACCCCTCCCCCAGATCCAGGGACTGATCCAGGGTGAGGCAAACCATCCCGAAGCATGAGGCTTGCGCTGGGTGCATGGGCAAGTTTCTTGACTCACACCCACATCGGGGTAGCTGACCTGATCCGGTCCCACAGCACTGATTTCAGCAGTGGATCTGAAACAAGCCTGGGGGACACTGTTGGTGCCTGGGTGTGTCGAGTCCCGAAGGACAGCAATCACACCGTGACGGATGAGGCACGCCTGGCACAGGTGCTCTGCATCTGAATAAAAAGGCTCGGCCTGGAAAGTGACAGTTATGTTTTCAGGAAGTTTGTGGTTTACTCTCTCTCTCTCTCTCTCTCTCTCTTACACTCTCTGTCTCCATCAGATTTTACCATTTCTGGGCACCAGTAGCTCGGCCCACCGTCTGTCATAAATGATGTTATTGATACCTCTGTCTGTATTCTAACTACACTAACTCCCTTCTACACCCTTTATGTAAGTGAACCCTATTCATTGTCATAAGCAGAGTCTTCCCATCAATTCTTCTCTACGGGCAACAGTCAACAAGGTAGTCATGAACCCAGGCAAAGCAACCAGATTCCTTTTTCGGTAACAGAGATGAACGCTGGAAGACAGAAGTTATCTCATCTTACAAGATTTGGGGATATGAGGTCTGAGTAAAACCTAGAGAGGCAAGGCCCATCTTTCCCTACCACATGGGACACTCAGAGAAAACAGAAAAACAGAGAAAAGCCGATGATCTAAGAGACAAAGAGAGACAGGTGTCCAGAAACATCATGTGTACTCCTGGATTGAGCTGTGCGTAAAGGCACGTGAACCCTGACCACCAGGTACGGGAGCCCCTCGGCTCCTTTTTTGGATGAGCCAGCATGAGCTGGGCTTCAGGTCCCGCTAATCAGGAGTCCTAACATAGCTCTTCTAGGGGTCCTGCAGTCGGCTGAGCAAGGTGAGGTCAGCCGAACACGAGCAGCCCACGAGAGGAACGAACCAGAAGCTTGCCCAAGTCCTGGCTGGCAAAGCCTGAAAAAAGGCATATCTACACGAATGGTGTCTTATCAGTAAATGAGAAAGGGAAATTAAATTAAATATTCCAATCAAAAAGTTTTAAAGTAACAAAAGAAAAAAAAGGAAGAAATTAATGAACCAGAAAATTAAAAAGTATAACTTTTAGATCCTCGAACTGCTTCTTTTTTTAAAGAAAGAAAAAAATCCCACAGATTCCACCAAAGCTCCGGCTAAACTAATCAAGGGAAGTGGAGAGATGGTACGGAAACACAAAATTAGAAGTGATAAAGAGATACAGCCATAGACAGGGTAAATTCGATAATGTGAGAAACATTACAGATAGCCCCATGCTGGTAAATTTTAGAATCATGAGGATATGGACAACTTTCTAGGAAATACAAAGGACAAAAATTGATCTAAAGAGAAAGAAGATTTGAACAAGGCAATAACCATGAATGAAGAAAAGAGCCCAAGAATTAACTGCAACAAAAGAATGCGTCCCCGATCGCTCTAAATTATCAAGTAGATCATTTCCGTGCTATTTAAAGTGCTCTAAAAAAATAAATAAATAAAAAATAAAGTGCTCTATAATAACTGGAATGGCAAGTGTTTATTAAGCACTTACTTGAGTCTACCATTTTGCTGCATGGTTCAAAAAAACATCATCAGTTAATTTTCACACAACCATACACAGTTTTCTCCAAATTGTACGTCTGAATTTTCAGAGTATCAAAAGATATGACCAATGTCACATCTGATGAAACTGGCATAAAGATGCAAACCTGTCTTTCCACCTCTGAAGCTGCTCATTAAATGACCCTACGCTATTGCCTTTCCCATGAACAGAGAGGTTCAAAGATCTCTACGGGTTCTCATTAATTGCTAGGGGGGAACAGGGTAGAAAGAAAATTCTAGAAGAAGGGAGACAAATTAAGAAGCTCCTGAATGTCTAGCACAGTGGGAATGCATGTCTGAACCAGGGTAGTGTCTGTAGGGATTTTAAAAACAAAAAAGGAGAAAGGCATGAGACTATTTATAGAGGCAGAACTGGAACTCCCAAGAAACACGTGTATGATTGAATGGCCGTGTAGATTCAACACGTGTAGATTCAAATGGCCACAGTGCTGTACAGTGTTATGTAGGAGGGTCCCAGGCATCTTTATTCTAACACATGCCTTGGCTTCTCCCAATGACAAAAGAACCACAAACACTGTCCCTCCACTTTATAAAGATGCTATAAACAACAACAAGGCATCTACTAGAACTTTGGCTCCTTGAAAGTGGACCCCATATAAATCAGAGGTGTTCGTTCTAAGGCAGTTTTCCCAAGCATTTTGGACCTTAGTTGTGTGGGGAAGTGTTCCTACAGAAATCAGGATGCTCCAGAACTACAGCTTGGGCACTTGTATTTTACACCAAGTGGAATCATCTAAGGATGGTGATTTTTATAACTAACTGCTTTGTTTCCTGGACATGGCAGTGTGGGCTGGTGGATGGATTTTACGTACCTAAGTTTGGGGCGGGGGAAGAGAGGCTCGGAGAAGTCAGAGTTATCTCAGTTCTCTAGCTGTTAGCTCTTTCCCCATGGCTCTCCCAAACACCCCATATTTGCTATCAGCATTTCTCATGGGAACACTGTGGATGATTAAGACCAAAGCCATGTAACTGGCCACAGGGAAGATATTAGTGTTAAACGTATTCAAGTACTTGAAAGCTTTTTGTCAGTGGTCTAGGATCTGCTTTTCTAAAAGGGAGCTTTCCCCTCCCCACAGGGGGCTAGCATCCCAGCCTCTGCTCAAGATGGGGCTCAGCCTCCTTTCAGCACTGATCTCTAGCAGTTCAAAGGTTACGTGGCTTGCCCACCCCCAAATCTTTGGTTCATCTGTGCTAGCATGTCAATTCCATGCCCACAGGGGCCACATCTGCTGGCTTATGACAGTGTATCTGTTCCTTCCCCCAATTTAACCTAATGCTTGCCACAGTGGGGACACAGGTAGAAGGAGGATAGGGGAGGAAAGACAGGGAATGAGGGGGAGGCCAAACACATATGAAGAAGGAAGAGATGATGAAACCAGCAAACCTGTGGCATCTGGGGAAGCCAGCATCCATTCTCCATCTCCAGTGTCCTCCCTTCTCAGCAGACAGGAACTCCAGGTAGCTTCCCGACACTACAGGAGCCAAAGAGGGTCCCTGTGGTTTCTAGCAAAATCTCATTGCCACAGATCAAAGAATGACTGACCACACGTTTGGAGTTTGGCCAGTCAAAATTCCCTCTCCTGGGACAGTCATTAAACAAGGGATGGACAGTTGAATGAAGGAAGATCACTGATGCCATCAGCAGTGCTGGGTGAAAAGTGGAAATTTCTGCCATGGAGCCCTAGAACTATCTGGTTCCTGCCTGTTCCAAGCCTAGCTCTTCACTCCACCCCAAGAGCTGTCCTCATCCTTGCCATAAATTCCCTATTCCCTAAGTTGGCCAGAATCCATTTCTACTGCTTTGCATCAAAACCCTGGTTACAGAAAGCACGAGAAAAAGAGCCAGCAGCACTTAGAAAAGAGGATGGTCTAGTATCAGCAACTTTCTCGTATCTTTTTTTTTTTTTTTTTTTAAGGAAGGGGGCAAAAGGGTAGAGAGAAAGAGAGAAAATCCCAAGCTGAGGGTAGAGCCCAACATGAGGCTTGATCCCACGATGCTGATATCATGACCTGAACCAAAATCAAGAGTCAGACGCTTAATCAACTGAGCCACCTATACATCCTGTTTCCTTACACTTTTGATGATTATCCCACCCGCAGATCAAAAGGAAGTTGTTTTCTAATTACATATTTCAACTGTGGATTTATAAGACATATGTACACAAACTATGGTAAGAGTAAACACTTCCAAAGAAAGGAGTGAGATATTTAAGACCTTACAAGTCTTGGAAATTGAGGTAACGTGGTAAAATATTTACCTAAAGCACTTCCTGTTTCCACTCAAGAATGGATGGCATAGTAGTAATTCCAAATCCAGGTCCCTACACGAAACATTAATGAATGGGTGGAAGGGTGTTTTACAGGCCAGCTTTGCCAGCGGAGATCACAAGGTCCCAATTAAAAGAGGTATACCAAACAGCTTTAAAGTCACCTTTGCCCTTGGTGAACCGTCGATGCCTCAGAACACCGAAACCTCGCTTAGAAGTCACAGTTCCATGGAAAAACCACCAATGAGCAGAATGCATGCACCTCTATCTTAAAAACCTAAGCTTCAAAAGGAAAATCCTGCTGGATGAAAACGAAGAGTCTTTAAGTTTGACATTCTGACCAAAGTTTGACATTCTGACCAAAGACATTCTGACTCTTTGGAGCACTAGAGTCTGAAGCCTCAGTACCTTCAAGGAACAGTGCCCCACACTGCACCATCTTGGTGCAGACCTCTGCTGTGTATGGAAAGTGATTTCTTCCACGTATTTTCTGAGTTGAATGTCACTAAAACCCTGGAAGCTGGGGCACCTGGGTGGCTCAGAGGTTGAGCATCTGCCTTTGGCTCAGGGCATGACCTGGGGAGCCTGCTTCTCCCTCTGCCTCTCTCTCTCTCTCTCTCTGTGTGTGTGTGTGTGTCTCTCATGAATAAATAAATAGAATCTTAAAAAAAAAAAAAAAAAGCAAAACAACCTTGGAAGCCAGATGAACTGCTTATGATTATACTCATTTTATAGATGAATAGAAGGAATCTGGGCTAGGTAGCCTGCCATGGTCATAGCACAAGAAAACGGAAGTATAAGAGCTTTGATTTGTGTGCTCTGACTTCCAGCCTCACTTGGCAAATATTCTCTGCCCCCCCCCCCCACTGCCTCCCAACAGAAGTAACAAGAGGAATGCCTACAAGCTCATGGGATGAAGGAACGACCCACAAAGAGGACATTCACAGTTTGTCCTCAACTATTCAAAGAACACCATAAACTCAAACCAGTCTTTTACACTTTCAATTAATTTCCAGTAAACTTTATCTGCTATCTTTTGGCTCAGAGACACCGAACTACCCCTTCACAGCACTGAAAGTCCTGGAAACAAGTTTCTATCCTGTTCGCTCTGCAGCCTGACGGCACAGTGGCCTGCCGCAGAAATGCCACCGGACAAATGAATCTTGCTCACCTCGCTCCACGCTAGTTCTCCTCCAGGCTGGCTCTGGTTCCATGCTAGGAAATGCACAGTGTCTCGGGAGATCCAGGCCAGACTGGTACCAGAACAGAGCAGAAACTCCCCACACTACAAGCTTTTAGGGTTAACCTTTAACAGTGAAAACGAAAACACGCAAACAAACAAGAGACCTCACAGTAGGTAGGAAGGATGGCTGAAAGCAGGTGTTGGCCTCCCTAAACTTTGTGCTTCACTGACCTCTGTGACATTAAAATACCGACAGTGAAATTCTAGCCTACTTCGATATCCGAGAGATGACCAGAAGTCCTTTAAGAATTAAATCGGGGATCCCTGGGTGGCTCAGTGGTTAAGCAGCTGCCTTTGGCCCAGGGCGTGGTCCTGGAGTCCAGGGATCGAGTCCCACATCAGGCTCCCTGCATGGAGCCGCCTTCTCTCTCTGCCTGTGTCTCTGCTTGTCTGTGTCTCTCATGAATAAAAAAATAAAATCTTAAAAAAAAAAAAAAAAAAGATTTAAATTGGGGATCATCCTCTTGCTGGCTCAGTGGTTTAGTGCCTGCTTTCGGCCCAGGGCGCGATCCTGGAGACCGGGGATCGAATCCCACATCAGGCTCCCGGTGCATGGAGCCTGCTTCTCCCTCTGCCTGGGTCTCTGCCTCTCCTCTCTCTCTCTCTCTCTCTCTGTGTGTCTCTCATTAATAAATAAAATCTTAAAAAAAAAAAAAAAATTACATCGTGCCTGCCTGGGAAGGAAATAGTGCAAGGACAGGGGAAGAGAAAGGTGGCATGCCCAGGTTTCTCACTCGGAAAGACTAAAGGACCCTGCTCTCCTCCTAGTTCTCGTCGCCCCTTAGCAGCAGGTGCGATGAACTAGCTCTAACTATTCAGCCCAACATGGGAAGGAAGAGCAAATAATGTCCTAGAAAGGGAGACCAATGTTGTCTAGTCCTTTGATCCTCTCTGAAACGATGGTAATTTTATTTCATTTTATCAGAAGGCGTGAATATAAGTAAAAGCAACTCTTCTGTTTCCTTGTTGCTGGTTCTTACTAGGGTTCTTCTCTCAGGATCCACCCAGGAAACGGAGCTGTGGTTACTCTCATTTTGCCCGGGGCAGCTCCCTGGGGTGGGGGGGGGGGGGGAGGCAGGGGAGGGTAGAAAACAAATCAGTCATTACATAAACGCAGCTGATCTGCTACTAGTTACTCCTCTACCCAAGTCCCAGGACACAGTTTCTGTGAAAGTCAGATCTGACAAGTAGTTACAATGAAGTAGCTACCCCTGGAAAGATGGAGATTCTTTCTCTGTGCATCTCCCCTTCAGTAACTCAGTAACAACTTCTGGAATCTGTAACTAAGAAGCTGGGAGTCACAAAAAGCCCAGTAAGACCAAGAGAGGCAAGAGTTGAGAAGGACACTGCTTCTATCTGGACACCCACTGGTGTCCACAACCACCCCCCTCACCCGACACGTGGTCCACGTGCGCAGGGAGGAACCCAGGGGCGGGAAGTTTCTGGATTTGACAAGTGGGCCACGGCTGCCCTCCTGTGGAGGTTGGTGTCCACTGATGGGCCACGTTCCTGGGAGTGGTGACAGAAGATGGGAGGCAGAGGAAGACAGGGCCTTGGGCCTTGATGAGACCTGAAATAACCTCTGAGCAGGGCACCCCCCCTCAAGGGGCCGGGACACCAGCGGAGAGGAAGAAAGGGGTTACAAAAAGGTACGGCTGAGTGTGGGGGTACAGGGTTTGCTGGTTTGCCACCAGAAATGAGAAGGGAATTTGGGAAATTTAGAAAGTTAAAGACAAGGATGCCAGCCACATGCACACTGATGTCAGTGGCTGGACAAGCCTGGTGATCACACTGGAGGCTCAAGGTGACCTCCGTGTGAAAATCCTGGGGCGCAGAGACAGCTCCGAAACACCTCCCACGATCTGCGTGGGACACGCTGGAAAAACGCCTGTTGAAAGGGGAGGAGGAGCTGCCTGCCTGTTGGGACCTGCCTATTTAGTCCTCAAATCATTCTTTAGGACTGCAAACCTCCCCTCTCTAGCACCGCATGCTGAAAACGTCCAAGGCGACCCTGGTGGTCCACTGACCCCGGAGAGATTTCATTATGGTTCAGAAGCTTCCAGAGTCATACCTAGGTCCCTGCTTTTAACCCAGAGCTTTCCCTTTATCTGGTCTTTGTTGCGGAGTTCCTCTTTCCGTATGGATTCCCCAAATCGTTTTCCACAAAGGTCACTTTTAAAGTTGTAATCGTTTGGGGCACTGGAATTCTGCATCCTTCTCCCACTTGATACTCTATCACAGGCGAGTCTTCAGGTTACTGAGCAATCTTTACAGCCCAACATTTTAACAGATGTATCTGCGACTTCACGGAGCAGATTCAACATATTCTCTGCAAACATTACACCACTGTTGGAAATTTTTCACTATTGGAAATAACACCCTTTTCGAGATCTCTGTATTTCCAAAGTGGCATTATTACCCTCCCAGGAGGCGTGAAATCTCTTTTGCATTCCCAACTGTTAGCTTTTTGTTGCTATCAGATGGATTAATTTCTCATTATTAATGATATATGAGGGCTAACAGTTTTATATTTGTTTTGTACATATTCACTCTGCTGAATCATTAACTCTAATAAGTTTTCATTTGTTTCCCTTAGGTTTTCTAGACACATGATCATATAATTTACAGTTAATGATAATTTTCTTTACCCCAGATTTTGGTTCATGTTTTATTACACTGGTCAAAGCTCTGTAAACACATAAAAATGGTAGTGATGGAGACATTTCAGCCTAATGTTTCAGCTGTTGTTTTGAATGCGATGTCATCTTGATAAAGCATTGTTATTCCTACTTTATTTCTAGAGGTTCTTTAATTTCTTTTTGATATTAATTGGGATAATTATATAGCTTTATTTAATCCATTTCTATACTAATATTAAACTCTTCTTTAATTCCTGTGATAAATTCTGCTTTCTTTGAAATCTACTAACATGTATTTATGTTTTATACACAGGAAAGATTGGCCCATATACCTACACTGTCCAGTACATAGCCCTAGCCACATGTGACTGCTGAGCACCTGAAGTGGGACTGCTCTGAACTGATATGTGCTGGAAGTCTAAATCATGCATTGTATTTCAAAAACTTAGTCTCAAAGAAAAGGGGGAAATATTTTAATATTATTTTATATTGATTACCTTTAGAAATACTTTGAAAAATACTGATTACATAAAATATAGTACTACATAATTAATTCCAGCTGTTTCCTTTTACTTTTTAAAATGTGGCTACTAGAAAAATTGGAATTATGTATGCAGCTGGTATTATATATCTACTGGGCAGCACTGGCGTGCTTCTTCTTTATTCCTCTTTATATTTTTCCTCAAGTATTCATATCAAGGTTGGATTTACTTCAGAGAATCAAGTGAGTTGTGCAGGATCTTCTACAATCTGGAACATTTGCTATAAAATGGGATTACATGGGCCTTGACAGCTTGAAAGGATCCATCTAGATTCAACGCCCTCCTACCCTGGATTTTGAGCGTTTTTCAAGCTACAGATCTGCTCGACTATTCTGTTATAAAGGATAAAGCCTTAAATGCCAGGTACTGTCAAAAATGGGCAACTCATATTAAATACTAGATTAAATCAAAGACCTACTGATAGCATTTCAGATTTTAGTATAAAAGAGCTACAAATGTTCCTCCGCTTCTGACTGGTTTTTATTGAAAAGCAGCTTTTTCTTTGTTTTGGAGGCTCTGTGACGATACTCTTCTTTCTTTACACCAAGGTATGACTAATACATCTTTGTGCGTGTGTGTATAGCTATGAGCAGAAAATGATCATGCTGCTCTTCTGCTCACTGGAAAAGCTCACCCTACCTTTTCAGTCTGAGACCAAAATTTAACTCCTCAGAAACCGGATGGTATACTAGCCTTTGTCAATACCAAACCTGTTTAGAGAGGAGTGAGAAGGGTGTGTAGGAAGACCGCAGAGGGGAGGCAAAAGCTGCAAAGCCCCTCTGACACCTGAGCGAAGCTGTCTGCACGGGTCAGCCTGGGCACGGGGGTCAGCCCATGGTCCTCGCAGAAGGACCACAAAGTCCCATGGCAAGCACAGACATGAATATATTCCTACACCTTGCATTCCCAAAGCTGTAATGCTCAGTCTTTTTTAATTATTATTTTAATATAAGGTTGATAACCACCTGGGGTACCTGGACGCCACTCCTGGCTCCACGCTGACTAGCTGAATGACCTTGGCCATGTTACTTAATCATTCAGTGACTCAATTTCTTCATCTGTAAAATGGGGACTATAAAAAGATCTTAGGCTTTGAGAATTAAATGATATAGGGCATACAAAGCTACCAATGAAGTGCCTGCCACACAGTCAGCATCCAATAAATGTATTCCATGGAAATAATAGCGTATTCTCATTAGCTTCTATCAAATGTGGACTATAAGATCACTAGCAAGGTTTCATCTACTAATAAGTGGCGTGTCAACCATGGGAGCAGCTAGTATCAATTAAGGAACAGCAAAGACTATGTTCATCAACACACAAACCAAAACTGGGTCATTCTGACATTGCCGAATCCCTCAATCACCAGCAAAACTTGAAGAAATCCAGGTTGTACCCAATACCTCAAAGTGATCATCACAGAGGCAGTTCTTGGGGACAGTTTTCTAAGAGATGCACAGGACGTTCACTCCTTTCCCTGGTGCTTCCCATCCACTGTAAGTCACGCAGCTGCCTGTGACTCTCCGTTTTCAGGCTCAATCCCGGTCTCAGCTCAAGCCAATGCTGAGTGATCAAGGTCATCTGTGGCAGGGTCGAGGTGTGGAGGCAGCCCCACATCTGCTCCCCGTGCCTCCTAGGCCTTCACTGCAGAGCTAGAGCCATCACCCTCTTCTAAAGCTCATCATCTGTTTCTCATTTTGGAATAGCTACCCATTCATCTCTATAACCAACGCTACATGAAAACCCAAACACCAGTCATTCTTACCCACCTTTGTCTTTCTTGAAAGGAGTCAGGAAAGGTAAGCAAGAAGGATTATAAGCATTAGGGAAAACCATTAGGAAAAACCTCAAAGTGGTGATATGCTTACATCAAAGACAAAAGGCAAGAGCTTCTGTAGCGAGCAAAAAAGGACAGGCATGTTAGGAAGAATGGGAGAGGGGGGCAGAAAGGAAAGCAGGTACTGGTGCACGGGCACGAAGGAGAAAGAAAGAGACGATGTGGGATTTACTCAGTAGGAACCATCTCTTCCTGCCTTGACTTTCTCCTCTTTCACAGAGCATCAGGCCTGGCTAAGCCCTTTGGTCCATTCCTTTCCTCAGCAAGCTCTTTCCCAAGGATGAGAAGGTGGTGGAATCTGTTCTCCCACAGACCAACCAGGGGGTGGCGATGGGCAAGGGGTGAATCCCAACCCCGCTAGCCAGGTCCACATCAGAAGGGAGCACTTTCCTGGCAAATGTGAACTGCCTTGGGAATCTGAGTTCAGTTCTGAACTGTATTTATGGTGGCAAAGCACCACAAGACACAGGAGGAGCTAAGACCCAGGCTTTTTGGAGGCTGGCCTGGAAAACCACCCGGGGTGTATTTAACAGTGCTTTTCAAAAAATGGGAAATATACTCTGGGATTGTGAAGAAGCTCACATAAATTTCTGGAAGAGGGAGCATATTAGAAATAGTATACATATTCCCATGTACTAAGTAATATGTATATATGGTTATAAATAGGAGTCAAGGAACTTGAGATGGATTGGAGAAACATGATCCCCTCGCCCAAACTTATTTACCACAAACAGTATATGTAGGGATGAGTCCCATCTGACAAGTCTCGCGCACGCCAAGGAGAACAGAATATCTGCAGGAGACAGCACTCAGGGGCAACTTCATTAATGAAGAGATTTCAGCTCAAAATACTCTATGCTTGGGGGCACCTGGGTAGCTCAGCCAGTTAAGTAGCTCAGGTCAAGATCTCAGTGTCCTGAGATCAAGCCCCTCATTGGGCTCCACACTCAGAGGGGAGTCTGCTTGAGGATTGTCTCTCTCCCTCTCCCTCCATCCCTCCCCCAACTCATGCACTCTTCCTCTCTAAAATAAATAAATCTTTTTAAAGAAACACTATGTGTTTCTCCAAAGCAATAGGAAAGCTTGTATTTTTTGGATAGAACAGAAAGTTCTTCCCCTTACCCCCTTACTTCCATGAAATGTAAGAGTGTTCTTATATTTACAATTTGGTGTTTGTTTTTGTTGTTGTTGCATTAAAATCAATAAGTAATCCAAGACCAGCACTCAGTTTTTAAGACCTGATATTTGTTCAATATAAAGTTGACCCTTGAACAACACAGGTTTGAACTGTGGGTCCACTTAATACATGAGTTTTTTATGGTACAGGACCATAAAAGAGTATTTTCTCTTCCTTGTGATTCTCTTAGTACCATTTTCTTTTCTCTAGCTTCCTTCAAGAATACAAAATACAATACATAGAACATATAAAATGTCTGTTGACTGCTCATGTTAGTAGTATGGTTTCTGGTCAACAGACTGGTAGTAGTTTACTTTTCAGAGTCAAAAGTTATACTTGGATTTTCAGCTGCATGAGGGGTCAATGCTCCTAGCCCCCAGGTTGTTCAAGGGCCAACTTTATAGGATTTCTTTTTCCTTCAGAAAAAATGTTTAAGGCAATCTTTCCTTCACATTAAGTTCTCATTTTTACTTGATAAAAATCAGTCTTCTTTCTTTCTCATATTTTCATTTCAAATACCTGGTTCATCAGTGTCACCATAAACATTACTGCAAACATTTTCTTTATTTTCTCCAGGACTAAAATGCTTTCATCTTTCTCCCATGAATCATTCGACAAAAAGTGGTAGCACCAACAGGTACATTCAGAAAACACGGGAAGATACCAGGAAGGAAAAGTCATAGCTACCGGTGTCTAGGGTTTGCTGCAAGGAACTGAGACCATCTTATCTTTAACTTATGAGCCCCGATTACCTTTGTCTGCTCGCTGTCTGGGTCTTCAAGCCAAGCATAAGGGTCATAAATTTTATGTCCATGATAATCCTGTACCTGCAAAAAGACAAAATGCGGTATTGGACAATTAGTGTCTAACCTCCCCCACCCTCAAGTAAATTAGTAATTCCTGAATGTAATAGAGAAAAACAGGAGAAGGACAGGCAAAAATACCCCAATTGGCTCACTGGCAATGTGTCTGCCCAAATTACCACATGAACCAAAGCTGGCAGGTTCTCAAAGGTGTCAAGCCACCCGTCATGAAAAGAATGTTTTAGCTGGAGAGGGAAGAAAGATGAAAGGTCAGAATAGGGAATTGCTCTGTCTGTACAACACAAAACAAAGGCCTGCTGCTGTGCTAAAGAAACTTGAAAATGTGTGGTCAGTGGCAAAGCACAGAATCACACAATGCAGCCGAGACCAAGAAGGGCATGTTTGTGAAGCAACTACCACACACGTGCTTAGTGGCTTATTTTCTGTTCCCACTAAGCTTGCTAATGATTAGAAAATCTCCTTATGTATAAAATACAATAGGTTTTGCCTTTAAGTCTAAACTGCCAAAAAGCAAGTTACCAACGTGCAGTATAATGGTTCCAGTTCATATCAGCTAAAAAAAAGCTGACTTAAGCACAAGAAGATTTCTAAAACCGAGGCCTTTCTTCCCTTTTGTGTATTGTTATGAAATGCTTACCAAAAAAAAAAAGAGGCACAAAGGCATCACCCATTCAGACTAGCCTGATATTTGAAAAAAAGACAACTGCTTAGTGTGGGTAGGGTTGGGCTGAGGGGAAGTCTTCAGGAGCTCCCCATCGAAGGGACCATCAGAAACGCCTCCAGGCTTCTGAGAAGCCCAAATCCTGGGCCTGGCCTCAGAAACTGAGCGAGGCCCCCGGAGTGGCTGGGAGTCACCACCCCCACAGGTGACCAAACCCTTAGGAAACCTCCTCTCCGATTTCCTACTATCCTGATAAATCCAACTGAAACCACATGGCCAACATCTTTCCAGTAAACCTCTCTGAACGACTCCAACATTCCAGTTACAGCTTCTCAGAGAAGGTCTATGGGAACAATACCAGGAGCTCAGATGAATTTTTAACCTGTCTCTTTGCTCTATGACGTCAGAAGGTAAGGGCTCTTCCCTAACGCAGGCAAACCGCCTCCCGGAAAAGGAAAAGCTGCTGTTTCTACCGCTGGTCACAGTTCCAGGTGGCTGCTGGCCAGGTGAGAAGAATCTCCTGGTGCGGAAAACCCCAGGCTCTCCTTGCACCCCGTCAGGTGCCAGGTGAGAGAACACCTGGAGGAATGCATACCTGGAATAATGGGCAGTTAAGGCAGAGAGCTCAGAAACCCTTCTCATTAAACAACTGACAGATGCAAGGGACGTAAACACCGGACCAGAATCTCTCCGGATGAGTTTTCACAAAATTCCCAATTTCCACCCCTTACAGAAAAACCTCTCTCAATTGTTGCTGATTGTTCCCACTGAACGAAGACTTTTTATCTTTTCTGCTTCCCTGCAAGGCTTTCACATTTTACACACCTCGGAGTGGTTTTGAATATGCTTAAAATAACCACCTTTTTTCCTCTGACAATAAGAAATCAGAAAAATTTTAACGTTGCAAAGGATCTTGCAATCCAACGTTTGCAGGAGCGGAGCGTGAGGGCAGGCACAGGACGGCAACATGCCCGGGGCCACACCGAGTTCAAAACCAGGGCTGGGACAGAAAGCAAACCGCCGACGGCTTTTCCCCAAATAGTCCTTGGAGATGATACACCGGACGCTTTAAAAATGTTCCTCGATTATGATGTTACTAAAACTCAGACGTATCCATAAACTTGTCGTCAGAAAGCAGAAAACATTAATAGGAAATCATGCCACTTTTGCCTAAGACTAGACCCAAAGCGGTGAACATCTGCTGAATATCCACACGGTTGCCCCTAGTGTTTTAAAGTCACCTTGTAAGAAGGTGGATGATCTTCCTTTTTTTTTTTTTTTTTTTTTTTTTTTACAGATTATGGAATGCACTTCGCAGGGTCAGCAAGAGTAAAGGCCAACAATTTACCGTTCACTTGGAGACCACTGTGAACTAAGCAGATGTCAGCCCCAGATTTCAGCCCCCCTATCTCACTGGGAGG
This sequence comes from Vulpes vulpes, assembly GCF_048418805.1. Taxonomy (NCBI): domain Eukaryota; kingdom Metazoa; phylum Chordata; class Mammalia; order Carnivora; family Canidae; genus Vulpes; species Vulpes vulpes. The sequence goes on from NC_132780.1 coordinate 191,450,129, forward strand.
CTCTTTCGAACTCATTTTCCAGGTGAGGAAACTGAGATCAGAGGGTTAATAAGCAGAACTGTGACCCTCTACGAGCCCAAGCCTGTGGGCTCAACCTCGTGCTAATGAACCCGGCCAGGTGTAAACTGGCAGGTCCACACCTGGACCCTGACTCAGAACCCGCTGGTGCCTCCTGAACGGTGTTCACCTCTGAGGAAACAACCCCAATTTTCCTGGTACCAGCATGACCATCTCTAGCAGATTGAGGTCAGTTATTCAGCAGACATTTTTAAGTGGGGTAGGAAACGGATTCTCTCCAGGACACTCCCAGGAGCCAAGCGCCACCACCCTCCTCCTCTGCCCCACTACTTCATCTTCTACAAGACCATCCCCTACAATGTGGGGTGGTCTTCTAGCCACATCCCCGGAACTCCAGCTGTGCAGTGTCGATCTGATCTGATCTAAGCTTGCCAGTCATTCCTCACCTCCCCAAAAGACTTTAAAAATAGAGCCCTCATAAGGCACTGTTACTATTCAATATTTTACTTGTGCTATTCAATAGCTTACCTGCTGATTGCAGGATAAATTGCAGAGTCCTACACACAGCGGGCAGACCCATCAAATATGACCTCCCCCCTCCCTGCCTTTTTTTTTTTTTTTTCCCCTTTCCGGGCCCGATTTGAGCTTATCCACCCATGGATGGTCACAATGGCCTTCCTGCCATCCTACAAACAAGTGCAAGTCCACAACTGTCCAGCCCTACATAACTATGATTTATTTTAGTCACATAGCCAGGAATGTCCTTTCTACCTTATCCAACTGGCCAACTTCCAAGCTCAATTCACATATGATCTCTTCCCCCTGATGGAAATTAATCCCATTCTCCTCTGTGTTCTCCACTCACCCTACACACTCTTCTAACCCCTGTAGCAGGCCTGAATTTCCTGACAGCAACACACCGGGGAGATGGACAATGGCATTACACTGGCAGTGGCGTGGTTTCCAAATTTCTGCTCATTAGGGCAGAAATCCAGCAAAAACGGTTGCATACTCCAACCCCATGGCTCTGCAGAAGACCACCTGGTGATATATGGCTGAGAGATGTTCCAGTGACAGAGAGCCGCAGCCCTCTCTAGCACCTGGTGGAGAGAGAGACAAACCCGTGCAAGAAATTAAGGCTACAGTTTGAGTAAATGCGTAAGTCTAGCCTAAGGCTTAGTAATCAGGACTCTGTCAGAGGGAGAAGATACCCCATACAGGCTCTCAGGGCTGGGATAAGTACACCCTGGGATCCACAGCAGGGTCCAAGCTGGACCAGAGCTACATCCCCTTGGCCACTGAGGCTTAGGGTTTTCATGAGTTCTCTGGTGAGAAGAAACTGGAGAGTATTAAAATCCATGGTGCCTTTCGAGTTAATTGTTCATTACCATTCTGAGTTCATTGTTCATAATCTTTTTGGTGTCTTTATAAAATCCTCACTTAACCCTTTCTAAAACTGCGGGATTTTGGTAACCCAAACGGGGAAAAACCAGGCAAGAAGCAATCCCTACTAAAAACAACACAAACCTAAAGGGACACTTATCAAGCCACGGAGTAGACAGTTCTTTCTATTTTTATCTATCCTGAAAACTCAAAGATCCTGAAGAACCCAACTGAGATATTCACATGTCTTCCGATTACTAAAGTCTGGCACGCTGCAGGGCTAGACTGTCATGTGAATAAATGAATGGTGATATTCTTACTGCAAACGTAAGTCCCAGGCCCTGTGGCTAGCCAAGCCGGCACTAATATTTCATATATGAGAAAGAAGACCTATAACAGGTACATGATCTCCCTGGTGGCATCCAGCGACTGAGTAACAAAACCAGAACTAGCACTCAGGTCTTCTTACTTGGTCTGCCCCCCCCCCACCCACTTTTCCACTCCAGCAGGATCAGTTTACTCCCATACACAAAGGAAACACAGGAATAGAGCTTCTTGGGCCGTTAGAGTAAATTTAATAAGCGAGCAGCTGAAGAGACTGAGAGAACATGGTGACCAGATGGCCACTGGTCACAGAAACCAGGAATGCACAGTGCCACTTGGAAGTCTTAACTTGAAACAACATGTCCTTTACTCTAAGGCCTCAGCACCTTGTAACCCCAAGTGAAATGCTGCTGTCAAGTACACACTTCCTGGCTGGCATACACCGGGTCAGAGTAAGCAAGGGGGAAAAAAAAAAAAAAAAAAAAAAACTCGATGTATAGATGCAAACATTTTTTTTTTTTTAAATCCTGATTCTATTTTAAGGAATCTGAGAAATTTGGCTATTCCTAAGAGAATCATGCCCACAACGCTTGGATTCACTCCAGTTCCTAAGATGCCAAATTAATTTTTACACACACACACACACACACACACACACAGGGTGTTTGCCCAGATTTCCACCCACTAGATCTCAACAGTTACCCTGAGCTCATCTACAGCTTATGTAAATGACGGCTAACCCCTCCACTAAGCAAAAACAAACTCCTTCCCCCCCCCCCAAAAAAAAAAAAAAAAAAAAAAGGCCATCCCCTCTCCCTTCTTCCCAGGGGCCTCCTCTCGCCCTGCTTCAACTCCTTTTCCACTGTGGGAAAACTTGGGTGGGCCGTGCAACCCTCGGGGTGGCGGCTCCGCGCTGGGTCTGCGCATCCCGGGCGCCCCCCGCGCCCCCCGCGCCCCGGGCGACCTCGGCGACCCCGGCGCCCCGGGCCTGGGGCCGGGCAGGCGGCGCCACGCGCCTTCTAAAACCGAATGAATGAACTTCCACCCGTTAAGGATTTTCAATGCGGAAGTTTAAAAAGTTTGCTTTTGTTTTTCGGGGCCATCCTCATCCGCCGCCCCCAGCGCGCGCGCACCTTCTCCCCCCCCCGCGGTCCAGCAGGAGCCTCCGCGGGTCCGAGAGCGGGGACGCGAGCGGCCCTCCCACCCCGCAGACCGCCCCTTCCTCCCGGGCCGTCTGCCCTTGACCCCATTGATTGGGGGGGGGGGGGGGGAGGAGGAGGAAGAGGAGGCGGCGGCCCTACGGCGGCTGCAGGGAGGGCCGGCAGCGCCCCCGGCCCGTTTTTTTGCAAACAAAGGCCGAGGGGGAGGGGCGGGAGGGGCGCGGGAGGGGCGCGCGGGGGGCGGGGGGCGCGGGGCTGCGGGCGCGGGGCTGCGGGGGCGGGGGCGGGCGCGGGCTGGGGGTACTCACGGCGGTCTCGTCGCGGTACACGTCGGGGTACTGGAAGGACAGCATGGCCGGGGCGGGGGGCGCGGGGCGCGGGGCGCGGGGCGCGGGCTGCGGGCTGCAGGCAGGGGCGGCGGCGGCGGCGGCGGCGGCTCTCGGCCACGGCTCCCACGACCCGACCGGCGGCGCGGGCGGCGAGGACGTGCTGGAAGCAGGAAGCCGCTGCCGGCGAGCCCGGGAGCCCCTCCCCGGCGGGCGGGCCCAGCGGCGGCGGCGGCGGCAAGAGGGAGCGGGCGGCGCCGTGCGTGCGGCGGGCCAGGCGCACAGCTCCCTCTGCAGGAGCGCCCGCCCCGCAGCCCCGCCGCCCCGCCGCCCCGCCGCCCCGCCGCCCCGCCGCCCCGCAGCCCCGCAGCCCCGCAGCCCCGCCGCCCCGCCGCCCCGCAGCCCCGCAGCCCCGCAGCCGCCCCGCAGCCCCGCAGCCCCGCCGCAGCCCCGCAGCCCGCCGGACGCGCACCCCGCGGTCGGGCACAGCAGAGCGCACGTCCCCCCGCGCCCCGGGGCCCCCCGCCCCCCCCCCCCGCCTGCTTCTGAATCGCGCCCCCCTGCACCGCCCCATCCTCGGGTCCCCGGGCGCCGTGGGGGCCGCACCGAGAGGCCTCCCCCCACCCCCCCGCAGGGCTCAAGAGCTCAGGGTGGGGGGGGGGGCGGCCACTCCGGACTTGGAAAGGGTCGTGCACGGTGACATCGCGAAGGAAGCACGTCCCCCTGAACTCCAACACCCCTAGTGGGCGCTGGGTGCTTGGGCATCCACGTGATGGGGGCCTTGTGCTTCCAGGAGGTGGTGGCAGGACAATGGGCCAGCCCTGCTCCGCTTGGGGGGGGGGGGGGGCTCAGGTGGGGAGCAGCATCTAGGGCCTTTGGATCATCCGGCCAATCCCTCACTTCCGTCCCTGTCCATGCTGTCCTTGGATTTGTTCGTTGAGCACCTACTGTCATCCCTGCAAGGGAGAAAGGAGCAGCCAAGTTGCTTGACCTCAAAGTCATCATGACGCTCTAATAGTTTTATTTCTCCATCCTTGGGCTAGGTTTTGCTTTCTGGATCATGGGCGGGGGGGGGGGGGGGGGGTGGGCGGGGGAGCTTGAGAGTCCGTCCCCATCATCAGAGCTGTGGTGTGGGTCTCCCCTTGTGTTGTGCTCCTGACTTCTTAAAAGGCCCCGGGGGGGTGGGGGATCGCCTGGGCGTGACCAGAAAAGTCCTCCCCATCCTGAAGTCCAAGTGGTACATGGTATCGGTTGTGAAGTCGCGTGTTCTGTTCCTGCATTATCCCATTTCCGTGCCTCGCTCATAGTTCGGTGTTTCTGTTCCTGGCAGGATATTGGATGATCATGTTTTGCGTCTGTTTCCAAAACCCCCTCCTTGGGCAACCTGAGAATCTTCAGCCCTGGGCAAGCTCACATTATTGGTGCCAAACTCCGTGCAAACAGAGACATAGTGCCCTGCAGTCCAGCATTCCTGAGCCCAGTCACCAGCCCCTGCCTCGCCTGCCTGTCACCTGGCCCAGGGGACTGCCAGGTGCTGCCCCACTGCTTCTGCCACTTGTGGGAGGGTTCTTAAAGAGCAGCCCAGAAACACCTGACCCAGGTCACCCCCTAATAACAACGATAGGAATAATAGTTAATGCTTATCGAGTGCTTCTTATATGCCAGGAAATTATCTTATTTAAACTTTATGAGATAACTAATATTATCCCAATTTTATAGTTGTGGAAAACTGGGGGTGACCTTTGCCCGGGTCTTCAAAAATCATTAAAAAAAAAATAGAACTAAGATTTCAAAGCCAGATCTCTCTGATGCCGATACTCAGTCATAATCACTCCTCTTCATAAATAAGTAGAAGTACTCTGTGGTCTATAAGGATACCCATAAACAGGTGGGACTTTCCCAGGGCCTCATTTTAGCAGGAAAGGCAGAAATTCTGGGAATTGTGGTTAGCCAAAGGACAAATCAAGCCTCAGGTATCATCCTCGTTCCTCTCTAAGCAGTTTTGCTGGTGCCCAGCTCCTCTGGGCCCTGGAAGCCAGAGGTTTGTATGTGGCACAGTCAGTGCACGGGTGGTAGCAACAGATTGTCTGCAACCAGAGTGAGGTGGAGTGGAGAAGGCGGCCCATTCCCCTTTTTGGCCAGACTAATTGTACGCTACCTACCTTTTGCCGCATATTTGATATGAATCGTCTGCTTTAATCCTCCTTAAAAAAAAAAAAAAAAAAGCTCACTTTACAGAAAAAGGAATCTCAGCAGCTTTAAAGGAATTTGTCTGAAGTCCCCACACCACTAAGACAGAGCCAAGGTTCAATCTGTCAGGTGACTTCAAAATCCATGCTTTACCTTGTCCATAGGAAATGAAGAGAAGGGAGGCATTCAAACCATCTCAGAACTGGACATTCTGCTTCCAGAATAAACACCAGCGTGCTCTTTGACCTGTGACGCTGCACACTATTTCCAGGAAAATTACAGAATTAGCTTTGTAAAAAACCCCTGCTCTAACTGGGAAAGCATTCCCACAGCGCAAGGCCCCCGGGGGAAGGGGGCTAGCAGAGACGTAGAAGGGCCTCCAGGGAAGCCTGCAGCCCGATCTCTATTGCCTGACCTCCAACCCTGTACCCCACTCTGTCAGCCAGAGTCACGGTGGTAAGGAGGCGGGTTAGTGGTATTTACTGCCGCTTGACTGTCTCAAACCCACTCCAAGTGCTTGGCCCGGCATTCTTCCCAACCACACGTAGTAATGGGATTTCTGGTTAATTAGCCAAGGAAGCAAGTGGTAAGTGAACTCCATCTCACTCTCTACTTACCGCACTGGGCCCAGGGGCCTGGACAAAGGGGTGTCTATATTCTCACAAACGTCCACTGGCAGGTGGATGCCTTGGGTGCTTCCCTGGATAATCCTTTCATTTGACTCTGATTTCCGAGTAGCTAGCTAACCTACTGCCTGGTGGAGTGCAGGCATTTCCAGCTACATTTCCTTAAAGATTTTTATGACTTTTTTCCGGTGTGGCTTTTAATGAAAATTCTTATATATTCCTGTATATCTAATCTCTGCAAGGCATCCTAAAGTGTGAGGTAGCATCTAGAGTAAGAGTGAGGGTCTCTTCCTGGCCCTGCCACTATTTCCCTGGGGCTTTGAATGGGTCTTTCTATCATCAGTATGTATATTTTAAAGATCTTATTTTTTAAAATATAATCCCTACATCCAACATGGGACTTGAACTTACAACCCTGAGATCAAGAGTCACATTCTCTACCAACTAAGCCAGCCAGGCGCCCCATGTCATTAGTATTTTTTATCTATACCAGGAAAGAATTGGATCAGTGGTTTCCAAGTCTCTTTTGCTTTAAGTAAGAACTAAACCAGAGGTGTAGGAGCCTCAAAACTACTCTGGAATTTAGAATGGCGTTACCCTGGGGGAGTGCTATCCATATCACCTGGGCAGATGGAGGGGAGAGTGGGCAGTGATTATCTACTGAAAAGTCTTTCTCCATAGTTTTTTTTTTTTTTTTTTTTTTTTTTTTTTTTTTTTTTTTACATTTCCAAACCATCCACAAGCACAGATTTGGCTCAGAGGCCATAGCTGTGCCTGTGGTACTTACTAAATTCATAGATTTGATCTATCCAGAAACTGTTGCTGCTCCCTTCAAACACACTTCTCTTGATAGAGGCATGTGGTTTAAAGGCTAGGGGAAGTGTCCAGCATTACAGCTGTGAAATCTAGGGTCTCTGCGTCCTCCTCCCCTCTTCAACTTAACGCCTGGGCTAGGGCTGAATTAAATCCAGATTTTTTAAAAAAATGGGACAGAAAAAGTAGACCAAGAATGAACCTGCAATATTTTTCTAGTTTAGTTCATGAAACTTGCCTATACCATTTCTAACGAAGCTCCCAAGTTAGGAGTGTTTCTAGATCAGGAAAAAGAAATCTTTTTTTCTTATTCTGTTATTAGGAGAAAAGTCAGGTATGGCCCCCACTTGTATAACGAAGTTATTTTAAGTGGGGAAAGATAAAATAATCTATTCTTCTGTTTTGGAACTTAAACTTATCCCATAAATACAAGATCTAATACTCAATATGTGTCAGTTCAAAGTTATTGGCTATAAAAGTAGAAAAGAGATTAAGAAAGAATGGTGGGGGGTGTGGTAGGGGAGAGATGAGATAGACAAAGCATGTTGGAGACACAGCATCCCAGATTGGCTAATATTAGGAAAAGTGAAGATAAGCACAAAAGGATGACATGGAGCCAGACAATAAGCACGTGAAAACACATGCAGAAAATTAAAATTGGACACACAGCCATGTGTGGAACAACACCTCATCTTATAGCCTTTAAAATATCAATGTTAAGTTCCATAGGAACTTCTTCAACTCTGGGATAAATAATGATGAACCCCTTGATGTTTTCCTCGTTAATTTAAATCAAGCAGTAGATCTGACCCACAAGAGGTTCTCCACTCCATTAAGCACCTCCATTTTCTCTGGAGTTAGTAGCAACCAGACTGTCTTTCCATCTACTAAAGGCTTCTGTCATATGTCCTCATAGGTATCATTTTGAGTCAGTTAATCCTAAAGAACTAAGCCTATATTCAAGTTCACTGGGCTGGTCTTACTTGACATTTATAGCTTAACTGTTTCACTAGAGACCAGTGTAATAATAGAGCCTCTCATAAGTAATGCATGCTGGGAAGCATTAGTCTTCAGTCCATTATGCTCTACACTTTGGGGGAATCAGTATCCTATAAAACCTAAAGAAGTGGATGCCTGGCTGGTTTAGGGTCTGCCCCAACTCTTAGGACAATCTAATCTAATCTAATCTAATCTAATCTCTATGCCTCTCTGGTTGATAGCGCAAATTCTGTTGGAAAGTAGCTTACAGAATTCCTGGCTCTCTGCAGGCCTTACCATTTTTCTCTCCTTTTCTGAAGGGGGCGGGGCCAAGACGAATCACCCTATTGTTTTTATAACAGTACTACAAGGAGACCTCCAGTTAGAGCAATAAGGCAGACTAGATAGATGGTGCTAAAGAAAGAATCTTTAAAGCATTGCCACACCTCCCTCCCTCCAAACAGACTGGTCATAAGAAAATAAAAAATAAACCAGGAGAATGGGAAGCAATAGGGTCACCAGGATAAAGAACTCCAAAGGGCATCATTTACATTGCCTTCCATGTAAATGGTGCCCTCTGGAGTTGTACGATGTAGTTTCCGTGTAACACACTCCAGCAAGATCTCGCCTGACAACAAATGACTATTTCTGAATTGTCCATCACAAGGGCCCATTTCTGAAGGAAAGCATCTGAAAGTAGGCCCAAATTTCCTCCTGATTAATTCAACCATGATTTAACTCACAATCACAGATCATGCAAGGAAACAATATTGGCTTTCAGTCTGCTGGCGTTCAGCAACATTTTCATACGTCCTTGATACCCTCTGTATTGCAAGGGGCTGTGAGCCTGAAAATTACATTTCCTAAAGGCCCTGATCAGCTGGTTTCTGGCTACCTTCTATCAAAGGAAGAAAACAGAGATGATGGGGGGCGGGGGGGAGAAGAGACAGTGCTTTTCTCTTTTGACTTAGGTTCTGGGATGGGAGACACCTGTAGATCACTGCAGGCTGCTTGGAAGAGCCACACAGCGGGACAGGTGGCGGGGAACCTTTGGCCCCCAAACCGTCAGCAGCAAATTTGGCAATTTCAAAGGGATTTTGTGGCTCCCAGCCTCTGGCAGCCAAGTGTAGGCTGTGGGCTTCCTAAGGAGTATGACAGCAATTAGTGATGGGCTGGTGCAGCATCAGCGTCATTGTACTCCTGGGGACTGCAGGAACCACTTAACTTGTCCTTCTCCAACCTTAAGAGAAAGACTAACTTGTGAATCTCTAGGTAATACTACTTTTCCTTTTTCAATCTTCCAGGCCACCCCACTTGGATAACAAATTTCTTATATTAAGTTCCTTCTACGTGCAGTAGCTACCATGGTTCTTCTTATTTTTCCTTACCTAGACATTTTTAAAATGATGAATAAGAAAAAAATAACAACATATTTAGACCCTCTGAGGGTTTTAGGCACCGGAAAGATCAAATACATATTATAGAATGCTAAGATATGTAGCATTTCAAGAAAAAAAAAATGTCATCCCCCCAAAAAAAGTAAATTGTAAGCATAAAAATGACTGGTTTGGAAAAACAAAATATAGCTTTTAGAAGTTAAAAATAAAATAAGTCATAGCTAGGTTAAGGAAATTACACTAAATGTAACACAGACAAGGAGATGGAAAATATGAAAGAAACGAATTATGAAACATGAAAAAAAGCAGAAAACCATTCAATCATCTCTTTACATTAAGAAAACAAAATTCCACGCTCATTCATTAAAAAAAAAAAAAAAACACACACACACACACACGGAAAAATAGGAATAGAAGAGAACATCCTTAACCCAATTAAGGTAAGCGAAAATCAAAACCCAAAAGAGTGAAACCCAAAGAATCCAACCCTACCACAATCATGTTATTTTTTTTGTTTGTTTTCATCACATTATGTGCACTCTTTAATCCCCACCTATTTATCCATCTCCTCACCCACCTCCCCTCTGGTAACCATCAGTTTGTTCTCTATAGTTAACAGCCTGTTTCTTGGTTTGTCTGTCTTTTTCCCCCCTTTGCTTCCTTCTTTTGTTTCTTAAATTCCACATGTGAGTGAAATTATATGGTATTTGTCTTTTCCTGACTGACTTATTTCACTTAGCCTTATACTTTCTAGCTCCATCTGTTTCCCATCATGCAAATGGCAAGATTTCATTCTTTTTTATGGCGGAATAATATTCCATTGCATATATATCTCACCACTTCTTTATCCACTCATCTGTCAATAGACACTTGGCCTACTTCCATAGTTTGGTTATAATAAATAATACTGCTATAAATATAGCGGTGCATGTATCCCTTTGAATTAGGTTTTTTGGTATTCTTTGGGTAAATATTTAGTAGTGCCATTGCTGTGTCATAGGGTAATTCTATTTTTAACTTTTTGAGGAGGCTCCATACTATTTTCCAGAGTGGCTGCACCAGTTTGTATTCCCACCAACAGCGCTGGAGGGCTCGTTTTTACCCACATTCTTGCCAACACCTGTTGTTTCTTGTGTTGTTGATTTTAGGCATCACACCTGTCACATGACAGATGTGAGGCGATATCTCATTCTAGTTTTGATTTGCATTTCCCTCATGATAAATGATATTGAGCATCTTTTTATATGTCCGTTGGCCATCTCCATGTCTTGTTTAGAAAACTATCTGTTCATGTCCATAAATTGGTTTATTTGTTCTTTGGGTGTTGAGTTCTATAAATTCTTTACCTATTTTGGATACTGACCCTTTATAGAAAATGTTATTTGCAAATACCTTGTCCCATTCCATAGATTCCCTTTTAGTTTAGTTGATTGTTTCCTTTGCTGTGCAGGAACTTTTCATTTTGATGTAGCCCCAATAGTTCATTTTTGCTGTTATTTCCCTTGCCTCAGGAGACATATCTAGAAAAATGTTATTTTGGCCAGTGTCAGAAAAATTATTGCCTGTGCTCTCTTCAAGGATTTTTATGGTTTCACATCTTACACTTAGATCTTTAGTCCATTTCCAGTTTATTTTTCTGTATAGTGAAAGAAAGTCATCCAGTTTTGATCTTTTGCATGTGGCTGTCCAGTTTTCCCAACATCATTTGTTGATTGTTGAAACATCGTTTGTTTCCCAACATCATTTGTTGTTCCCACTGTACATTTATTCCTCGTTTGTTGAAGATTGACCATATAATTGTAGGTTTTTCTGGATTCTCTATTCTATTCCATTGATCCATGTGCATATTTTTATTTTTATTTATTTTTTTTCATGTGCATATTTTTATATCAGGGTCAAGTATTACTCCTACTTTGTAAAATAACTTGAAATCCAGAGTTGTGATAACTCCAGTTTAGTTTTTCTTTTTCAAGATTGCTTTGGCTATTTGAGGTCTTTTGTGGTTCCATATGAATTTTAGGATTGTTTGTTCTAGTTCTGTGAAAAGTACTATTGGTATTTTGATAGGGATTGCAGAATGTGCAGATTGCTTTCGGTAGTACAGACATTTTGATGATATTTATTCTTCAAACCCACAAGCATGGAATGTCTTCCATTTCTTTGTGTCATCTTGAATTTCTTTCATCAGTGTTTTATAGTTTTCAGAATACAGGTCTCTCATCTCTTTGGTTAAGTTTATTCCTGCATATTTTACTGTTTTTGGTGCAATTGTAAATGGGAATGTTTTCTTAATTTCACTTTCTACTGCTTCATTATTAGTATATAAGAAAGCCACAGATTTTTTTGTACATCGGTTTTGTATCCTGTGACTTTAATGAATTCATTTATCAGTTTTAGTAGTTTTTGGTGGAGTCTTTTAGGTTTTCTGTATATAGTATCATATTATCTGCAAATAGTGAGAATTTTACTTCTTCCTTACCAATTTAGATGCCTTTTATTTGTTTATGTTGTTTGATTACTGTGGCTAGGACTTGTAGTAGTTCTCTGTTGAATAAAAGTGGTGAGACAGGTCATCCTTGTCTTGTTCCTGACCTTAAGGGAAAAGCTCTCAGATTTTCACCATTGAGGATGATGTCGGCTATGGGTTTTTCATATAAGTCCTTTCTCATGTTGATGTATGTTTCCTCCAGACCTACTTTTTAGGGTATCATGAATAGATACTGTGTTTTGTTGAACACTTAGTCTGCATCTGCTGAAATGATCATATGGGTTTTTATCCTTTCTCTTATTGATGTGTCCCGTCCGTGTTGTTTATTTTGTGAATATTGAACCACCCTTGCATCCCTGGAATAAATCCCACTTGATCGTGGTATATGATTTTTTTAATGTACTGTTGGATTTGGTTTGCTAATATTTTGCTAAGGATTTTTGCATCTATAGTCATGAGAGATACTAGTCTGATATTCATTGTGGTGTCTTTATCTGGTTTTGGTATCAGGGTTATACTGGCCTCATAGAATGAATTTGGAAGTTTTCATTCCTCCTTTATTTTTTGGAATAGTTTGACAAGAATTGGTATTAACTTTTTAATGTTTGCTAGAATTTGCCTGTGAAGCTGTCTGGTCCTGGACTTTTGTTTGTTGAGAGTTTTTTTTTTTATTATTGATTCAAATTTGTTGCTGATAATTGGTCTGTTTAAAATTTCTATTTCTTCTTGTTTTAGTTTTGGTAGGTTCTCTGTTTCTAGGAATTTATCCATTTCTTCCAAATTGTCCAATTTGTTGGCATATAGATTTTCATAATATTCTGTTACAATTGTTTGTGTTACTGTGGTGTTGATTGTTATTTCTCCTTTTTTGTTAGTGATTTTATTTGGGTCCTCTACTCACTCTCTATTTTTTTTTTTTTTTAAGTTTTTGATGAGATAGGCCAGAGGTTTATCAATTTTGTTGCTCTTTTCAAAGAACCAGCTCCTGGTCCAATGTTTTGTTTTTCGTTTTTCATTTCAATATCATCTATTTCTGCTTTAATCTTTATTATTTCCTTCTTTTTGCTGGGTTTGGGTTTTGTTTGTTCCTTTTCTAGCTCCTATAGGTGTAGTGTCTGGTTAGGTTATTTATTTAAGATTTTTCTTGCCATTTAATTTTTTTTAGTTGTTTCTATAGATTTTCTCTGATCCTTTCATTATTTGCTCTCATTCCTGGTATGTTGGCTTTCTTTAGTGATCTACTTGGATTCCCCTCACTACTTTTTGCCATTTTAATTCCTATGTGTCTTTGATTGAATTTTTGGGGATCTCTATGCCTCCTGGATCTGGATATCTGTTTTCTTCCATAGATTAGGGAAGTTTTCAGCTCTTATTTCTTTCAATAAAATTTCTGCCCCCTTTCTCTCTCTTTTTTCTTCTGATATCCTTATAATGTAAATGTTATTATGCTTGATGGAGTCACTGACTTCCCAAAGACTATTCTTAATTTGCATAATTCTCTTTCCTTTCCTTTGCTCAATTTGGTTACTTTCCATTACTCTGTCTTCTAGGATGTTAATGTGTTCTTCAGCTTCCTCTAGCCTGCTATTTATTCTATCAAGTGTATTTTAATTTCATTTATTGTATTCTTGATTTCTGATTGGTTCTTTTTTTTTTTTATCTCTGCATTAAAGATCTCACTGATGTCCTCTACTCTTCTCAAGTCCAGTGAGTATCCTTATGATCATTCCTTTAAATTCTCTATCAGTCATATTACTTAAATTCATTGTGCTTGGAACTCTTGCTGTGGTTTTGCCTGGTTCTTCCATTTGGGATTTATTTCTCTGTCTCCTCATTTTGTTTAACTCTCTGAGTCTGTTTCTGTGTGTTAGGAAAGTCAACTACTTCTCTTGTTCTTGGTGATAACAGCCTTATGAAGAAGAGGTTCTGTAGTGCCCTGCAGTGCAGTGTCCCCTGTCCTCTTCGGGAAATGTCTCCTATGTGTGTTGCGTGTGTTCTGCTATTGAATCTCATCCTCTTTTTTCTTTAGTCCAGTTGTCTTCAGAGGATCTCTTTGTCTATTCTGGATAGTATTTGGTTGCCAGCAGAGGTGGGGCACATTTTAACAAAGTATGGTGGTCTGCTTGCAAAATGAGACCTGCCCCTGCAGCTGCCAGAACCAAGTTCCTGCAAAATGCTCTGGTTGGGAGATGGGATGTTGGCAAGGTTTGTGCTGGTCTTGTGGGGGACTGAAGTGAGCCTGACTGGGAAGGGTGGATCTGTCCAAGCATGGGGAAAAAGGTTTGGTATAAGCAAGTTAGGTAAGGAATGGGGTGCTGTGGTGGTTCCCAAAAAAGAGGAAATGGTGCCTGCTAGCTCCTTTGTTCCCAAAGGTGTCACCCATAATCCCTGTCTCTCCAGGCCATGCTCTGAGATGAACAAATCACTCTCCCTCTTGTGTGTCCCCACTGATTTTCAAGCTTCTGGTTCTATGCTGTATCTTCATGGGATGTTTGTTGTGCTGTCTCTTTAAGGGTGGGGACTCCGCTTCCTAATACCTTCCAACACTTTCCTAGAACTGAGCCTGCCAATTTTTAACATCCCAGGCTTAAAGTCCCACTGGTTTTAAGAACTTTTGAAATTCGGCTCCTCTTGCCTTTAAAGGCAAGTGTTATGGAGATCTGTCCTCCTTGTTTGTGGGCTCCAGTGTGAATGTCTGTTTTCACCTTCTTCCCATCACCAGCTCCCTCCCCCTATGGTAGGTCACCATCTATTTTGCTCCCAGACTGTGTTTTCACCCTTCCTACCTTCTTCAGTATGGTCTCTTCTCTAACGTGAGTTGAGGAGTTTGTTTGCCAGTCTTTGGGTCATTTTCTGGGTTATTTACACTGATGTGAGTGTTTTCTAGGTGTATCATGGGACAAGGAAAGCTTGGGGTCCTCCCACTTTGCCACCTGACTTCCACAATCATTTTAAATATGGAAACATTAGAAGTGTTCCCTGTATAATCTCAAAAGAAGGATAAGCACCCACTAACACCACTCCGTTCCAAATAGTACTGAAGAAAATAAAGCTGTCATTTTTATTACGTGGTATGATTCTTTACTGAAAGAACAAAACTTTGCCAAAAAATATATTCAAAATATTAAGAGTTGCTCATCATGGCTGCATATATGATGAGCATGTAAAAGTCAGTAGTATTTCTGGATACAAGAATAAACAATTAGAAGAATTAATTTAAAAAACCCCACCAACAGTAGCAATAAAAAGTATAAAGTATCTGGGAATAAATCTAAAAAATATGTGCAAGATCAGACTACAGAAAATTACAATATTTTCCAGGAGACATGAAAGAAAAACTAAAAAATGGAAATATATCATATGTATATGGATTGCTATATTTAATATTGAAAAGATATCAGTTGTCCATAAGTTGATTTATAGATACAATGCAACCACAGTTAAAATCTCGATATTTTTGGGCACCTGGGTAGCTCAGTGGTTGAGTGGCTGCCTTTGACTCCAGTCATGATCGATCATGACCCACATCGGGCTCCCCTTTGGGGAGCCTGCTTCTCCCTCTGCCTATGTCTCTGCCTCTTTCTCTCTTTCTGTCTTTCATGAATAAATAAAATCTTAAAAAAAAATCTCAATATTTTTATATATTTATTTTTGGTAAAACTGGATAAGGTAATTCTATAATTTACGTGGAAGAGTTAAAGGGTAAGAAATCAAACACTCTTGAGAAAGGAAGGAGGATTTCTCCTATCAATAATTAATATAAAGCAATAATAATTGAAATGGTGTGGTATATAAGCAGGAATAGAAAAATTAATCAATGGAGTAGAATAAGATAGCCAAAATAAAAATTGCACAACTATAGGCACTTTAATATGTGGCAGTGGTACTACATTAGTAGGGAATGGAGGAACTATTTAATAATAGAATAAATGTTTATGAGGAAAAAAGGAAAACTGTTTACCTCCTCATTTCATACCAAAATAAAGTTCAAAAATAAATCAAACAAAAATGCCCCAAAATAAGGACCAGAAGGATTAAAACTTATATTTCAAAAGCAAAATTTGTAAGGCTTTTAAATTAAAAAGCTCCAGAAGGATTAAAACTTATATTTCAAAAGCAAAATTTGTAAGGCTTTTAAATTAAAAAGATCAACATAAAAAAAAAGATCACCAAAATAAAAAGAACATATTGATTAATTTGAGTACATTAAAATGAAGAACTTCTAGACATCCAAAGAAATCTTACAGTGAATGAAAAGACAAGACACCAACTGAAAAAAGATAGTTGCTACCTATACAAATAACTTCTTTATGGGTTGAAAAATGAATAAACAACTCAAAGGAAAGTGGGCAAAAACATAAATCAGCATTTTATGGAGCTGGAAACACATATGGTCAGTAAACACTCAGAGCCAAACAGTAATATTATTAATCAGAGAAATAGAATTAATGATCATGACGAATCATTTTATACTTATTCAATTAGCAAAATGTAAGAAATATGCCAGTGTTTAATACAGGGGAGGATTCAGTTCTGTTTTTTTAAAGCTATTTTTATTTATTTATGATAGACATAGAGAGAGAGAGAGAGAGAGAGAGAGAGAGAGGTAGAGACACAGGCAGAGGAGAGGGAGAAGCAGGCTCCATGCCGGGAGCCCAATGTGGGACTCGATCCCAGGACTCCAGGATGGATTAAGTTCTTATACAGTGCTAGTGGGAGCATAAATTGGTAAAATCACATAATTAACACCTAAAATACCCTAAGATACAAAGCAAGTATTAACAGAACAACAAACAGGGTTAAATCCACACTCATAATAGGAATTTTTAATCTTTCAGTAATTAAAGAGCTAGCAGACAGAATCAGTAAAAATATAGATTTGAACAAAATGATTGACAAACTCGATGTACTATTTCTAGCAAACAACTACAAATCATACCTCCTGTTTTGTAGCACAAATAAAATATTTTTAAAAGCACCTAACCATAAAGTAAGTCTCAGAACTTTTTAATGAATCAAAATAACAGAATGTGAAAAATACACATAGGATATGTTTTCTAATTATAATGAAATTAAGCAGGAATTCTTAGCTAGAAAAGCCCATCAGTTTTAGAAATTAGAAATCAACTTCTAAATACCCACACGTCAAAGAAAAAAAATCATGAAAGTAAACAAATCATTTAGAACTGAACAATAATGAAAACCAAAACTTATTTGTGAGTAAAGCAGAACTTACAGAGAAATCTACAGCTTTAAATGTTTATGTTGTAAAATAGGAAACCTGCATTTAATGAGGAATGCACCTATTTTGTGAATTAGAAGAGAACAGCAAGATAACCCCTATAAACAGAAATATTAAAGGAAAAAATGACGGTATAAAAAATACTTGAGAACAACTAAAGAGCCAAAATTTAATTCTTTAAAAAAAGGCTGATAAAATTGATAAAACTCTGGCAAAATTAATCAAAAGAAGAACAGAGAATAGAAAAATAAGCAAAATCAAGATGGAATAGTAGACAGAATTATGGATGGTGCAGACCAAGAAGATTTAATAAACAATTTTATGACAACAAATTTGAAAACTTCAGTGAAATAAGAAAATTCTTGGAAAAATGCATCTTTTGAACACTGACATAAAAAGAAAAAGAAAATAGAATTGACCTGAAACTATTAAATAAATTAGTAGAAAAAAATCCAGATGATTTTTAGTCTGCATTTCAGTCAGACCAGACATGTAAGGAGAAAGTAATCACAATCCCAGACAAAGTAGTCCAGAGTGTAGAAAAAGAGGGACTATATTCCAACTCATTTTAGTAAGTTCATAGATCCTTGATATAAAAATCTGATTAGAAAAGCATGGGAGAAGAACATTATAATGGCTAAAATCACTTGTTAACATAGATTCTACAATATTAGCAATGTGTAGAGAGGATAATCCATCAAGTCTAGTTGATTTATCCCTGGAGTTCAAGGTTGGTTTGACTTAAAAATAATCTGCCACCTTAGGGTAACAACGCAGAAAAATCATGTGATTATTTTAATTTTTATAGAAACATATTTATTAGGAGGGCACGTGATGGGATCAGCACTCGGTGTTATACAATATATTGGCGAATCGAATGTAAATAAAATATTAAAAAAGAAACATTATAATTCATTGTTCATTCATGAGCTATAAAGACAGCATGATTATGTATTATGTAATTCTTTAAATCTATGCATAAATTATTAGAATTAATAGAATTTAAAAAGCTACTGGCTACCAAATTGATATATAAAAACCAACTGTATTATTATATCTGATAAATGATGCTAAAACAATTGTATATTAATATGGAAAAATTAAAATTGGACTACTAGCTCATATCATATAAAGGAATCAATTCCAGGCAGATTAAAGATCTAATAAGAAAGAAAGAGTAATAGACACTTTAGAAAAGAAAACAGGACTAAAAATCCCCTTGGTTTTAGGATGGGGAAGGGTTTCTTAAACAAGAGCACCAACCATAAAAAAAAAAAAAAGAAAAATTTTTTCCATATTAATGTCAAGAACCTCATCAAAATACATCACAAAGAGAGTAAAAAGTCTACATTAAGATAATATCTATAGCATGTATAATTCTCAAAGTCTATTATGCCCGTTTACCTTCAATATTATGAGAAATCAATAAGAAAAGATTTATCAGCCTAGTAGAAAATGGATGAAATATCTATATAGGCTCTTCATAAAAGAAGAAATCTAAATGGCCAGTTAACACATGGAAAGTTGCTTAACTTCAGTAGTAATTGGGGAAATGCAAATTAAGACCACAGAGAAGTACCATTATAAACCAAGTAGATTAGAAAAATTAATTCTGAAAATGCCAAGCGTAGGAGAGGATGGGGAGCAATGGGGACTCCTCCCAGGTACAACTTAGGGAAGTGCAGATTGATAAAAAACACTTTGGATTGCAGTTTTGCTTTACCTTGTAAAGTTGAACGTGCACATGCACTGCAACTGGCCATCTCACCATTCACTTTAATTTAGAGAAACATACACATGTGCCCCAGGATACACAAACAACAACGGTTAAACAGTATTTGTGCAGAATATCACCACACTAGAAAAAAAAAAAAGTCTGTCCATTAACTCAGATTGCATAACTAAACTCTGGTGTATGCACACAGTGGACTATATAATACATATTACTTTGAAATAATTATAAAAATTAGTATTTTCTTGACTTTAAAAGAAGAAAAAAAAAAAACCCAAAATGTAACCAATGGGATTGCTCAACCTTGGGTAGACATTTTTTTAAAACTAGAGATGTGAGTTCTCAAAAGAGCTCTTTAAAATTAAGGGGGTAATACGAAAAAACAAACAGGTCTGTCTTCCCCACTCCCTGCACCCCCTACGTTTTGCAGAGGCAGCGATTGAATAAATAACCGTAGTTTGAAAAATCAAGAAGTCATAGTTTTTATGGAGGGCTTGTATGTGTGTATGTTCTTATACAGAAGTTTAAACCTCAGATAGTATTTATTGGTTTCTCATTCTGAGTCCACTGAGCTGGAAGTCATGCTGGAAATTGTTTTAAATTCATGTTGAACTGATCTTGAATTTCCTGGCATAATCCTGATATCAGAGACACAAGTGGCCCAAGACTACCTCTCTGAGGTAACTCACCAGGTAATGGAGGAACTCTTTGTTAGTTAGATAGTCCACTAAGCTGACCCCAACTCAGAGTATTCTTTGGGGGTTTTGGGGACCACTGACTGGTCTGAAGGGGCACTGGGTGGCTCAGTCAGTTGATTGATTTCAGCTCTTGATTTTGGCTCAGGTCATGATCTCAGGGTCCTGGGATGGAGCCCCACAATGGGCTCCTTGTTTGGTGGGGAGTCTGCTTCTCCCTCTCCCTCTGCCTGAAGCTCCCCTGCTTGTGCTCTCCATCTCTCTGTCAAATAAAGAAAGAAAGGAAGGAAGGAAGGAAGGAAGGAAGAAAGAAAGAAAGAAAGAAAGAAAGAAAGAAAGAAAGAAAGAAAGATGGGGATCCCAGGGTGGCTCAGTGGTTTAGCACCTGCCTTCGGCCCAGGGTGTGATCCTGGAGTCCCAGGATTCCCACATCAGGCTCCTTGTATGGAGCCTGCTTCTCCCTCTGCTTCTCTGTGTGTATGTCTCTTATGAATATATAAATAAAATCTAAGAAGAAAGAAAGAAAGAAAGAAACAAAGAAAGAAACAAAGAAAGAAACAAAGAATTTGCAACTCTACAAATAGAAGAGCAACCACATTCTTCAAGATAGGAGGTGTGGATAAGTGAATCCAAGGTGATATAGAGGAAGAGAAATCCCTGGGGGGTGGGGTGCCTCTGATAGCCAGCTACTCAAAAGTGATCTAGCAGCAGAGCACAAAATCAGGACTTCAGAAGTCTGCTCCAGTGAGGGACTTCCTGGCCTGAAAGGTGCTCAGGTGGCAAAGCAGGGGTGGGATCCTAGATGGGACAGTGTGGTCTCAGGGTCTTGGGGGTCACAGGAATACTTGGGGTTGCCTGAGTGTGGCGAGTTCCCAGGCATGGGAGCGGGGAGCTGG
Organism: Vulpes vulpes; assembly: GCF_048418805.1. Classification (NCBI taxonomy): domain Eukaryota; kingdom Metazoa; phylum Chordata; class Mammalia; order Carnivora; family Canidae; genus Vulpes; species Vulpes vulpes. Next base: position 191,470,397 of record NC_132780.1, read on the forward strand.
CTGCATCAGTGAGCCCAGCAGTGGGCTCTCAGCTCGGGGTTGCAGGGTCCAGCGACTGCTCTCCAACCAGGGCCCCAGCCAGCGACAGAACCGATCAGACCCCCTTCTCCTCCCGGGAGGAGTGAGTGGTGCAGGAGTGTGTCCCACGAGTCTATAGGGTTTGGAGACTAGAAAGAGGATGGCATGCCTGAGATGGAAATGCTCAGTCACAGGCTGGGTGAGCACAGAGTGTGGATAGAGACCAGGGAGACAGGGGTGACTGCTTTTCCCTGAGGGCTCATGGAGGAGTGGGGACCTGAGCTCTGGGCTCTGGGGCTGGAGATTGGGAAGCTGCCATTTTCACCCTCGTCCTCTAAAGCAGCGAGGAAAGCCTTCAAAGAGCAAAAGCCACATGGAGCAACCCAGAGCAGATTTGTTAGCCTGGCCCCCTGGCAAGGGTGGTGCAATCCTGCTGGGGGCAATGACATTTGAGCATCAGCCTGACAGGCCCCACCCTCAGAAGATCAACAAGAACATCCGTCTAAGATCAAGTTTATGGATCATACAGAACTGCAGGACCCCAGTGCTAGGGGAAAATAGTATATAGAACTCATGTCCCCCCCCCACAATTCTTTAGTCTTTCCATTTTAATTTTTTCCTCTTTCCTTTGTCAACCCATTTCTTATTTTATCAACTCTTTAAAAAAAATCTTTTTAAATTTTCATTTTTACAGTTACATTCTATCCTTTCATCATATTTAATTTTATTTTTGTATATGTATGTTTTTCTTTCTTTACAGTTTTGGGGTGCAGTTTCTTCTAACAGACCAAGACACACCCAGAATCTAGTGAATGGCTCTGTCCTCTTCACCTGTCTGATCATATTCTCTCTTTCTTCCTCCTCTTTCTTCTTTTATTAAAGTCTTCTTTAATTTTCATCTTTACAGTTACATTCCATACTTTCAATGTATTTATTTTTGTATATATGTATATATATATGTTTTTCTTTCTTAACAATTTTGAGACATAGTTTCTTCTAACAAACCAATCAAAAAACACTCAGGACATAGTGTATTGCTTTGTTCTGTTCATCTATCTGTGTATATTCCTTCTTTTTTTCTATTTCTTCCTCTTTTTTTTTTTTTGGTCTTTCAATTCCATTTTTACAGTTATATTTTATCTTTTCTTATATTTAATTTTATTTTTGTACATATATACATTTTTCTTTCTTTACAATTTTGGGATCTAGTTTTCTAACAAATAGACCAAAATATACACAGGATCCAGTGTATTACTCTGTTCTATCCACCTGTCTGATTATATTCTCTTTTTTTACTTATTTTTTTTGTTGTTCTGTTTTGGGTCTCTTCTGATTTGGTTAGTGTATATTTCTCTGGGGTCATTGTTGCCATTTTAGTATTTTGCTCTCTCATTCATCTATTCTTCTCTGGACAAGATGAAAAACACCTCAAAAAAGAGAACAAGAGGCAGTACTGACTGCCAGGGACCTAATCAGTGTGGACATAAGTAAAATGTAGGAACTAGAATCCAGAATAACAATTATAAAGTTACTTGCTTAGGGGGATTTTCTGGGTGGCTCAGTGGTTTAGCACTTGCTTTTGCCCCAGGACGTGATCCTGGGGTCCTGGGATTGAGTCCCGCATCAGGCTCCCTGTATGGAGCCTGCTTCTCCCTCTGCCTGTGTCTCTGCTCCTCTTTCTCTCTGTCTCACATGAATAAATAAATAACATCTTAAAAAAAAAAAAAAAGATACTTGCTTGGCTTAAAAAAAAAGTGAAGAGTATAGAGAATCCCTTTCTGGAGATATAAAAGAACTAAAATCTAATCAAGTCAAAATAAAAAAGGCTATTAATGACATGCAATTAGAAATGATAGGTACCCACCATTTGCTTCAACGTGGATGGAACTGGAGGGTATTATGCTGAGTGAAATAAGTCAATCAGAGAAGGACAAACATTATATGGTCTCATTCATTTGAGGAATATAAATGATAGTGAAAGGGAATAGAAGGGAAGGGAGAAGAAATGGGTGGGAAATATCAGAAAGGGAGACAGAACATGAAGACTCCTAACTCTGGGAAACAAACTAGGGGTGGTGGAAGGGGAAGAGGGCGGGGGATGGGGGTGAATGGGTGACAGGCACTGAGGGGGGCACTTGATAGGATGAGCACTGGGTGTTATTCTGTATGTTGGCAAATTGAACACCAATAAAAAATAAATTTATTATTAAAAAAAGAAAAAGAAATACAAGCAATTATAAGAACATATTATGAGCAACTATATGCCAACAAACTAGGCAATCTGGAAGAAATGGATGTATTCCTAGAGACATATAAACTACCAAAACTGAAACCGGAAGAAATAGAAAACCTGAACAGACCCATAACCAGCAAGGAAGTTGAAGCATTCATCAGAAATCTCCCAACAAACAAGAGTCTAGGGCCAAATGGTTTTCTGGGGGAATTTAAAGAATTAATACCTACTGTTGTGAAGCTGTTTCAAAAAAATAGGAATGGAAGGAAAATTTCCAAACTCTTTCTATGAGGCCATTACCTTGATGCCCAAACCAGACAAAGACCCACCAAAAAGGAGAATTACAGACCAATATTCCTTTTTTTTTTAAGATTTTATTTATTTATTCATAGACACAGAGAGAGGCAGAGACATAGGCAGAGGGAGAAGCAGGCTCCATGCAGGGAGCCTGACGTGGGACTCCATCTGGGGTCTCCAGGATCACACCCCAGGCTGCGGGCGGCGCCAAACCACTGCGCCACCAGGGCTGCCCCACAGACCAATATTCTTGATGAACATTGATGCAAAAATTCTCACCAAGATACTAGCCAATAGGATCCAACAGTACTTTAAAAGGATTATTCACTAAGACTGAGTAGGATTTATTCCTGGGCTGCAAGGGTAGTTTAACGTCTACAAATGAATAAATGTGATACACTACAGTAATAAAAAAGGGACAAGAACCATATGATCCTCTCAATAGATGCAGAAAAAAAAAAAACATTTGACAAAGTATAGCATCCTTTCTTGATTAAAACTCTTCATAGTTTAGGGAATAGAAGAAATATACCCCAATATCATAAATGCCATCTGTAAAAAGCCACAGCAAATATCATTCTCAAAGGGACAAAACAGAGCTTTTCCCCTAAGGTCAGGAATAAGACAGGAATGTCCAATCTCACCATTCTTGTTCAACATAGTACTAAAAGTCCTAGCCTCTGCACTCAAAAAAGAAAAGGCATCTGAATCAGCAAAGAAGTCAAACTTTAACCCTTTGCAGAACACATGATTCTCCATAGAGAAAACCCAAAAGGCTCCATCCCAAAATTGCTAGAACTCATACAGGAATTCAGCAAAGTGGCAGGATATAAAAATCAATGCACAGAAATCAGTTGCATTTCAATACACTAACAATGAGACAGAGGAAAGAGAAATTAATGAATCAATTCCAATTTCAATTGCACAAAAACCATAAGATACCTAGGAATAAATCTAACCAAAGAAGCAAAGGATTTGTACTCAGAAAACTATAGAACACTAATATAAGAAATTGAGGAAGACACGAAGAAATGGAAAACCATTCTATGCTCATGGATTGGAAGAAGAAATACTGTTAAAATGTCTATACTACCTAGAGCAATCTATACATTCAATGCAATTCCTATCAAAATACCGCATCAAATACAAACAATTCTAAAATTGTTATGGAACCAGAAAAGACCCCAAATAGCCAAAGGTATGTTGATAAAGAAAACCAAAGCTGGAGGTATCACAATTCCAGACTTCAAGCTCTATTACAAAGCTGTAATCATCAAGACAGTATGGTACTGGCACAAAAACAGACACATAGATCAATGAAACAGAATAGAGGACCCAGAAATGGAATGTCAACTCTATGGTCAACAACAACAACAACAACAAAAACAACAACAAAAAAAAACTCTATGGTCAACTAATCATTGACAAAGCAGGAAAGAATATCTTATGGAAAAAAGTCCCTTTAACAAATGATTTTGGGAAAATTGGACAGCCACATGTAGAAGAATGAAACTGCACCATTCTCACATCATACACAAAAATAGACTCAAAATGGATGAAAGACCTAAATATGAGACAGGAATCCAACAAAATCCTAAAGGAGAACACAGGCAGCAATCTCTGTGGCCTTGGCCACAGCAACTTCTTGTTTAACATGTATCCAAAGGCAAGGGAAACAAAGGCAAAATGAACGATTAGGACTTCATCAGGATAAAAAGTTTTTGCAGAGCAAAAGAAACAGTCGACAAAACCAAAAGACAACCTACAGAGTGGGAGAAGATATTTGCAAATGTCTTATCAGATAAAGGGCTAGTATCCAAAATTTATAAAGAACTTATCAAACTCAACACCCAAAAACCAAATAATCCAGTCAAGAAATGGGCAGAAGACATGAACAGACATTTCTCCAAAGAAGACATACAAATGGCCAATAGACACATGAAAAAATGCTCAACACCACTCAGCATCAGGGAAATTAAAATAAAAACCACAATGAGATACCACCTCACACCAGTCAGAATGGCTAAAATTAACAAGTTCAGGAAACAACACATGTTGGTGAGGATATGGACAAAGGGGGAGCCTCTGACAGTGTTGGTGGGAATGCAAGGTGGTGCAGCTACTCTAGAAAACAATATGGAGGTTCCTCAAAAGTTGAAGATAGAGCTACTCTATGGCCCAGCAATTGCACTACTAGGTTTTCACCCCATAAAGTGCCTTTACATTTGGTCACCCTTCTATACCAGTCTCTGGCCCCCAAATTCCCCAAAGGACACTCTGAGATGTTGCCAGCATAGTGGGCTATCTAGTGAAGAGATTCTCTGCATCCCCTGTCAAGCCTATGTCAAGATGGTTATGTGGAAATGTACATTTAAAAATATGTTATTTATTTATTTGAGAGAAAGAGTGAGAGAGAGCACAAGCAGTGGGGAGGGGTGGAAGGAAAGGAAGAATTGGGCAGGGAGCCCAATGAGCAGGACCCTGGAATCATGACCTGAGCCGAAGGTGGATGTTTAACTGACCGAGCCACCCAGGCGCCTGAATAGAGCAATTGCACTACTGGGTATTTACCCCAAAGATACAATGTAGTGATCCGAAGCAGCAGCCCAATGTTGATAGCGGCAATGTCCACAACAGCCAAACTATGGAAAAAGCTGAGATTTCCATTGACAGATGAATGGATAAAGAATATATGGCGTATGTATACAACAGACTACTACTCAGCCATCAAAAAAAAAAAAAAAAAAAAAAGGAAAAGAAAAGAAAAGAAAAGAAATCTTGCCATCTGCAGTGGTGTGGATGGAACTAGAGGGTATACTAAGCAAAATAAGTCAATCAGAGAAAGACAATTAGCATAAGATCTCACCATATGTGGAATTTAAGAAACAAAACAGTGGATCATAGGAGAAGAGAGGAAAAAATAAGATGAAATCAGAGAGGGAGACAAACCATAAGAGACTCTTAATCATAAGGAAAAAAACTGAGGGTTACTGGAGGGGAGGGGAATGGGAGGATGGGTAACTGGGTGATAGACATTGAGGAGCTCAGGTGATGTAATGAGCACTGGGTGTTATGTAAGACTGATGAATCACTGGCCTCTACCTCTAAAACCAATAATACATTGTATGTTAATTAATTAAATTTAAATTAAAAAATAAATGTGAAAAAGGAAAAAAATAAGAAGGGGTATGCAAGAGAGAGCTGAGTGTCAGGATCTCACAGGGGCCAGAAGGATCTGGGGTGCCAGTTTCAGATTCCTGGAAGAGTCCTGAGGCACATCTGTTGTGGTCCTTCTCTCCTGTCTCCAACATTAGAAACAGAGGCCAACGGCTAACTGGTCCATATACTTTGCAGTGATGGCAGAGACTAATTCCTAATTTTCATACTTGTACCATCTACTCACTAGAAATATGAGTTCATGTTTCTTTACCTTCTCAAGGTGACCCCAATTTCAATCAATCCCTATCCCTCATTCACAGGCTTTGGTTTATACTGGCAGTCGCAGAACTCCTCAATCGCAGTTGTCAGGGCTTCAAAATTCACTGCTCTGCCCTCTGCTGGCCCTACTGAGATTCGGTGACTGCTGTTATTCTAACTTGACGTGTGATGAGGACTTTCTTATACTAAACACAAAAATAAATTCAAAATGGATGAAAAACCTGAATATGAGACAAGAAACCACCAAAATCCTAGAGGAGTAGCAGGTAGTAACCTTTTTGACATCAGCTATAGCAACTTCTTTCTAGATATGTCTCCTGAGGCAAAGGAAAAAAAAAAAAAACAGTGAAAATAGACCACTGGGACTACACCAAGATAAAAAGCTTCTGCATGGCGAAGGAAACAATCAACAAAACTAAAAGGCAACCTTTGGAATGGGAAACATATTTGCAAATGATATATCCCATAAAAGGTTTGGTATCCAAAATATAATAAAGAACTTATAAAAATGAATACCCCCAAAACAAATAATCCAGTTTAAAAAATGGGCAGAAGACATGAATAGGCATTTTTCCAAAGGAAACATAAAATGGCTAACAGACACATGAAAAGATGTTCAACGTCACTCATTATCGGGAAATGCAAGTCAAAACTACAATGAAATATCACCTCACATCTGTCAGAATGGCTAAAATTAACAACACAGGAAATAGGTGTTGGTGAGGATGTGGAGAAAGGGGAGCCCTCTTACACTGTTGGTGGGAATGCAAACTGGTACAGTCATTCTGGAAAACAGTATGGAGTTTCCTCAAAAAGTTAAAAATAGAGCTACCCTATGTCCCAGCAATTGCAACACTAGGTATTTACCCAAAGGATTAGAAAAAATTACAGGTTCAAGAGGTACGTGCACCCTGGTGTTTATAGCAGCATTATCAGCAATAGCCAAATTATGGAAAGAGCCCAAATGTCCATCGACTGATGACTGGATAAAGAAGTGGTATATACATATACAATGGAAGGTTAGCCATAAAGAAGAATGACATCTTGCCGGTTGCAATGACAGGGATGGAGCTAGAAAGTATCATGCTAAGGGAAATAAGTCAGAGAAAGACAAATACCATATGATTTCACTCACGTGGAATTTAAGATACAAAACAGATGAACATGGAGGGACAGAAAGAGAGTCAACCTAGGAAACAGACTCTGGGGCACCTGGGTGGGTCAGTAGTTGAGCATCTGCCTTTGGCTCAGGTTGTGATCCCGAGGTCATGGGATCGAGTCCCACATTGGGGTCCCTGCGTAGAGCCTGCTTCTCCCTCTGCCTGTGTCTCTGCCTCTCTCTCTGTGTCTGTGTCTGTCATGAATAAATAAATAAAGCCTTTAAAAAGAAATGTAGGAAACAGACTCTTAACTATAGAGAATAAACTGAGGGTTGATGGAGGAGAGCTGGGGGGAGGGGCCAAATGGATGATGGGTATTCAGGAAGGCGCTTGTTGCGATGAGCACCAGGTGTTGTATGTGAGTGATGAACCACTAAATTCTACACCTGAAACTAATAGTACACTATATGTTAACTAACTGGAATTTAATACGAGCTTGCAAAAGAGAATAAAGGAACTTTACCATAGATCAACTGCTTGACCAATTCTCATTACTCGGGTCCTTTTTCTTTTCTTTTTAAAAGACTTTATTTATTTATTCATGAAAGACAGAGAGAGGCAGAGACATAGGCAGAGGGAGAAGCAGGCTCCCTGTAGGGAGCCTGATGTGGGGCTTGATCCCAAGATCCTGGGATCATGACCTGAGCCAAAGGCAGACAGATGCTCAACCACTGAGCCACCCAGGTGCCCCGCATCCTTTTTCTTATCTGGTGAAGTTTCCAATTCACAGAGAACTTGGCAATGCTTATGCTATTGTATGGTTTTGGCAAATGTTGCATGAGGCTTCTGGAAAAGGAGACTTCCCTTCTTAAGGTTTGCTCACCTGCTCATGGCTTCATCCCTCCAGTGGTTTTCAGCTAAGCCCAAAGTCTGAGGCTTATTTTACTTTCTAGGCCACTGGTCCTTAAAGATGTTGCCCAATACTTCACCTAGACCCTCAAAGTGGAGCTGGGTATCCCTTGCTTGAGATGCTATTCTATACCCTGGAATCTTACAGTGATACCCATTTATTCTGATCAGGACTGTTTCCATGAAAACACATGTGCATACCACTCACAACTGCCCAAAGCACTCATCCTGTGCATACAACTCATGACTATCACCTTCCATTCTAGAAAGAACATACAGATTTTAAAAATACATTACCTACTATTAGGCAATGTCTCATCACAATATAGCACAAAACACAAAGTGTGTTATTGAGAATTCACCTGGAAACTCAAGATTGCCAAAATAATTCAAAATCTCAATAGGAATAGGATTTGCATTGCTCTCTATCCCATGTTAACCTTCTTAGACTCAGCTCTTCAGAATCCGTTCCCTTAGAATACTTGAGTGTGTGTGTGTGTGTGTGTGTGTGTGTGTGTGTGTGTGTATACACTGTTCCATCACTGAAATCAGCTTATTTCTAACAGGCTTTCACGAATCTGAATTCTTGACCAGATTTTTAATCTGTTGGCTTATAGCATTGGACAACCCACTAAAATTGTCTACCCCTCATATTAAACCTTGAGCCACAGTGCTAATCCTGCTGTGATGTTGCTCTCTTTGCCAGAAGTATTTCTCTTGCATTTGTGTCAGTTATCAGGGATATCAGTTCCATATATATAATTGTTATATATATATAATTGGATATATATATATGGGATATCCATTCCATATATATATAATTGTTATATATATATAATTGGATATGTATACATATATGGGATATATATAATTGGATATATATCGGATATATATATAATTGGATATATATGGGATATCATTCCATATATATATATAATTGTTATATATATAATTATATGTATAATTGTTTCAATTGTTACATTGATATTTCTGGCATTGTTCCAATTATCACTCACAGGAAATAGTGTACTTCTCATGCATACGGAAGTACAACTTGGAAAATGGAAAAACAGTCATTTTCTGGATAAAATGCAAATATTGGGTCAAAAGATTGCCCAGTGTTGCCTTAAATAATAACAATATATAAGCTTTTCTTCAAGAAGATAGTCGCTTACCAACCAGACATGCACATGTATGCCAACTACGTTCATGTCAACAAGGAACAGAATCCCATTCACTGAGCCAGAGCACGTGACCTGTGGATGAAGCTTTCGTGGTATGGCTTGAATAGCAAAACACTGTGGGCCTTTGGGTCACCCCAGGCTTCAGGCACGCACGAGGCCTCCCGATCTCCCAAACCCGCCTGTCAACAGTCTAGACACCAGGTGACAGTATTTTGTTTCAGCAAAATGTGTTTCATGGCGCAGAGCCATTTAGGATGGCAAAGTTCTGGACTGGGGTGGTGGGAATGTTTGTACAACACTGTGAATGTGCTCAGTGGCACTTTAAAAATGGTTCAAAGGGGCCCCTGGTGGCTCAGTGGTTGAGCATCTCCCTTCTGCTCAGGTTGTGATTCCGGGGTCCTGGAATTGAGTCCCACATCAGGCTCCCTGCAGGGAGCCCACTTCTGTCGCCTCTCTCTCTGTCTCTCATGAATAAATAAAATCTGTAAAACAACAAAAATTAAAATTAAATAAAAATGGGTAAAGGAAAAAAAAAGTCTGTCCCATGTACAAGGGATAGACTTAAAACAATGTAATTATAAGAAGATATAAAATATGTTGTCTTGTCCTCAAACATTATCTCAGAGTATTAGGATTTTGATGGCCACTTCAGGAGAAGGTCTTTCATGTAATAATAAAGTGGTATGTACCACAGTCCAGGCACCATGCTGGGAGTGGAGATTCAGTTATGAATATGACAAACATGTTCATGTTCTCATGGAGCCTAGATTTCAGAGGGGAGACTAACCCAGTATGACCTACAGGGTGAAGTGCTGTGGGAGCACCGAGGTCACTGAACTCAGTCTTGCGGGGAAATAGGCAAAGGTTCTCAAGGTGGTAATGCCTAAGCTGCCATCAGAAGAATGAGTAGGAATTAACTGGGTACAAACCAGGAGGCCAGGGGTGAGGTGGGAGGGGGAGTTGAAGGACATTGAATGGTGCATCTTATGGATATGAAGAGAACTGAGGGAGAGAGAGGTATCTGAGGGAAGGAGTGTGAGAGTTCAGAATGCTGAAGCACCCAGAACAATATGGGGAGTGCAGAGAGATGACCCTGGAGAGGAAAATGAGTGAAATCATGCGAGTCTCCTACACTCACTGTTGGTAGAGAACTAGGAGAGTTGCGCACTGGTTTTAGAGTAAATAAGAGTTTGTGAGTCAGATCATGTCATGGATGCAATAAAAATGGTAAGAGGCAGGATAGGCCTTGCTGCAGTGACAAAGAGCTCCCAGGAATTCAGTGGCTTTGAGATCAGGAAGTTTATTCCTTTCTCCCTTTGCAGGACTGAGTGGTTTCAGGTCAGCAGCTAGGACTAAGAAAGGGGGAAGGCTGGGCTCTCCTCTTCCCAGAGACCCAGGCTGATTGCCCCCATGCTGTTATTGACACATGGCTTCCAGTGTCCCCACCGAGTAAGCTGGAAGGAGGAATGGAGATGGTGAGTGGGTGGCTTTTATGGGCCAGGCCCGAAAGTAGCACACAGTGCTTCCTCCCACATTCCATTTGTCAGAACCCAGACACATGGCTACGCTAACTACAAGGAAGCTGGAAAATAAAGCCCAGCGCTCAGCCAGGAAGAAGAGGATTTGGGGGGAGCAGCTGGCAAGCTCTGCCACGGTCATGGCAGGAAGGGCTGGTTGATTGAATCCGAATGGTTGCTCAGACTTCCCCTCAAAGCCCTTTGTCTGCTTGCCTCCGATGATCTCACGGCCCTCATCTTCCTCCCGTTTCTAACTCCTCACCCAGAGGAGGATTATTGATTTCAGCCCTAGTACCTGGTCTCCATAACTACAATTGACACTTCGATCCATTTCTTCTGACTCTCACACAGAGGCTGTTTGCATGCCCAGCTCAGCCAGCTCTAAGCAGAGGCCAACGCTGCTGGTCAGTTGGAGCAACCAGAAAGGCCGGTTGGTAAATCAGTAGGTGGCACTCTGTGTCAGCAAGACAGCAGTTCCAGAGCAACACACGCATAATGAGTGCAAGAATGTAGTCATGCTCAGAACACAACATCGGCTCACTTGACCTACTTCCTCAAGACTCAACTTTCAAAGAGAGTAACCACACCCAGACTGACCAGCAGATTGTTAAAAACTGGGATGTCAACATGCTCTGAACTGAGTGCCAACGAAAATATTTCCTTTGTGTGGATGCTTTCTTCATGCCGCACTCAGGAAGGGTAAAGAAGTTCGACCTGTCTGGGTTGGAAAGCACCGTGGAGTGCTCTCCTTGGGCTCCTCTTGGGAGTTATAGGAAGAAACGTATGTGTTGTTTTAATGGGAGTTGGAGCCACCCCTTTCAGGACCTCTGATTAGGCCTGCTCGCTATTAGGAAATCTCCATCAAAGGCCTCATTGTTTGGTTACTGCTTTCTTCCACTTGTGTCACCCTGGTAAGATATCCTTTCACTCAGTAGTGGCTTCTGGGTCAGTTTTCGTAACACGCAAAGGTGTGGGTGAAAGTGGGAAGATAGAGATCTGCAGATCCCTTCCCTCATTGGGAGTTTAAAATTGACGTTCAGCAGGGATGAGAAGGGATGGAGAACTTGTTGATGAAAATTTTATTTGTTTGTGTCCCTTGGGTCTGTCTCCCTTTCATCCAAGTATTTGAAAATCATGTATCTGTGTTCGGGATTCATAGGGACTTCTGCTGGCATAATAAGTTAAAACAGATGCTACCCAGAAAAAGAAAGTCTATGTGTTAGGCTTTTTATTTCTCTCTTCATTTAGGATACAAGCCTCATGGAAATGCAAGGTAAAGATTTGATTTTCCTTAGAGCCAATTTAGATATGATAGCGCATGACAGATTAGTATTTTGATGTGATCTAGAAACTTCACATAGTTGTGATTCGCCATCTAATTCTAAGCTGAATGTAAAATTCAGCTAGTTAGATGAACATAATTGTTCTTTCATTAGTAATATTCATTTCTTATTGTTAGTTCTTTTTGTGTGTGTGTGTGTTTAGCCTTTCTCCAAAATATCCTTTTTGAGAAGCCCCCTTTCAATCACATCCACTTTACCCAGATTGTTTCTTTATACTTTACACGGGTATCCCAGGTGCGGCTAGGCCCCTGGATTAGAACAGGCCAGGTCATTCATGTTGAGGTAACAGCAGCTTAAATCAACACAAGTGTGTTTCTCCTTCATGTTCCATGTCCAGTGTGGATCAGTTGGGGGGCTCTGTTCATGTGTATACACGCAGAGACCCAATCCAGACTTATGGACGTTCCATCCTAACATGTGTTCCTCAATCATCATATTAGGGTAAACAGAACATGGTGAAATACACTGGCTTTTAAAGCTTCTGGCTGGAAGGGGTGGGTCACCGCTGTTCATATTTTATTGGCCAAACGATCACAACCAACTGCCTTTCAATAAGAAGTGAAAGATAAGTTAAATGAACAAACACTACTTTCTATTTGAACGTCTTACACCAGAAAGCACTTTGTTGGACATCCCAGGGAGGGAGGAGAAGTAGGTTAATAATTTTCTCATTTTACACCTAAGGAAACCAAGCCTTAGAGAAATCAAATAATTTAAGGTCAGATGTCATCCCTTTAGAGTATCATAGCTGCCAGGCTTAAAAAAAATTATTTACAATTTTTCAACATCATAGTTACGGTGTTTGGGTTACCAAGTGCCAATGCTGTTGGTACTAGCCTGGTGCTCAGGGTAATAGAAACCAAACAACATCTCTCTAGCTCTGTTGCCATCAGCAAGTGAGAGAGCTCCCACTCTAAAGTCTCACTTCTCAGCTAATTCTAGGAGTCACAGGGGATATTTACCACGTGCCAATAAATATGGCCAGCCAGGGGTCATGTGGTCCTCTGTCCTTGCCCTGATTCCCTGGCAAGAATGCCTTGAAGCCTGTGTTGCAGGAACTTATGCCCCTTCCAGAGGGTTAATGGTGCCTGTGACATGGGTTGAGACCTCAGAGGAGTTCTTTCCTTTCACCTAGGAAGCCAGTGCCCACAGTGTGACCAGCTCTTTTAGTTTTTATTCACTCTTTGTTTCAGCTCTTTCCCTTGCAGACTCACACATGAGCCTTTAGTCACTCTGAGAACCATGTTAACTGATAGGTACATAGGATCGTAGGATCTTGCATGCCCTTATGTCAGATGTAAGGGCCTCAATTCTATTCTTTCATGAACATAAACTTTTCCAGGAAGCCCTTCAGTCACTCATGCAAACAGACACCTGGCAAGCCCACCTAACCCATCTTCCAGACATGCCCATGCTTGTTTGAGTGTCACCTCAAATGGAACTATTTGCTACAATATTTTTGGAGAAGCACAGACTTGCTGCCCCATGATATGGTAAAAAGCATTACTGGTTAGTGTATTGGATTTAAGCATATCAGTATTTCATGATGTGTACAAAGAATACCATGCATCTCAGGTGCTCTACCTCCTAAACTGGGAGAGAGAAATAAACACTCAACTCCAAGGCTCAAACCTACATTCTAGGCTCAGGTCTGTCCTGTTCGAGTGGCATTGGGAAAGTGGCTTAGCCCCTCTGAGCCCTTGTGCCATTCATAAGATGAAGGAAGTAGTATGGATGGATTTCTAAGGACTTTTTAACTACCAAAGTTCGAGATTTGTGGAGACAAGATTTATTATTTGTGATTATAGTCAACAGGTGGCAGCAAAAACCCAATCTTGAACGTGTTAAGAAAAAAAGGACTAGCTGCCTTTGATTTATCTTCAAAATTTCAGAGAATGTTTAGTTAATTATGTTCATTTTAAACATGATGAGCAAAGGAAACCTCCACATTTAAAGACGTCATGGAAGGAAGAAAATATGTACAATATATGCTGTAAAGTGAATCGAAAACTAGGGCCTTTAATACGGAAATGTTTTGTAAACAATTGAATTTAGTACTTTTCTTCCATTTTAAATGTGGCTGTGGCTAAGGTCTGAGGATACTCAACTGCTATCTAAAGTGATATTCCGAATGGGTCTTTTACATCTTTATCTCTAATTTAGATATAGAAGGATGGACTAACAGCTTCAGTAGTGGTTTTTTTTTTTTTTTGGCATGTTGCATGTAAGTTTGTCATCTTTGTATTGAGTGTGTTGGAGAAAAGTTTGTATCACAACATATGATATCATCACGTTTTACATTTTATCATAGCTCAACTCTCATTAAAATAAATTCCAAAGAGCTCTTAAAAATGTAAAACATTATTTGTTTATTAAATTTTGCTGATTTTAACAGTTCAAAGTTAATGGGCTGTTTATGAAACTTTGACATTTTTACTATCCATAAGCTTTATTGCAATCAAAGAGAACACTGATTTTAAAAATACATACGGATAATTTATTAAAATGTCAGTGCAGATGTTATTAGTGTTATTTGATTCATCTCATTTAATATAGTAAATGATAATATGTGGACTTGGTAAAATGCTATGGAAAAGACTTGAAGATCGCTGTTTTGCAGGAAGTCTCTTAAAAGACTTTACAATTTTAATAATGTGAATATTTAGATATATATTACTCTTTGGAAATTAAAGACAGGATATACAAACTATAATCCTGAGCTCTTCCTGAATTACAGACTTGTACATTCAACTGCCTACTTGACATCTCTACTTAGACCTTGTGTGGACAAAAGGAGAACTTTATGTAAACATGTAACTAAGTGACTTACTTACTTAGGTCCCCTGATCGAGAGATTCACTTGCATTATTTATTAGCAGTGTTTGAATCTTTATAAAATTTTTTAAACCGACCATCATGAAGTCATCACAGAGCAATCAATAGAGGAAGACGAAGGAAGATATGAGGTACGACTCCTGTTGGTTGATTAGGAATACATGATTCTTATAAAATTCTAAAAAAATACTCCTAAACTTTTACTGAAGTTCGTCCTTCTGAGATGAATCACAAATTCCTGTTTTACTGCTGAAGAAATTTAATGGTAAAATGACTTCACATTTGTTTTTAGGATTTACTAGCACTTACTTTGATCCATATGCCATAACGCTCAAAATACAGAGAGGATACAACCGATGGTCTGTAGCTGCACTGCCCGATGACTTACCGACTAGCTACATGTGGCTACTTAAGTGTAAATTAAATATAATGAAAATTCAATTCCTTGGTCATACTGGTCACATTTTAAGTGGTTAGTAGCCACATCAGGCTAGTGGCTACCAGGTTGGTCAGCACAGATACAATACCTTTCCGTCATCATGAAAAGTTCCACTGGATAGTACTGGCCCAGGATGTGGGACATTATGACCCTCCATGTGTTCGGGTGTCATCTTTCCTGTATATAAGGGCCCAGCTTTTACAACTGGCTTTGGACTTGCTCTCCTTAACTGATGATTTCTCTTTGTGTAGCAAAGTTTGATGTTAACTATCATTCGGCTGGAGTAGACCACAAGAAATAAAATACCACGATATCTTTGAGAGAAAATGTCTCTTGATGAAATCGTTTGGTAAGATAACTTCGTGTTACCTAACACAGAAGAATTCTTTTTCTTCTCTAGAGAAGGAGTTTTTTATTCTCTCTTCTAGCTGTTACTGGACAGTTGTGCCACCAGATAGGGAAGTTAGGCAGTAGTGTAATAGATCACCCTTTGATGTAATTCATCTTGGACTGTCTTGGCTGCCTGTGTATATAAGAAGTGTAGGCACAGGACATCTAATCACAGTAGACTCTGTCATACCTGGTTCTAGATCACTGAGTGAAACTTGTCAACGTGACTATTCTACTTTAGAATAGTTGTAGTGAGTTAGCCAACTAGCTATTTATTCTCCTTTAGGGCCTCAAGTTGTGGAAACATGTTTAAATTGAAGTGTTTTTCCCTACTGAAAATATTATATACTACGTTATACAATTATAAATAAAATATGATATATGCCATTATGAAATAGATTACATTATTTTGTGTTGGCATGACATTCTAGAATACTTAAGGACACCATTGTCCTCGTTTTATAGGCAAAAATAACTCCAAGAGAAGCTTTCTGTAAAGATAAATACATCTTTGCTGGATGGCAAAATAGTTCTAATATTTCAGATGTAGTGCATATGTGAGCACACTCAGGATCTTTGTATTGATATTGTGCATTTTTTTTCATGACACGTAACCATGGCTGGTTTTATTTATAATTTGCTTGAAATGTTTGATTAAAGAATGAAAAAAAATTCCAAAATTTCTCAAAAATCACGTCTTAGTACCCTGCATCCTGGATCAGGAGTCAAGAAACCTGACTTGTCTCTGGCACAAATTCACTGTGTCCTTGAGCTGGAGTGTTATAAAATCAGGTAACCTTGCCTAAGCACCATGATGTCCATTCTCCTTTGTTTGGGAAAGCAGGAGGGGTTTTAGAAACCTTGCTGGGCATATAGAATTCTGAAGGAATATCAAAGCACACCTCCTGTGTGTATTTTTTTTAATAATAATAAACTCATCAAAACAGTCACTACCTAACAGAGTGCTATCCCCATGTGCAAGAGATAGATACCAAAGAGCTTTAGCGAACTATCATAAAAGAGGAAAGAAATTTAAACACCTAGACCCCTTCTCACTTTAACAGTCAATTCTGATTCATGCCTGGCTTCGTGTCAGCCCCAAAGGGGATAGTCATGTATGGCCATGCTAGGTGTAATGGCCAATATGCACAACCATAAAGGATTATAACAACCATAAAAGGTCTCGATTAAGGCAGTTTAGTTACACAGAGGCCTCAGGCACTCCAGGAAGTGATGGGAGAGTAAGGAAGAATGTTCTTTCCTTAAAGCTAGTGCCTACACTTCTTTGAGGTCACTAAAGTGGGGCATAGATGGCTGACAGGGTAAACACTTTCTCTCTCTGGGATGTTCCTGGATATACATTGAAAACTCACTTGCTGAGACTTTAAGCCCCTGGAAGTCTGGATATACGTGCTCTGACACTCCAGGGGTATAGACTCACTTTAATGCCCCAGGGATATAGAGCCGAGTTATAGCAAAGTGTCAGGAAATATCAATGATTTCTACAACACTACAGTAGTCCTCTCTTACCCAGGGTTTCTATTCCTGTGTTTTCAGTTTCCCACCATCAACCAGCAGATGATCCTCCCTCTGACCCATCCTCAGAAGTTCAGTAGTAGCCTAACCCTACATCACGATGCCTACGTCGTTCACGTAGGTACTTTATCATCTCACATCATCGCAAGAAGTGTGAGTAGAGTACAACAAGATATTCTGAGAGAAAGAGAGAGACCACATTCACACGGTTTTTATTACTCTGTATTGCTAGATTTGTTCTATTTATTATTATTTTTGTTAATTCTTTACTGTGCTTATTTTATGAATTAAACTTTATTATAGTTGTGGATGTATAAGAAAAAGCATAGTATACATAGAGCTCTGTACCATCCCGGGTTTCAGGCATCCACTGGGGGGTCTTGGAACATATCCCCTGTGGATGGAGGAGGGGACTGCTGTACATTCAGCTATGCTGATATCTGTATCACTTTAAACTTTAAGCTATTGGGAAATAGTGTGCAAGTATACCAAAATTTCTGGCTGTGAGACAGATCCTTCCTTAGAAATTAACTGACCAAAAGCAAGGGGTACCTGAGAGAAGACTGGCAGGTTATCTGAGAAATAGATTACTTGTTGCATTTGCATTTTGTTGCAAGGGGTCTTCAAAGTTTGAGGGCATGGGGATAGGGGACCTGGGTTTGCCCTCTGGCTCTGCCTCTCAGTTCTTCATTAGCTCATTCATAAAATAAAGAGTCTGGGTGAGAATAGTTCCACGGTCTCTTCCAGGCTTCAGATATAACTCCTTTTTATCTTATGCAAATTTATGGAAAGAATATGTCATAAAAGAACATTTTTAGATTAATACTAGTCCATAAAGACTGGCACATATTTCTTAATCAGAATTTTCATGCTTGAAGATTTTCATCTTTAATCTCTAACATTAGTATATTAAATTGCTCCCTCCTTATCCCTACTTTTTTAAAAGAATTAAACTTTTAATTTTTGAATAGTTTGAGTTTTACAGAAAAGTTGCAAAGACCGTAGAGAGTGCTCTCATATACCTTGCACACAGTTTCCCTATTGTTAACATCTCACATTCTGTGGTACTTTTGTCATAACAAATGAGGCAATTTTAATATATTGACATTAATTAAAGTCCGTGTTCATACTTTATTCAGATTGCCTTCATTTTTACCTAATGTCTTTTTTCTGTTCCAGGAAGGATCTTGTTCAGAATACTACATTATGTTTAGTGGTCACGTCTCCTTAGGCAAATCTTGATTGCCACGGTTTCTTAGACTTTCCTTGTTCTTAATGATTTTGGCAATTTTGTGGAGTATTGGTGAGGTATTTGCAGAATGTCCCTCAACGGGAATTTGTCTGATGTTTTTTCTCATAATTAGGCTGCAACTAAGGGTTTTGGAGAGAAACATCATGGAGTAAAGTGCCTGTCTCAGCACGTTATCCCAAGGGTACATGCTCTTGGCAAGACTTATCACAGTTGCTGTTACCCTTGATCATCTGGGTGGGGTAGTGTTTGTTCGATGTCCACAGTGTAAAATTACAATTTTCCCCCTTTCCATTATTTACTCTTTGGAAGAAAATAATTTTGGGAAGCCCACACACGAGAGATGGGAAGATTTAACTCATTTTCAAGTCACCATAAATTGAAGTTTAGAGTGAAATCTCCTCAGTGTTTAGCCACAGTTCTGAGACCATTAGATATGCCTAGCAGCAAACAATCTTGCAAATTCTTACTAACCTGGAACAAAACAGCTTGGCGGGGGTGGAGGGGGTGAGGGAGACAGAGGAAAGGAGGGCTCTAACTGGTCCTTCAAATAGTCTTCCTTCTCCTGAGGAAAATTGTACTAACTCATGAGAGCTGCAAAACAATACGATTCCTTGCCTTTCTGTCCCCCAAGGTCAGGCAAAATTAATCTATTACTTTAAAGGTGGAGGAAAACAGCTTCCTTTTTAAAATTGCTTTAGCAAAGGATTGGGGAGATCTAGGTCAAGAGCATTTTTTCTCAATTCTAGCGACGTGAATCTTAATGTTTACATTAAACAGCTTCTGTGCTTCAGCACCCCCTGAAACTCCCTTTTATCTCTACCCCTTGAGGAGCAACAGATTCCTAAAATGGAATGTTCGTGCCCAAACAAAACATTTTCAGCCTAATATCTTATCTCTTTTTTCAAATATGTGTTTTTATAATAAAAAATTAAAACAATCCAGATGTATATAAAATATAAAAGTAGAAGTTCTCCCTGGCTCTGCGCATAGTAGAATTTACTCCATTATTAAATATTAGATTCTTTTTGGCTTTTAATAACAATCCCTATTTTGTTTTATTAAACATATTTACTATAACATAGTATACAGAAATTAGGAGAGGAAAATAATTTGTTTAAAATCTTTGGCTTGGCTTGTTCGTTTGTTATTTCTTTAAACAAATAATTATTGAATGCCAATCATGTGCTAGGTGCTAGCACATATGTGGAAGTATAAATGATGCAAAAGCAAATTGTCCTTAAAGGATTATGGTCAAGAGAGGAGGGCAGACTTCCATAGACAACAAAGAAATAAACAAATGTCTTCATGCAAGCACATTTGTCACATATAGAACTTTGAAAACCTACTTTTTGATTTGTTAATAAGACTTTGCCCTACTCAGAACACATTTATTAATTTGTTTATTGATTTGGAACCATACTAAAAGCTCTTCAGCTAATTTTTAAAATGAGCAAGAACAGATCCTTTTCAACTATGTAAGACACTACCACTATTTTTTTGAAAGTGCATGTGGTAATTCTGGTTTTGTTTTTTTAAGGTGATGATAAAAGATGTTTTCCACTGATCATGTCCTGAAGGGAGGATACTGAATCTAATATCCTAATCTTTTCAAGCATATCGGGTGTACTACACTTAAAACCTTTGATGATGAGAGGACTTCTGTGGACTAAGTTTGGTGCCTAGACTAATCTAATGTCTCCTTATCTAGACTGATATAAGAAAATGTATCCTGGCCAACAATCACTCATTCACTAAACATGACTTAATTTTATTGTAAATGATCTATCATTAAATAAGCTTTGAAGTGTTGTATCAGAAAATTCTAAAACAGACACAAAACATTCCATAGAATTCATGTCCATTTACTTAACATTTCCATATATATAAAAACTATTTCATGATGGTAGTCTTTGGTACATAGAATTTACACTAGCTTTTACGTTATGTTTCATTAATATTTTTTCATGTCTGCCTATCACACTATTTTCATGATTGCATAATATTCACTGCATTGATATTTTATTATTTAATTAGCTTCTCTTGTTGGAGATTTAGATTCTTTCCAGTTTGGGATATCATATTGTATGTTGCTCTAAGTACATCTCTTTATTTGGAGAGACTTTCCAATAATATCTCCTCTTGAATTATTTCCTTAAGACATGTTTCTGAAAATAGGATATTGTATTGTCTACTATTTGATATACATTGTCAGATTGTTCTCCAAAAGAAATGCTACCTATTCACAAAGCTTAGAACAATAAGTGGATAAAATTCTTTCTGAAGCCCTGCCAGTACTATAATGGTGAAATTCCATCAGTGCTAGGCAATAAAACTCAGATTTATTTCACATTTTACTGGTAAATCTTGGACTTACTTGGAAATCTTTTTTGACTGATGTAAGACACATGGCATCAATCCATAGATCATGCCCCTAATGCCGGACTATGTTTGCAAAGAGCAAAAACTCAATGTAGGCCACCTAAGACCCTCCACTGACACTAGCCTTCTTATCTTCCTCATCTTCCTTCTCTCCCTGCCTCTGACTCTTTTCTTCTTTCTCTTTCCTTCTTCCTTTCTTTCTTTTCTTCCTTTTTTCTTTCTCTTCTTCCCTTCCTCTCTCTTCCCTCCCTCACTCCTTCCCTCTGTCTCTCTGTCTCTGTTTCTTTCTCTTTCTTTCAAATTTGATTCCCTGTATATATATCCAAAAGAAATAATATCACTAAGTCTAAGAGATATCTGCACCTCCATGTTCATTGCGGCGTTATTCATAATAGCCAAGACAGAGAACAAACCTAAGAGTCCACTGATGTATGAATGAATGGATTAAAAAAAAAGTGGCATATATATATATATACACACAATAGAACACTAGTCAGCCATAAAAAGGAAGGAAGTCTGCCATTTGTGACAACATATGTGAGCTTTGAAGTTTTTATGCTAACGTAAAATAAAACAGAGAAAGACAAATACTGTATGATCTCACATGTAGAATCTAAAAAAAAAAACTAAACAAACAAAAACATACCAAACTCATAGAAAGAGATCAAATCTATGGTTACCAGAGGCAGGGTGGGGACAGGCATTGGAAAAAGGTGATTGGAAGGTATAAATTTGTAATTAGAAGATAAATAAGTACTAGTAATGTTATGTTCAACATGATGACTATAGTTAACACTCTATACAGTATATTTGAAAGTTGCTAAAAGTTCTCATCATAAGAAAAACTTTTTTTTTGATAGAGAACGTGAGTGTTCTTGAGCACAAATAGATGGGGGGAGGGTGTTGGGGGGGAGGGGCAGAGGGAGAAGTAGAGAGAATCTTAAACAGCCTCCATGCCTAGTGCAGAGCCAGACTCAGGGCTCAATCTCACAATTCTGCGATTATGACCTGAGTTGGTATCAAGAGTTGATTGCTTAACTGAATGAGCTACCCAGGTGCCCCAGAAAACATTTTTCTAATTTTTAATTTTAATTTTTGTCTTTGTATCTATGTGAGATGACAGATGTTAACTAAACTTATTATAGAAATTGCAAAATATGTAAATCAAGTCATTATGCTGTAGATCTGAAACTTATACAATACTGTGTGTCAACTATATCTCAATAAAACTGAGAAAAAAGATAAATAAATTCGGTTCTAAACTGCTGAAACTGTAACAGGACCAACACAGGTGAAAACAGAATAGTGAGCACCAAAGTCATACTACCTCAAAGGAATTTGACTCCCTGAAAGTATCTGTGATTTTTTTTTCCTACAGGGAAGAAGAAGAGAGAATGATGCCATCTTCCAGCTCTGGAAGCTTTGCCTAATGAGAAGAGTAAATGGCCCTCTTATGGGGGGGAATCTCCCACATGACCTCCCTCCCCCTCAGTGAACACATGTATGGTCATTGATGACATTCAGAAAGAGACACAAACTAACACAAAGGGAAAAGAGTTCTAGGATATATTGTGAGCAAAACAAATGGCCCCATAAAATATAAACAATATGAGCTCAGATCGCTCAGGACATTCCATTGCTACTAAAATACAAGAAGTCTCCCTTTCCACAGGTAGTTTTCCACAAAGAGCTCTAAAGTGAGTCCGCTAGTTCTCGCAGTCTGAACTTTAACAATTATGTGAAATCAAGGACAAAGAAGGGGTTATCGATAATAATAATTTATCAACGGGAGTGTGTTCTCTACCTTTCAATGTGTCTTGAACCCTTCAAATGGCCCCATTGTCTCCATAGGTGGAGCTGGCCAGGCAACCCCCCTGGAATCTTTGTTGCCTTCCTTGAAAAACATTTAAAACAAACAAGCCCCTTTCTCTTCCCACAGACAGTACAAGCAATATTAATGGTTATCTACCTGGGATAAGCACAACAGTCTCATTTTTCCTGACTTGAAAGGGTCATCTGTACTGTCAAGCCCAATTAACTTGTCTTACTCTCGTACAAAGAAGGAAGGTTACCGAAAGGCCACATCTTGCCCTATATCTTGGCTGCTCTGGTACAATGGCCTGATCAAAGGCCATCAAAGCATCAAGCCAATAAAGGCAGACCCTGCTTTTTTTGGCTACTGGCATAATGCCACACATGGAAGCCTGTGGGTTCTTACTGAAAGGCTCAGACGCCAAGACAGGATTTTATACATACACGGCCTCCTCCCAATTTTATAACAGGGTTATAAATAATTGTGGTATATTTTTAAATGTGTACAGTTAATAAATTAATGCTTTTAATACAAACACAATGCAATGTAATTGGGCTTTTCATAAGATAATTATAGGATTTATAAAAAATATTTCAAGGGCACTCTAGGTGGGGTGCCTGTAATGGGACAGAAGCTTACATTTGAATGATGAACATCTCTGTCAATCAATGACTTCTTTAGGGAAAGAACCAAAGTCCACATTTGAAGCTCTGGGTAAATGGGAAATGTCAGTCAATTACAAGTCAATGGCTCCTCTGGCACCTCCAAAATGGGTCCAAAAATGCATATTTGAAGCAGGTCATAAAGCTCAACTTCCTTGTGTGGTCCACAGAGCCCATGGCATGCTACAAATCCACTGGACATTCAAATATCTGTTGGTATATTTAGTTATGTTTCATAGATTCTAATGCTAGAAGGAAGTAAACAAAAAAAGTCATTTATATTTTCTCCTGTTTTTAGGAAAGCTTGACTCTAAGTCACCCTAGATGCTTAGCTACATATATGCATGCCATTGTGATTTATTTTGATGTCTATAAATTTGCATTTTTGAAGCAAAATTAAACGGGACTGGGATTATTTGATCTGGAGAAAAGGGGAATTTGGCAGAGTTTCCAGATGTCCCATATGGATGGGGTTTGCTGGCAATTCTGTTTTTTAAAAGAACTCATGCACACCCACACATGCAGTCATTTACATGCACTTACACACAAAATGTTTGAGTCCAGATTAGACACCACAGGGCATTATTATTAGCACAAATCTTGCCAAAATACATATCACATTCTCCAGGTTTCATCCTAGCGATGATGAACATTGATAAGAGTCTTTATGTATCTAAACATCTTCTGTATAAAGCTGAAAACCAGATTTTTTATACTAAGAATATAAAAGAATACATGGATTTAAACTAGGTTGGACCAAGAGCACACTCCAGACAAAACTGTTAAACTTCAGAACACATTGTCAAGACAATTTGTGAAGTTATATCCTCTGGTGGAATGAGGATCTTAGAAACAAAACAAGATCAATTTTTTTCTGATGTAAGTTGTTTGACCATTATTCTGACACTGAAGAGGAAGGAATGAAGAAAAATCACTCAAGATCTCTCCGAACTTTTTTTTTTTTGAAATTCTTTTATTTGTTTATATAAGAGAGAGTGTGCACGAGAGAGAGAGAGAGAGAGAGAGAGAGAGAGAGAGAGAGAAAGAGAGAAAGAAAGAGAGACACAGCACAAGCAGGGAAGAGCAGAGCAAGAGGAAGAAGCAGACTCTCTGCTGAGTAGGGAGCCCAACATGGGGCTTGATCCCTGGACCCCTGGATTATGATCTGATCCAAAGGCCTAACTGACTGAGCCATCCAGGCACCCACTGGTCTCTCAGAATTTTAAAATTATAATGTACAACTTAAAAATTAAATTTTAATTTCCTTAAAATCTCTCTCTCTCTCTCTCTCTCTCTCTCTCTCTCTCTCTCTCCCTCTCATTACTCCTTTCTGATGATTCTAACTCAACTGGAGAGAGCCTGAGTCACGACTTGAATTTTGACAGTTCTTGAATTATCTCTTGTCTTTTAATGGGATCAGAGTTGGAGTTCTGTTGTCCTGAGGCATTTTGGAAGTGAAAGTTCATCAGTACTTACGAGGGAGGGAAAGCCAACAAAGAAAATGAACCTGAGATTATTCCAAGCCACTTGAGCTGCAGTACCCAGATGGCAAGCGAGCACCGTAGAGCTCTGCAGAACCTTGTGCAGAAGCTCTCAGTGTTCTTGGAGTGTGAGCTGATGGTCTTTTTGAGCATGGAGAGCCCTTGCTGTACATAATAAAGACAAAGAACAGATTGTTGGGTGCAGAAGCTGAGCATAAAACATATTGCCTGGGCTCTCTTTGTCTTCTTTCCTTTTCTCTCTCAAGTTAGTAGGCAGAACCACTGTTCCAGATAAGTACTGACACCAAGGCGTCCATGTCCTAACAATTTCAGCAGATGCTTTTGGACAAAAGTGGGACTTACAACCTGGCTAATCAAGTGTACCTGTTGAACAAATGATTTTGGTACCAACATCTACTCCGGTAGGTAGAGTATGGTCCTACCAAGATGTACACATCCCAATTTCTGCAAACTGTGAATATGTTCCCCTACATCTGAAAGGAAATTAAGGTTGCAGGTGGAATTAAGGTTGCTCATCTGCTGACCTTAACACAGAGAGGTTTTCAGATTACTGAATAATCAAGTGAGCCCAGTGTAATCACAAGGGACTTTATAAATGGAAGTGAGAGACAGAATAGGTTAGAGTGATGGGGTGTGAGAATGGATGGACCCTATTTGGCTGGCCCTTGAGAAAAAGGCAGAGGATCCGGAGCCAAAGCAGGTGAATGGCTTCTCTAGAAGCTGGAGAAAGCAAGGGAACAGAGTCTCTCCTATAATCTCCAGAAGAGAATTCTTTAACCATCTTGATTTTAGCCCAGTTGAGACCCGGGTCGGACTTCTACAGAACTGCAGAACAATGCAATTTGCATCGTTTCAAGACACTAAGATTGTGGTAATTTGTTACTACAACCCTAGAGAACCAATACACCTACCCTGCAATTCCACACGACATTCCTCTCACCACATTCAGAAGTCTACTGGGGGAAGAAAACCAGACCCACGATTATTTAGTAGCCTGGACCCCCATGTCATTCACCCATAGCAATGAAGGCTCTTGGTGGATTCCATTCCTCCATCTCAAAATAGAGACACCAATCACTCTTAGAGCAAATATGCTTGCCTCTCCCAGTTCCACGACAAAAGCCCTCCTCACTGGCCCCTAAACTGGTGATTTCATTTTCCTTTTGCATCCAGAGCATGCACGATAGGAGGTTTTCACACACGTGACACATGTTGCTGGAAGTGCTCGGGGTCAGGCTCAAATACTTGTTAGGTGCGCTGTGACTCCAACTGTATTCCTTTATTTCTAACTCAGGATTGGGAATACATTGAGAGGTGAATTTTACGGAAATAACCGTATGGAGATAAAATACAAATCACGCACAACAAAGATCGACAACCTGCATTCTAACCAGAAAGCAAATGGCAGTTTAGGCCAACGAAGCAATTGGTTTATTTTCTTACCCTGTTAGATATTGTGGGTGCACTTTAGGTTCATTGAAGTCATTAATATGTAACAGTGAGAACTAAAAATTATCTTTGTGGAAGGGATAGGGAGTTCATCCATCAAATTATTCTTCAGTTTCCTTTCCCATAAAATGACAGTGAAAATTCATGTGCTTTAGGGACAAGGCAAAGGTGGCAAGGATGGGAATGCTTTTGAACCATGTCCTTGGGAAATGAGATACTCTGAGATATGAATTAGGAATACTTCTATCTACCCTTTATCCCTACTACATGCTTCATAGTATTAGTCTCTTTAGGGCTTTCTGTTCACTGATAGCTAACATTTATTGTGTATTTACATAAACTACTACACTTAATCCTCCCATGTTACAGGTGGGAAAATGAAGCAAAAAGAGATGAAGGAAATTGCTCTGGACCATGATGTTAGTAGTTGGTGAGATCAAGATTTCAATCCAGGCTTCTGGGACTTCACAGCCCTTGTCCTTAACCATGGAACTTCATCCTATCTCAAAGCATGCCCTCTAGTTGAGAAGAGGTAAGCTTAAGACCCAGTGATCTTGTGAACATATGGGCAGGTCCCCTCAATCAGGAATGTTTCTAACTTTCTTCTCCACCTACCAAAACCTTCCTGAACCTTCAGAGTCCAACTCATGCCATTTCCTTCCCAAGACCTTTTAACTCACCTCTGCAAGCAGATCTGTGGGAATCAAGTACTCATGGTGAGATCCTTAGCAACACCCGGCCAAGGCCTTGTGCATAGTAGGCAGCTGCTGGTAGTGGAAATGTGCCTGGTCCTTGGCTCAGAAAAATGAGACTGAATCTCTGCTTTCCCACTTACTGGCAGTGTGGTCTGAGATTCGGTGGCCTCATCTGTGCAGGAAAAGAAAAATAAGTAATATTCATCTCACAGTTCTGTTACGGAGATAAAATGAGGGGTTGTTTATAAAAGTACTTTGTAAATTAAAGCACCATTGAAATATGAGGGGTAATAGGATTAAGTCAAATCAATTTTGTAATGCATTTCTTGAACTAGTCCTGAGATTGTTGAACGGCGTCCAACTTCAGACATGAGCACATTATCATGGACACATTATAGTGCTATTGAGGAAAGGCTGCAGGATCAGAATTGTTTACCCTGGTGAAGAGAAGACTGAAGTGAGTTTTCAAAACAAACTCCAAGTGTTTGTCTATTCAATAGACAATTGTGAGCAACTCCACAGAGTCTCTGGCCTCAAATTAGAGCAAAAAAGGGATTTGGTCCAGACATAAGGAAATGCTTCATGAACATAAAGACTGTGAAACCTACTATTAAGGGAAATTGTGGAGACAAATAACAGCCACAAATAAGTTACTTCGTGCTGCCAAATTGACCAAGGAGAAAAAGAAACATGTTTATTTTTCAAAATGTGGATGTTCTGAAGCAATTAAATATCTTCCCTCGCTAAATTGACATATTTTTGGTCTCGCTGGCACTATAAAATTAAATTCTTTCAAGGAGATTTACAATACAAGAGATGGCATCTCTTCTGGGGAAAGAAAACAAAATAAAGAAACTATTAAAAATAGAACTATTCAAGATGACATATTTGTGGACTACTCTCACCACTCATGTAAAGAGAAGCTGTCTCAGTGAAACTGAAGTCATCCCAGACATATCCATGCTCTTTCCCCCTCAGATCGCCTGTCCACCCCACAGCAGTCACTGTCTCTACGTGAGCATCCAACACTATCATGCGTACGTTGGGGACCACGATGCCCTACTTGTCATAGCAAGTGCAAGGCAGGGTGGCCCCACATACCTATGCGAATGCTACGCGGAACAGGTGAAAACCCTAATGCCACTGCAGGCAGAGTTTCAGTCGAGCTAGACTTTGTAGGAATCCTTCAAAAGGTTGGGACCTTTCTGTGGCAACTGAATGCTGACAGCTAATGTAACCTGAATCCAGCTAGAGGTCACTGACCGTGCTCCGGGCTCTACAATAAGCTTATCGGGGCCATCTCTTGAAATAATAGTCACTTCCAGGTCTCCTTCATCTTCTTCACTCTTTGCCTTCCTCCCGCACCCCCCCGCCAACTACCAAAGCCCACCCTTCCCTCTCAGGCATGTACCCTTCAGCAAGGTTCTCTCTTTTCTTGGGCTTTTCCTGTGGCCATCACAAAGCCCTCAGTGTTCTCTATGGAAGCTTTTCCTCTATCCTTGAGTTAAAGGCTATTCTTGTCTCAGGAAAAAAAAAAATCTCCTAATTTAAATGTCTTCCTCCCTCCCTCAAAAAAGGAGAGGATGTCGTTTTAAGATAAATACTAAATTAATATATATTAAGGAAAATTTCTAGACTAAGCAATGTCGTCTCTTGATTTCCCTAGGGATTCCGGGAATGGAAAGCATTTCTGCTGCTATGTGGGATCTGTCGTGCGAGA
The DNA here is from genome assembly GCF_048418805.1 of Vulpes vulpes. Taxonomy (NCBI): domain Eukaryota; kingdom Metazoa; phylum Chordata; class Mammalia; order Carnivora; family Canidae; genus Vulpes; species Vulpes vulpes. The sequence goes on from NC_132780.1 coordinate 191,499,108, forward strand.
CAGCGTTCCTTCGCATCTTCTGGGTAATTGACTCAAGACTAGAATTTTCCAAAAATATAGAAGCAGATTATACAACACCCGCTCCCGCTGACTCTGCCATAAGGATTACCGAAATGGACTTGTGCCATCACTGCTCCAGGTTTCAGGACACTTCAGGCACTTCTTAATCTTGAGCAATTGCACTCCACGTTCCAAGATCGACACTTACGTGGACGTAAAAATTGATCAAACTTCTGTTGCAGCAAATGTAAGTAGCTGACGGTTAAAGACCAACTTATCAGTGTGGAGTATTGCCAAACTCTTTAAGGAAACATTTTATAGGTATTCGTCATGGCTGGGAGGAACTAATTGGACTATTTGGAGTTTATTCCAGAATAGTTTTTATTTGCAGTTGTACTAGGCAGTGCTAGGCATCTCCCTGGAGTGGGGTGAGCGAGACCCAGCTCATTGGTCAGGAGCTGTCCTGAGGACAGGGAAGCTGGGTTCTTCACTGTGACATATGAGGCTGGACTCATCTAGTCCCCAAACTCCTCTCCAGCTGCACTTCCACTGACTTTCCTCCGGCTTTGCTGTTCTGTAGCCACACAGGCCTCCTTTCTGTTCCTTAAACTTGCGAAGTAAACTCCTGCTCGGGGCCTTTGGCCTTGACGATCCGCCAGCCAGGCACTCCCAGATCTATACTCGTGGGGCTCCCACCTCGCTTCAATCCAGGTCTGTGTTGAGATTTCTGCTCCTCAGGGAGCCTCTCCACCATCCTGTCTCAGAGTATCACTCGCCATCTCCCACCCTTGCTTTAATTTTCTTTCTACTCCTTATAGATTTTGTTTTATTCACAGCTATGCCCTCAAGGCCTTGCACGGTATCTGGCACATAGTTGGTGCTCAGTAAACATCACTAATGAATGAATGGATGGGTGGGTGTTCGACCTAATGGGGTGATTGGACAGATTCAGACAGGATTACATATAGTCACTGCTGGAAGTCTCATCTTCAGTCCCTTGATGGTTCTCTTTATTCCCTCTCTCCTTAAGCCCCAAACTCCCTGCTCCCACATTCACTCAACCTCCTGTGCTCCCCATGACGCTGTGGAACCTCCTTCTGCCCCTAGCTTTATTTGAGCAGGATGGATTTTTTTTCCCCTCTCTATGGGTAGAAGACTCAGCTACTTTCCAGGCTACTGCCCATTTAAAGATTATAGAAAGATTTCTTCCTAAAAGGAGTCATCAGGCATAAGCCAGGCACACCATCTTCACCAGCATTTACAATATCCACAAATGATGTATTTTGGGAGTATATACAATCAGATGCAAAAGTAGTTCTCTCCTTTTTGCTTAGTCCTTATCTGAACAAGCTTAAGCTGGAACCCAACCGTCACAACGATCTGAGGATCTTCCGTGTGAGAATTTTTGAAACATCTCCAAGGCTTGAGTAAGGAAGACGAGATTCCTTCAGGACACACTCAGCTACCATGATCCCTGCGAAAGAAGGATTAGAGAACTGGCTGGCCTTTATGAAGTGGCCTGTGTAGTCCATGCACTGACCTGGAGACTTAGAACTTCATTTTGGTCTACCACAGAGTTTTCCTATTTGTTACGCGTTACTTGAGAAGGCAGGCAGGATACCGGCAGCCTATGAGCCCACCTCTAGCACTTCAGACATCTCAGGAGCTCCAGAAACATATGTACTACTACTTTTTGAAACAACTAAGCATATTAGTTAGCGGAAAGCCTAAGTTGTTGTAATAACGAGCCCACAAAATGCACCTCCTTAAATAAGAGAAAAGTTATTTCATACAAAGAACAGTGTCCTAAAAGGGCTGGGAAGGCAGCATGGCCCTGCAAGGTCACCCAGGAACCACTGCTCTGGGAGGTCATCCAGGAACCAGGCCTGTGGGGTATGTTCTGACCGTGTCAACATATGCATCCAAGGCAGATCCAAGGCAGCTGGTCCAATCGTTGCCAATGCTCAGCCAGAGGGAAGAGGAAAAGAAGAGATACAAAGGCCAAGCATTTTCATCTCGAAGGGAAAGACTGAAGCGCTAGAAATGGCATATATTTTTTTAATTATTTAAATTCAATTTGCCAACATATAGTGTAAGACCCAGTCAGTGCTCATCTCATCATGTGCTCTTCTTAATGTCTGTCACCCAGTTACCCCACCCCACCACCTCCCCTTCTGCAACCCTTTGTTTCCCAGAGTTAGGAGTCTCTTCATGGTTTGTCTTCTTTTCTTATATCTCATTGGTGAGAATTTAGTCCCATGGTCATACTTGCAAAGGAGGCTGGGAAATAGAGCCTCTAGCCAAGAAGCATGTGTCAAGCTAAACCTGGAGGCAGTTATATTACTAAGAAGAAGAAGGAGAGGGGCACCTGGGTGGCTCAGGTCACAATCTCGGGGTCGTTGGACTGAGCCCCACTTCAGGCTCTCTGCTCAGCAGGGAGTCTTCTTCTCCCTCTCCCTCTCTCTCTGTGGTCTCTCTCGCTCTCTCTCAAATAAAATCTTCAAAAAAAGAAGAAGGGGAGAATCATTCCTGGAGGTTGGCTGGGAGTCTTTCACCATACTGGGTTATTAATTGGTTGAATTTAGGCCCAAGGAGTAAGTCCTCTGGGTGATGGGATGGACATTTGCATGTTTTTGCCTGACTAGAACCTTTTGAACAACTTTCCTGAGTTCGGAGGATTTCCCACAGGATGACCCCTGCTGCCCCCTAAGTCAGGGCAGCATAGCTTGTTTTTCTGGCACCTTTGTGGGTAGGGCCAGAGCATGTCACCCGGGCCCCCCTCACCCCATACGCTGTGCAAAGACTTTGGTTCAGGGCAGACAGCATGAGGAGCCTTGTAGAACCCATTTTCTGGTGGGGGTGGCAGCAGAGGCATTTGATTTGGGCACAGCAGTGGCACTGTTTCTGGTGTCACTTACGCATAGTTAATTGAAGAGGAAGTTTGGTTACTCGTGGCCAATTAAAAGACTTTCCTTCCCGACTTTTGACTTGGTTTGGGTTTCCTATGCTTTGGGCTTTGCAGTCAGAACACAAACAGAAACTGTATGTTTGTTCTTCCCCTCAGGCCCTTCCTAGAGGTAAGGGTTCTAACTTGGGGTAGGGGTTTTGGTGAACTTTTTAATCAGCTGTGCCTTGGTTATGGTTTTTGTGGGATAAAAGCTCTATTTGTATCTCAGTCATCACGGACAGGGAATCAATTTAGGATTTTAAGTGAAGTTTATTATCTTCAGAGATTAAGGCAGTAGTTTCTGAATAATTTTTTTTTTTTTTTTTTAAGATCTTGCTTAATTAAAGGGCTTCGCTGGATTGTGTTCTTCATTGTCAGAAAGCCCCACCGCTGGCTGCTATTTCCTGTGTCAAGCTTCCTCTCATCCCTCAGGTTTGCACTTCAAAAGGGCTGGGCTCCCAATCCTCTCTCACTAACTAGCACAAGTGGGACAGAATGTTACAGACAACTCAGAACATACACCCTGGGTGGGAAGACCTAAGAACTCTCATTATGTTCCGTCTTGTTCAATTTATTTATGTTTCATCATAATCTATGACTGCTATTCCCTTTGAATCTTTCACAGATTCCAGTCATAGGCCAGGCTCATGACCCGAATGATCGAGCAGAGAAGCATAACAGGCATTCAATACACACCGGTTAAATTGAATTAAATGGCATTGAACTATGCCCCCACCGAGACATAGACCTCTAGGGATTATTTGATTGCAAAAGCCGGAAACCTACCCTTTTTTTTGGTCAAAGCCAAAAAGGGAAATTTACTGCAAGGATGCATTGATTTCTTTATGAGGCAATGAATGACAAGTGGAAACTTAGCAGGAAAAAGGGGGGATGCTCTTAAGGGTGGTAAGTTCTCTCATTTCTGAAAATGTGCTCTATTCTTCTCTCCCTCTCTCCCATTCTCTCTCTCTTTCCAGACACTTTTTTTGACTTCTCAGTGTAATGACAAGAAACAGCATTCCCAACCCCATGTGAATTCCTCTTTCAAGTGCTCAGTGTATGTCAACGATAGCCATTCTGTTTCCATCACATGCAACACCTGGGCACTGGCTTTCTTTCCAGCATTGGACAGAATCATTGTCAAGCAGAATTCCTTCTCACTGACCTTGGATGTTGTCTCACATTCTTTTTAATACAGAACTCCAAAAAATAAAGAAAAAATAAAAAAAAAATAATACAGAACTCCAGACAGCCATCGTAACAACTGGTAGTAGTTGTTTGAGGATGACCATCTCTGTTCGAATTCCTCTTTCACTGAACAGTCCTCCAAATGTTTTAAGGTAGCTATAGGGTCTTCCGTGATTAAGTTGCTCTAAGACTCAGTATCTTTAATTTTTTGAGTTATGTGATGTGGTTTTGAGCTTGCCTTATTCTCTTGGTAACAGTAGAGTTGCACCGAAAGCTCATTTAATTTTGAGAAATTCAATGTTGTTGTACCTAAAAACAACAACAAAAGTGTTGGGGGGAAATTCCCTTATCCTTCCCTCCCTATTTAACACTTGCCATACCCAAAGGACTCAAAGTGAACCAGGAAATGGGTACTCATAGACAACATACACAGGGCAATAAAAGGAGTTAATTTTTGGCTGTTGTCCTTTACATGACCTAGGTGCTGGCGATATAAAATCAATTTAAAGAATTTCTAAAGATAAAGTTGACCATTTGTGATTTGTAGTGACTTTATTATTTTTTTAAGATTTTATTTATTCATTTAATCATTTGTAGTGTAGTCATTCATGTAGTCACTTGTAGTGACTTTATTATTTTTTTTAAGATTTTATTTTTTCATTTAACAGAGAGAGAGAGAGAGAGAGAGCAAGCAAGGGGGAAGCGACAGGCAGAGGAAAAGGGAGAGGGAAAAGCAGACTCCACGCTGAGCAGGGAGCCCAATATGAGACTTGATCCCAGAACCCTGGGATCATGACCTGAGCCGAAGACAGATGCTTAACTGACTGAGCCACCCAGGGGCCCCCATAGTGACTTCAGACAAAGTGTGAAGTCACGACGGAGAGGATTGGGACCCCACTCTCTTCCACTCTAAAGGTGATCCTATTTGCCTTCCTTTCACCTATAGAATAGTCTTTAGAATTCAAAGCAGGACTCCCAATGTGGTTTTGGCAGAGAGGGCAATGTGATTCCCATCCTATCAGTTCCTAGCTGCCATAATTCTACATATGCAGCACCTCGGCAGTACAGGGCTCCTTGAAAGCCAAAAGTCCTGCCACTCTTCACACTTAATGTGCCTAAATAATGTGCCTACGCATAGCATAAATTCAAATCTAAAGCATGTAGCCAGCCTCTGTTCTCATTAACCTTGCATTATCTTACCCCACTTGGTAAAAATCATACTCTAAGGGTATGATTTTCCTATAATTTACAAAATAACTCAAGGAAAGCATAGCAAAGGGGGCACAGTACATGGAAGACATTCAGCAAATGTTATCCTCTTCCAACCTCAGCAGCTGCTTCAGTGTGTATAGATGCAGGTCTTTACTTGAATCACTATTATTTTTTTTTCCCATTGTTTCTGGTCCATAGTTCAAGCTCGTCATGGTCTTTCTGGTCCAGGTACCATCATCTAATCTATTTGCTATCCCTCCCTGGTTTGCATGCTTCCAACTTGCCAATTGACTTTTTGACACCATTTTTTTCTTACCTTTTCACATGTTCAAACTGGATGGAAGATGGGAAGATAATATACCCCTGGAGCAAAAACGCAATACTGGTAGACATAAACTTTGTTCACACTGTTTTGCAGAGTGCCACATGGTTAAAGATGTTACAACATGATATTTAATGATTTTAAAAAAAAATCACCTGTGCTGAAACAGCTTTCTAGGCCAAGATGGAGTCATTCCTGCCCAGTGTGCCATGTCAAAGATAAGAAGAAACTTAGATAACTTTCCTGTCCCTGTAAATGCTCAGCTTGACCAGAAACAAGATATATCCAGTCAGCCAATCCTCATGCACCAAGCCAATTCTGGGCCTTCTCACCCCAAACAAGGTTGACTGTGTGGTGTCAGCCAATTAGATCTTTCTTTCTTTCTTTCTTTCTTTCTTTCTTTCTTTCTTTCTTTCTTCTTTCTTTCTTTCTTTCTTTCTTCTTTCTTTTTTTTTTTTTAGATCTTTCTTATTTTTCTTTTCCTTGTTCTTGATTCTTTATCCTATAAATGTTTCTTGTCTTCTGTCCCTTTTTGCAGTCCTTGGAGACCTGCATTATGAAGTATAAATAAAGTTCACCTGTATCACCTAAATTGTCTTCTTTAGTCATTTTTTTTTAAAGATTTTATTTATTTATTCATGAGAGACACACAGAGAGAGAGGCAGAGACAGGCAGAGGGGGAAGCAGGCTCCATGCAGGGAGCCCGACGTGGGACTCGATCCCAGGTCTCCAGGATCACACCCTAAGCTGCAGGTGGCACTAAACTGCTGCACCACCAGGGCTGCCCTTCTTTAGTCATTTTTTAAACACAAGTAGCAAGTTGAAACAATAGAACACAACCTCTATTGCTGGTCTTGTGTTAGTAAAGACTCTCAAGTAGCAGAAGAGAAATAAAGGAATAAGAGTTACCATTTTGTTGAGGTTCATCCACTTTCTCTCAAGTTTGAGGTACACTGAGCTTAAGAATCTACCTCACCACACTGGCACCTTTGGCTCTGCTTCCTGCTGCTTTGGTTATTATGGCCACACCTGTACAATAAAACAGGAAAGTACAAAAGAAAAATCACATAAATTCCATCAGAAGAGCCTCCAAATGAATAAGGATGATACTACACAGAAACTGGAGCCCCTCGAGAAATTTCAGGAAGGCTTTTGATACCATGTGATACCAAAGAACAATGTCCCAGTACAGGGTAGAGAAGAAGAGAGAAAGAAAAAAAAAAGATTTTTCAAAAAAGGGAGAGTGCTGTAAGGAGAACTACCAGATGAGCTCTGGCTTAAAGTGACTCAATTTATATAGAGATAATCCAAAAATAGAAAAATAGGATTGGAGGATTAGCCCCAATATGCCCTTCTCTCCTTGCAATTTCCAAAGGTGAAGATTAGTATTTGACAAAACCACAGAGGTTAATCAAGAAACACATATGCAAACACACACACACACACATACACACACACAAACACACACACACACACATACACACACACAAACACACACACACACATTTACACAAAATACTGCCTACAATTTTTTGCCCTAATCTCTAAAAGCATAATAAAGAGGACAGAAAACACTCTAAGATAGGGTATATTCTGGGACCAGAATATCCCAGGTTTGAGTCCTTACTTGACCACTTGCTGTTTACCTTGACTAAAATTTTCTGAGTTTCAGTTTTCTCATGTTCAAAACTAACCCAGCAACAGAGAAGTGACAACATACTGTGTTCCACAAAGTCTAGGCAAGTTATTCATTATTAGGAGACATCTGACCATTGACATTACAGCTAAATGCTTCCCCAATCCTACCAAGATTCATAAACATCATCTCCTTTCAGTTATTTAGTAGACAAAAAAATAAGCATAAAGAAAAATTCCATTTTTAGAGCTAAGAATGCATGACTATGCTGTTTGTGTTTATTTCACTGATCTGTCAATACTTAGGAAAATAGGAATAATGGAAACAAACATGAACAAAAATAACTCAACTTAGGGGTGCCTGGGGGGCTCAGTTGGTTAAGCATCTGACACGTGATTTCAGCTCAGGTCATGGTCTCAGGGTCATGAGATCTAGCCCCTTGTCAGGCTACTGTTCAGTGGGGAATCTGCTTTAGATTCTTTCTCTCTCTCCCTCTGCCCTCCCCCCATGCTCTCTCTCTCTATCTCTCTCAAATAAATAAATAAATAAATAAATAAATAAATCTTTTAAAAATCCTCAACTTATCAAAAGTAAGGTGGCCCAATAACCAATTCCAATATGTGTATTTTTACACATCAAAAAAAAAGTAATTAGTTGTGTAATGCTAAGGTGGGCCCATCCCCTGGGTCTCTCTGTCCTAGGTGAGTTATATCAACTATCAGTTCAAATTCAGAGTTGGAAATAGGAATACCTCCAGGTATTTAAAAAAAATACAAGAATTTTAATACGGGGAAAAGGACACTTGTAAAATTACTGGAAGGGCTGGAGACCACCATTGAAATTACTGAGCTCAAGAATGAAGTGCAGTGACCCCCCAACACCCACTGTCCTCTCGACATCTTTGCTTGTCAGAAGGAAAAAGAAATCAAAACTTCAGATCATTTCTGCTAACATTAATAGAAAAAAAGCTGGTAGGAAATTTCAGTGTGTTACTAAGAGCAAGAATTCAAGGGGGCATCTCATGATGGCTGGGTTTTAACCCCTGAGCTGATGGCAGTACTTCATGTTCTAGATAGGAGACACAAACATTGAGTTATTTTTTTCATTTATCAAGCTTTTTAATGAGAGACACTAAGGTTTGATGTAACTCTGTCTATTCGGTATATAATTTTTAAGAATGATGAAAACATTTTTAAAACCGGAGATAAAACAAAAATAGGCTTTGCCACTAGGGAGAGAAACAAAAAGCAGAATTATTTAACCACCATCTCTCCCTTTTATTATCGAAATTTCCAGACGGCAATTTTGGTGGCCTTTAAGGTGAAGTTGAGGGAACTTCAAGATAATTAGCCTGACTAGACACTGGAAAGTACCCTTAGCACTGTTCTACACGGAGCTCGAAGAGTGCCTGGTGCACGCAGCCTCATTTAAGTTGAAATTGAAAGTTGCCTTTGAAATAACAAATTGTATAAAATTTAATAGATTGAATCTTAAATAATAAAAATTTCGCTACATTTTTTTTAGATAAATGTAGTCTCTGATTTTAATATCAAGACATTTCTACTAAACACTGTTTCCTGGTTAGTACCTTCTTCTCCAAAGCTTGACCCTCTTACACCTGGCTTTCCTCCTGCAATCGGAGGCAGATAGTTACTTTTTTTTTTTTTTTTTTTTAGTTGACAAACATTATTTGAACTGTCCTCATGAGATTCAGGTAAGGGCAGGAGGCAGCTTGGGCAGGGCAGGGAGGGAATCCACGTGCATGTATAAATTTGCATCTCTTCCTGTTCTTGCTTCATGCACTTTTCAGCAAGTAATGTGGCAATTAGGGCCAAGGCCCGGGGGGTCAGCCACATGCTCTCTCCATCTGGTGCATGGGTATCCGTTGTTCTCAGAGTGGTTTGTTTCTGACGGTTACAGCTGCTAGATCAACACTTATTTTTTTCAAAATGACTCAGATCTTTATGTTCTGTTGCTTTAGGGTAATACCTATGACAAATATTAGGACGTGATGGTTCAGGGCTAGAAAGAGTGGACGTGACAACTAGCACTCACTTTTAGGAAATAGTATCTGAAGCCTATAACTCCTCAGGTCTCATGACTCAGCCACCCAAATCCTAGATACCTACGTGGCCTATTCCCATAAACATCTGACCTTTCTCCAGTGACATATTATTACGTTAGAAAGGTAACAAAAGTTGAATGTTACGACAAAAATTTTGGTGTCTCGAGAGTCCCATGTTGGGACTTGAGGTATAGCTGTGATCAATTCTAAGTATGGATGGCACTGCTATGAATTGCTGATATCTGTCGGGACTTATAAAGTGCCAGGCACTTCCCTATAGGTAAATGTGGGACAATCCTGTGAGATAGGCACTGTTATTATTATTATGATTCCCATTTTACAATGGAAACTGACGCACAAGAGGGGTTAAGTCATTTGTTCAAGGTCACAGAACAGTAGTTTCATCAGAATCTAAATCTCAGCCTTTGGGATCAGATTCCTTTGTAAAATTTCTGTTAAGGTTCCTGTTGTCATTCTGGTAACTTAGCTTCAAAATGTTAGATCTGGGAGAGACCTGAGAAGTCTCAGAGCAATGCTTTCATTGCAGGCACGAGGAAAACGAAGCCAAGAGAATGTTGTCTCTTAAAATGATTGTCCCAAGGCCCCATATCTGGGTCATGGCAAAACCAAGACCATCACCAGTGTTGCTTTTTTCTATTACATCACACTTTGGCTTTTCTGTACCCATTGTTCTTTATTGCTAATGAATCACCTAGCCTTACCCACTTCCTTCCTAGCTTTTCGGATCTCTGTCCTTCCTTCCCATCCCCACTGCTGTCACCAAATCCAGGCACTGATTACCCTTGACTAGAAGACTGTGGTTGATTGGCCTCAGGACTGCCTGCCTCTCTTCCTGCACCCGGGCAGCTATGAGAACCAAAGTAATTAGAATTATAAGCTCCACCTTTCAAAAAATGTATGTCTCTTCCATTCAGTCATTTCCGTGGCCAAGTTTCTTCTTTGTAATTGGTAATTGTTATTTTTAAAAACATCTTTAAATATTATTAATGCTTAACTCTTTCTTGCAATTAGATACAATTATGAAAACACAGTTTATGCTAAGCTGGGGTTTTTGCATTGTGTTGTGCCGGCCACATCCTTACTGAAGTGTTCTTTGTCCTTGACAAAAATTCCATAGTTCATTACCTTTGCCTAACCTTAAAAGAATGTTAACGATGTAAAATATGTTCATTAAAGACACCCAGTGCATATAAATAGTTACAGAAGAAAGAAATTAAAATACTTGGAATCATATTCATCCAAATCAGAGCTAACACATTGTTGTGTGTTTCTCTCATTGTTGATTTTTGTGGATTTTTGTGGATATTTGTGGATTTTTGTGGATATTTGTGGATTTTTCCTTTTAAATGTATAAATTTGGGAAAACCTAATTTTTCTCTTTGGTAAAACAGTTAGCCTCTCTTACAAGTTTGCTGGACAGATGAAGTGAGAATATATATAAATATACCTGACACATAGTATTTGCTCAATAAATGGTAGCTATGAGCTGTTTTTATATTTAACTCTTCATTCTGGAATTAGTTTTGATGTCAAATTGAAATAGGGAAATAACTTGATTTTTCCCCAAATGGTTAAGACATTGATTCAATTTTTCAAAATTAAACTTTCAGTTTTAAGATAACTGTAGATATGCATACAGTTGTAATAAATAAAACAGGTTTCCCCCAGGGGTAACATCTTGCAAAACTATAGTACAGTGCCAATCAGGACACTGATGTTGATAAAATCAAGATATGGAACATTTATTTCTACTACCACCAGGCTCCCACCTGTTGGCCTTTCATAGCCACGGCCACTTCCCTCCAGTTCCCATCCACTTCCTTAACCCCTTTCAACCATTAATCTGTGCTCTGTTTCTAAAATTTTGTCATTTAAGAATGACATTGTCATTTAATATAACATTTAAGAATGTTATATAAATGCAATCATACAGTGTGTTACTTTTTTGGATTGGCTTTTTTCACTCAGCGTAATTCTCTATAGATTCATTTAGGCTGTTCGCTGTTCTGCTGTAACAACTCTCTCCTTTATAGATTACTTTAGGGAGGATGGGCCCATTTATTTTTATTTTTAAAGATTTATTTATTTATTTGAGGGGTGAGTGGGTGGGAGGGGCAAAGGGAGAAGACAGAGAGAATATCAAGCAGACTCCCTGCAGAGCACAGAGCCAAGGCAGGGCTCTATCTCACAACCCCAAGAGCATGACCTGAGGTGAAATCAAGAATTGCAAGAGTCAGACACCTAGCTGAGCCACCCAGGTGCCCTGAGAATAGGCCCATTTATTTGGAAGTCACATTATCTCCATGAATTAGTCTCTTTTTAAGTTCCATGAAAATATTTTGTCATTTTCCTTATTTAGTTACTGTGTATTTTTGTTAAATTTATTTTTGTGTAATGTATACAAATATATGTATTTTGGATCTACCTAACTTAAAATTTATTGGAAATATATTTTTTTGAGCATAGTCTGCAAAAATTCTTTATTTTAAAAGGTGCCATTTTCTCAAGTACTCTGAAACAGTTAAGTTTACTGTCCTTATAGTGTTTGACTTGCGTTGGTTTTCTGTATTAAATTCCCATTTTGAATTTCGTGTCAGGACACAGAGTGATCTACAGGGCATTGTACTGCTGCCTCCTCGTCCCCAGAGATGCACCGTGCTGGCTTTATTTTAATAGAAATTTAGTTACACATCTGATTAAGAAAGAAAGAGAAATGAATGAATCTTGGCTGAAAGAAAAAAAAAATTGGAGAGCTATACCTGTGGCATGACACATTTGGCTAATACCTCCTAAAGATATAACACATTCTTTACATTGGCAATGAGGGAAGGATAATTTATATGGTGCTCTCTGAATACTGTGTTTGTTATATTTAACTACTGGTGAGATTTATTTGTTTTTCATTTGAAATCACTGTGAATCTTATTATCCCAAAGACATAAATAAACTCCATATTTCTGGCATTCTCTTACTTACTCTGATGACATATGTTCCTAACTACAGAATTTGTATTTTTATAAATACAAATACATAAAATCAAATTTACTGAAGTATAATTACATACAATAAAATGTGCCATTTTAAGTGTAATATTCAAAAAGTTTTGACAAATGTATATATCTGTGTAACCACCAGCACAGCCAAGATAAAAAACATTTTCATCAGCCCTAAAAGTTCTCTTATATCCCTTCCCAGTCAATTTTTTCACCCACCCCCAGCCTCTGGCATCCACTAATTTGTTTTCTGTCAGTATAGATTAGCTTTGTCTTTTCTAATGCTTTATGTAGATGGATTCATACAGTATGTACTCTTTCGCATCTGGTTTCTGTAGCTCAGCATAATGTTTTTGATGCTCATCCATGTTATTGAGTGCGTCAGCTCTAGAATTTGTATTTCTGTTAGGACTACTCATGCATTCATTCAAGAAGCATCTGCTATGTGCGAGGCACTCTTCTTGACAATAAAACAACTGTGAATAAAAAGGAGACAAATTCCTGCCCTCATGGAGCTTGCATTTTAGCAAAGTTAGGAAAAAAATTCCTATATGTACGCACAACTGGCATGCATGCTATAGAGAAAAATAAAGCGGAAATGAGTAGTAAGTAATGCTTGGAGATTTAAAAAAATATTATCTGGGAAAACTTCACTGGAAGTATATTTTTGAATGGAGAAGGAGATAAAGGAGCAAACATAAAGATATTTAGAAGAAGAGCATTCTAGGCAGAAGCAAGCACAAAAGTCTTGACACTTGCCTAGAGAGTCTAAGAAATCCAGATGTGCTGAAGTGGAAAAAGGAAAGAAAGAGAAGTGAGACCTGAGGTCAGAGGCCTGGAGGTGAGGATTATGGATTTTTAAGGTACCTATAAGCAGTGTAAAGGTTTTGACTTTTAGTGACATGGGAGACATTGGAGGGTTTCAATGCTAAAGTGACATGGTCGGACTCACATTTTAAAAGGGTCACTTTGGTTCCTGTATTGAGAAAAGACTAGGGAAGTAGGGTGACCAGTTAGGAAGCAGTTGCAACAATCCATATAGGAGATGATGATAGCTTGGATGGAGTGACAGTGATGGAGGAGTGACAAGTGGCCACATTTTTAACATATTTTATTTTAATTTTTAAATAAATATTTATTTATTTATTTTAGAGAGAAAAAGAGAGAGCGAAAGTGCAGTGGGGAAGGGCAGAGGGGAAGTCTTAAGCAGACTCTGAGCAGTGCGTGGAACCTGAGGCAGGACTCAATCTCATGATTCTGAGATTACTATCTGAGCTGAAACCAAGAGTCGGACACTTAACTGACTATTCCACCTAGGTGCACTCCCATTTTGAACATATTTTAAAAATAGAATCAATAGTATTTGACTGAATATGAAGTACGAAAGAAAAGAGTTAAGGATGACTCTAAGGTTTTTGGCCTGAGTAATTAAAAGTACACAGTTAAGATTAGGAAAAAAAGAGAGAAATTAATTGTGGTATGAGGAAGAACAGGGGTTGACTTTAGACATGTTATATTTGAGATGCCGATTGTTGAGTAAGCAGGTAGGAATCTGGATTTTCAAGGACAGATTAGGATTAGAAATATACATTTGAGGTCAACAGAAGCATATAGATGGTTTTTTAAGTCATGAGACTGGATGATATAAATAAGTGTATGGAGAAGAGGAGAGGGTCCGTGGATCAAGCTAATGTGACAGTGCAACTCCGACTTTTAGATGTTGTGAAATGAGGATGAGCCAGTGAAGGAGACTTAAAGGAGGGGCTAGGATGATAATCCAAGAGAGCGTGCATCCTGGAAATCAAGGGAAGACAATAATTTGAAGAAAAGGAAGTTTCAACTATGTCAAATAATGCTGATAATTCAAATAAAATAAGGACTGAGACTTGGCCTTTGGACTTACTCATTGACGGGGAGGTCGTTAGTGACTCTACAAATGATTTAGCAAAGTAGTTGGGAGTAAGTTCCTTATTAAAGTGAGCTTTGAAAAGAATAGGTCAAAAGAAATGAGACGACTTTTTAAAGGGATTCTATAAAGGGACCACTGATGTCAATGGATTGGATGGGAGAGTGGGATCAAGAGAAGGATAGGCTTTAAGATGGGAGAAATTTTTTTTTCCTAATGGGAATGATCCAGTAAAGGGGGAAAAATTGATGAAGCAGAAAAGAGAGGTGCTAAAGAGATAGAGAATGGATTCTAGTACACAGTGGAGGGCATGGCACTAAATAGAAACATAGACCATCTATCCAGAAGGCAAGGCAAATCAGACGGTCCCAGGTAGGTGAAAGATGGAGAGTGTGTGGAAGTTTTCTTTTAATAGCTTAATTTTGAGAGTTAAGGAAAGGTCATAAGTGGAGCATGAGGATGGAGGATGAGGCACCGACTATTTGAAAGAGGCAAGGGGAAAAATGTAAGAAAGAGAATGGTGTAGGCCAGTGAGTGCACAGATTAGTGGTACATAGTATTATTATTATTCAGTTTCACTGAGAGTCCACTTGAAATTTTGGCTATGATTTAGGTGAAGACTAGTTGACAGGCTGTACCTCTGCCATGTGTGCACAATGGACGACTTGCATTCAACTAGAACTGAGCTGTTTCCGCTATCTATTGCTGCATAGCAAATCCCCGGCCATAGTAATTTTAAACAACAATTTGTTATTTCCCCCAAGTCTATGGTTTGATTTGTTGGTTCTTTTGTCACACAAGGTGTCAGGCAGGGTTATGGCAATATGGTGGATTTGATTGGGCTGAAATGTCCACATGTCTGCATGTGGCATGATGGCCGGCAGACTGGGCTGGGACAGGGGGACTTCTCTGTCTCTGGGTCTTCTCAGCGCCTTTTCTACTCCATCTGGCATCTCTAGCAGGGTAGACAGACTTACTGTGTGGAAGCTCAGGCTCCAAAAGTAGAAAAGCAGAAGCTGCTAACACATTTTAAGTCCAAGGCCTGGAACTGTCACAGTATCGCTCCTACCACATTCTGTTGGCTCAGTGAGGGAGAGGACCGCAAGAAGGTGCAGCACATTGGGGCTATTGTTAGAGACCAGCTACTAGATGGCTAGATTCTAACCACAGAATCTATCCTGTGGCTTTCATTGATTCGCATCTCTTCTGTGTGTAAAACATACTCACTCCCTTCCCAAGACGTCAAAACTTCCATCTCATAATAGTGTCACACTCAGGCTTTGAAGTCCACAATGCCATCAGTGGGTGTGGCTGACGCCCCTTGGGTGTGCTTCTTCTTGATCTGAAGATGTGTAAAGACAAAATATCTGATCCCCTCCCCCTTGTCAAACATCCAACATATGACAGTGAGACACAACAGGAAAACAAGAGCTGCTCTCATTTTAAAGGGGGTGGGACAGGAAACCTTAAGAGCCACTGGTCCAGAGCAATTATGAAGCCCAGCAGGGCACATACCACCAATTTTCTCTATTCCAGGAGCAAGGAATAGACATTGACTGAGGCAGAAATTTGTTCTCTTGGACTAGTTCTCCATGGGTCTTTGCTCTCTTCTTTGAACTCTTAGCTACACAAAGACCATCCTTTCTCTTCCATAAGACATGGCCCATATTTGCATCTCAGCCTGCTTCTTGCTTGTTTTATAAGTTAGGGGTCAAAAGTATGTTTTCCTTTTGAACTATTTGTCCCTTTCATTTCAAGCTGATATAATTCCTTGAAACACTTGGTTTTAAAATGATCACATTATAATTCATTTCATTGAACAAAAGCCCTTTTCTGCTTGGAAATCTCCTTGTGCAGATTCACCCTTCATTAACTACTCTTTCTAGCTTTTATGATGAAACAGGTAACAGTTTTTTCAGTTGATTGACTAGTACATAACCCAGGTCCCCAGTTTTCTAGGCCCCAGTAGCAATTTCTTCACTGCCCTTCCATTCTCCACTAAGAATCTTGCTAAGGCTCTTCTACCTTCTGTCTGGTCCTACAGACAATGCCACCAATTTTAGGTTTCTATTATGTCATCACAACACTTGTAGGAACAAATTTCTATTTGCCTATTGCGCATTGTAAACAGCCCCAAGACATCCTAGTTTAAAGCAACAGCAATGCATTATTTCTCCTAATTATGTGGCTTGACTATGCTGTTCTTTTGCATCAAATGGTGTTGGCCAAAGCTGCTATTTTCTGGGGCTCAACTGAGCTGGTACCTTGGCAGGGACAACAGCAAGATTGGGCTCTACAGGGCATCTCTTCTCCATATGACCCCTTTATGTGGTGTCTCCATGGAGCCTCCCTGGCAGGGGAGCTAAATTTCAATCAGTAGCTTAGGGTTCCCCAAAATGCAAGTAGGAACTTGTCAGGTCTTCTTAAGTCTTAGGTCTGGTCCAGCACAGCATTACTTCTACTCCATCCTGTTATCCAAAGTGAGTCATGTATCAGCCAGGTTCACCATGGGAGGAGGGTACAGAACACTGGGAGGTGTGTTTCACTAGGAGCTGTCTTTGAAGAGCCAGATATCACACCAGATGGGGTGAGTGAAATGGAGGAGCCAAGGAAGCTGAGAAAATATGTAAGTGAATAATTTGAATGATGAACCATGGAATGTAAGTCAAATAGGGAGAGAATGGAAAGTTGGTGGGATGGGGAGGATCCATGTAAGTTGATAGAATCACTAGGTCCTCATAGAGTTGAAAAATCTTTTTTTTTAAAAAGATTTTATTTATTTATTGATGAGAGACACAGAGAGAGAGAGAAAGGCAGAGACACAGGCAGAGGGAGAAGCAGGCTCCATGCAGGGAGCCCGATGTGGGACTTGATCCCAGGATCTGAAGCCCTGAACCGAAGGCAGATGCTCAACTGCTGAGCCATCCAGGCTTCCCGAAAAATCTTTCATTGAGGTATGAGAGTCAGCTGGAAAGTATGGAGGTATCATGTAGAGAATGAGAAGCTTAAAACTGGATTATGGAGGGGCCTTAGGTATTGGTGATGCCAAAGACTAAGGTAGTGGTTACATACTGTCATAATTTCAAGAGCTTTAAAAAATTACCAATGCCTGGGTCTTTCCCCAAATCAGCAAATAAGTATTTCTTTATATATATAGAGAGAATATATATCAAATATATATATTTATATATATATATTTGAGAGAGAGAGAGAGAGAGAAGAGAGAGGAAGGGGGAGGAGCAGAGGGAGAGAGGATCTAAGCAGGCTCCACACCCAGCATGGAGCCTGATGGGGCTCGATCTCATGACCCTAAGATCATGACTAGAACTGAGATCAAGAGTCAGATGCTTAACCAACGGAGCCACCGAGGCACCCTGGAATCCAGTATTTCCTTAATGGATCTGAAGCATCTCCCTCACCTCGCTTTTAAAAGATTTCCAGGTGAGTCTAGTATTCATTTAAGACTGTGAATCACTGACCATAAATAAGGTGCTTCAGGAGTTCCTACCACAGTAAATACCAAGCATTATCCTAAATCTTTACTCACATTTCCTCTGTACTCACTGAAATCTATGAGATACATACTATTATTCCTATTTCACAGATGAGGAAACAACCTCAGAGGTTTATCAGGTGTGCCTGGCACCAAAGTCATGCTCATAACCTTCTAATTTCTTTTCTCCAACAAATGTGTGGGTTTGGGATAGAATAAACGCTACTAAAAAAGTTCTTAGAAATATGTTTATTTTCTGCTCTTAAGCAAATATTTATGCATGTTGATCATGTATCATTATTTCTTTAGACAAAAATTGCTTTCTGACCAGCTGCTATCACTTTCTTCTTAGTTCAAACCTCATGAAATTTCAGCCCAATTAGACAGAAGGGACCCCAGGAGCATTCACACAAAGCACCTCCATCTCATATACAGACATGAAAGTTCTGCCCAGGTGCTGTCAGAGGACATCTGAAAAAACTATTCTGGGCTTAGCTCACATCTACCCTTTAAAAAATTATTCTTAAAAAATAACAAATTTATAAAAAATTAAAAAATTTAAAAAATAAAAAATTATTCTTACCACAGAGATAAAATGAAAATACAACTTCCCCTTGTATTCCTTTAAACAATAGTCTTTTATTTGGGGTTTCTTATAACAAGCATTTTTAATGCAAAACATATCTAAGAAAGTAAGGACCTGGGGAGAAATTTAGAACAGCAAATGAAAACCAGGTAAGTGTCCATATATATATATATACACATGTATATTTTAGTTAAATCACAACTCAAGAGTGCCGTTTGATATTAAAATTTTCATTCAAAAAAAATAAAATAAAATTTTCATTCAAAAGGACTAAGAACCTAGAGTTTTCAGGGCACCAGGGTGGCTCAGGTGGTTAAGTGTCAGACTTGATTTTGGCTCAGATCATGATCTCAGGGTTGTGAGACTGAGCCCGGAGTCAGGCTCTATGCTGGTCATGGAGCCTGCTGAAGATTCTCTCTCTCTCTTTCTTTGCCCCTTTCCCACTTCTAAATAAAATAATAATAGTAATTAAATAAATAAATAAATAAATAAATAAATAAATAAATAAATATTTTGACAAAGAAGGGCATCTCATTTAAAAAGACTTTCTGGGGGCTCCTGGCTGTATAAGTCCATGGAGCATGTGACTCTTGACCTTGGGGTTATGAGTTAAAGCCCCCACTGAGTGTAGAGATTACTTAAAAACAAAAACAAAAACGAAAACAAACCCAGAGTCTCTGACAGTCTATGGCATCACTGCATTTCCTATTAAACCTTGGCTCAAATTCTACTTCCCCAAAACCTTCCTTGATACATCATACCCCAAGTTGGTCATTTTCTTATTTTATGTTGATTCATATTTATGCCAAAACTTTTTTCCAGTTTCATTGAGAAATAATTGGCATATATCACTGGATAAGTTTAAGGCATTGAGCTTGATGGTTGATTTACATTTATTGTGAAATGATTACCACAATAGGGTCAGCAAACATTCATCCTCTTATATAGATTCAATGAAACAAAAGAAAGGACAAAAAAAAAAAAAAAAAAGGAAAAGGATTTCTCCTTGTGACGAGAACTCTTAGGATCTACTATCTTAACAATTTTCCTGTCACACAACAGTGCTAGTTATAGCATGTTGTACATTATTCCCGGTACTTACTTATAACTGGAATTTTGCACCTTTTGACCAACTTCCTCCAATTTCTCCTCCCCACATCCTCCATCTCTGGGAACTACAAGTCTGATCCCTTTTTCTATGAGTTTGCTTTTGCTTTTATTAGATTCCACAAATATAAAAAATTTAGATAAGTGAGATCATACAGTATTGTATTTCTCTCTGACTTACCTAACTTAGCATGACTTCAAGTTCCATCCATTTTGTCACAAATTAGAGGATTTCCTCATTTTTATGGTTGAAAAATATTCCATTGTGTATATCTACCATATATATATATATATATATTTTTTTTTTTTACCACATTTCTTTATCCATTCACCCAATTATGGGTACTTAGGTTGTTTCCATGTCTTGACTATTGTACATAAGATGGTGCTATGAATATGGGAGTGCAAGTATCTTTTTGAGTTAGTTGTTTTTTTCCTTTGGAAATATTCCCAGAGGTGAGATTGCTGGATCATATGGTGGGTTTTTTTTTTTTAATAAAGATTTTATTTATTTATTTGACACAGAGAGAGAGAGAGCACAGCAGGGAAGTGGCAGGCAGAGGGAGAGGGAGAGGCAGGCTCCCTCCTAATCAAGGGACTTAATCCCGGGACTCTGGGATCATGACCTAGTAGAAGGCAGATGCTTAATCGACTGAACCACCTAGATGCCCCCAGGGTAGTCCTATTTTTAATTTTTTGAGGATCCTGAATACTGTTTTTCATAGCAGCTATTCGAATTTATAATCCCATTAAGAGGGCTCAAGGGTTCCCTTTTTTCCACATCCATGCTAGCATTTATTATCTCTTGTCTTTTTAATAATGGATATTCTAGCAGGTATGAGGTGATATTGTGGTTTTAATTTGCATTTTTCTAATGACCAGTGATGTTGAGCATCTTTTCATGTACCTATTGGCCTTTTGTATATCTTCTTTGGAGAAATTCCTATGTAAGTCCTTTGCTCATTTTTTTAAAACTAGGTTATTTGTTTTTGTTTTTGCTATTGAGTTTATGAGTTCTTCATAAGTTTTGGATATCAACCCCCTATAAGATATATATGGCTTGCAATTTTTTTCCCCACTTCATCTATAGGTCATCTATAGGTTTCTTTTTGTTGATAGTTTCTTTCACTGTGCAGAAGCTTTTTATTTTGATGTAGTCCCACCCGTTTAGTTTTTATTTTGTTTTTTGTACTTCAGGTGTCATACTCTAAAAAATCGTTACCAAAACCCATGTCAAGGAGCTTTATTCCTTTCTTCAAGAAGTTTCATGGTTTCAGGACTTATATTCAATCCTTTAATCCATATTGAGTTAATTTTTGTGAGGAGTGTAGGATATGGATCCAATTTCTTTCTCTTACTTGAGACTATTCCATTATTCCAGCACCATTTATTGAGGAGATTATCTCTTCTCCACTGAGTATTCTTGGTCCTCTGTCAAATATTAGCTGACTGATATACCAGGGTTTATTTTTGTGTTCTGAACTCTATTGGTCTCCTTGTTTTTATGCCAGTACCAGTCTGTTTTGATGACTGTAGCTTTATAGCTTGAAATCAGGAAGTGTGATGCCTCTTGCTTTGTTCTTCTTTCCAAGGATTTCTTTGGCTATTTTTTGTTGTTGTTGTTGTTCTCTCTCAGGATTTCTTTGACTATTTTTTCTTTTGTGGTTCCATATAAATTTTAGGAGTGTTTTTCCTCTTCTGCAAAAAAAAAAAAAAAAAAAAAAAAAAAAAAATGACATTGGAATTTCGATAGAGATTGCATTGGCTTTTGGTAGTATTGACATTTTAACAATATTAATTCTTTTAATCCATGGACACAGGATACCTTTCCAATTCTTTGTGTCTTTGATTTTTTTCATCAATGTATTGATGCTTTCAGAGTAGAGAATTTTCACTTTCTTAGTTTATTGCTAAGTATTTTATTGTCTTTGATGTTATTGGAAATGAGATTTCTTTATTTACTTTTCAGAAAATTCATTGTTATTGTGTAGAAATGCTACTGATTTTTGCATGGTAATTCTGTGTCCTGCAACTTTACTAAATTCATTGATTAGATCTAAGAGTATTTTTGTTGCGTCTTTAGGATTTTCTCTATCTAGAATCATGTCATTGGTAAATAAGGACAATTTTACTTCTTCATTTTCAATTCTGACATCTTTTAATTTTTTATGATTGCTCTAGTTAGGACTTCTAGACTATATTGAATAGGAGTGAGGACCCTTGTCCCACTCCTGATCTTTTTTTTATTTTTTTTTCCACTCCTGATCTTAAACGAAAAACTTTCAACCTTTCACCATTGGGTATAATGTTAGCTGTGGGCTTGTTATATATAGCCTTTATTATGTTGATATATGTTTTTTCTATGCCTAATTTATTAAGAATATTTGTCATAGAGATGCCTGGGTGGCTCAGTGGTTGAGCATCTGCCTTCAGCTCAGGGCATGATCTCAGGGTCCTATGATCCAGTTCCACATTTGGCTCCCCATGAAGAGCCTGCTTCTCCCTCTGCCTTTGTCTTGCCTCTCTCTGTGTCTCTCACTCATGAATAAATAAAATCTTTTAAAAAGAATGTCATAAATAAATGCTGAATTTTGTCAAATGCTTTTTCTGGGTTTTGAGATGATCATGATTCTTTTCTTTTATTCTATTAAGGTGATTTATCAAACTGATTGATTTGCAAGTGTTGAACCATCCTTGCATATCAGAGATAAATCCTGCTCTAGCATGGTGAATGATCCCTTTAATGTGCTAATGAATTTGGTTTGCTAGTATTTTATTGAGAATATTTGCATCAATATTCATCAAGGATATTGGTCTGTAGTTTTCTAGTAGTGTCTGTTTCTAGTTTTGGTATCAGAAAAATTGTCTCATAAAATGTGTTTGGGGATGTTCCCTTCCTTTCCATTTTTTTTGTAAGGGTTTGAGAAGGATTGGTGCTAATTCTTCTTTAAATGTTTGGTAAAATTCACCAGTAAAACTATCTGGTCCTGGGCTTTTCTTTGTTGGGAGATTTTTGATTACTGATGTAATGTCTTTACTAGTAATTGGCCTACTCAGATTTTCTATTTACTTCTGATTCAGGCTTGATAAGTTTATGTTTCTAAGGACTTTTTAAATTTCTTCTAGGTAGTCCAGTTTGTTTGCATTAAGTTATTCAGAGTAGCCTCTTATGATCTTTTCAGCTTCTGTGGTGTCAGTTGTAACATCTCCTTTTCCATTTATAATTTTTCAAGTTGATGTGCTCTTTTTCCTTGGTTAGTCTAGCAAAGGCTTTGCCAATTTTATTTACCTTTTCAAAGAACTGACTCTTCATTATTTTTTACTATGTCTTTCTGTGCACTATTTCATTTATTTCTGCTCTAATCTTTATTATTTCCACTCTTCTGCTAACTTTGGGCTTAGTTTGTTCTTCTTTTGCTAGTTCTTTAAGGCATAGATTCAGCTTGTTTACTTGGGATTTTTCTTGCCTCTTAATGCAGGCATTTATTGATATGAACTTCCTACTTAAAACTGATTTTTGTTGCACCTCACAAGTTCTAGTACATTGTGTTTCCATTTTTGTTTGTCTCCAGAAATTTCTTAATTTCTCCTTTGATCCATTGGTTGGTTGCTCAGGACAGTGGTGTTAATTTCCATGTGTTCGTGAGTTTTCCGGTTTTCTTCTTGTTATTAATTTCTATTTTCATGCCATTGTGGTCAAAGAATGTTCTTGGCATGATTTTAATCTTCTTGAATTTGCTAAGACTTGTTTGTGGCCTAACATATGTTCTATCCTAGAAAATGTTCCATGTGCACTTGAGAAGAATGTGTATTCTGCTATTGTTGGACAGAATGTCCTATATATATATCTGTTAGGTCAATTTGGTCAGTGTTGTTCAAAGCTGCTGTTTCCTTATTGATTCTCTGTATAGACGATCTATCCATTATTGAGAGTGGCATATTAAAGTCTCAAATTTTTATTGTATTACTGTACTTTTTTCTCTTTTTTAGCTCTCTTTGGCTTTGTTTTATATACTTAGGCATTCCAATATTGGGTGCATAGGTGCATAAGTATTTATAATTGTTATACCTTCTTGATTATTGACCCCATTATCATTATATAAGGATATTCTCTGTCTCTTTTTACCATTTTTAGTTCATTTTTAGTTTTTTTTTTTGGTTTGTTTGTTTTGTTTTGTTACCACTTACCTAAAACGTCTTTTTTTCACCCCCTCACTCTCAGTCTATGTGGGTCTTCAATGCCGCAAGTGAATCTCTTATAGGCAGCACATTGTTCGATCTTGTTTTTTTCTTTTTTAAATTCATCCAGCCATTCTGTGTCTTTTAGTTTGAGAACCTAATCCATTTACGTTTAAGGGAATTATTGATAAGTAAGAACCTACCATTGCTACTTTGTTAATTGCTTTCTCGAGTTTTGTAGACCCATTTTCCTTGTTTCTTATCATACTTTCTTCTTTGTGTTTTGATGTCTTTTGGTATTAGTATGCTTTGACTTATTTATCATGTTCTATTTTGTAATTACTACAGGATTTTCCCTTGTGGTTTTGCTCTGAAGGCAGAGGAAGTCACAGGCTGTGTTCTCTGTTCAAGTGCCACTCTGTGTAGGGCTGTTGGATGGATACACAGCTTCCTGTGTGCTCTGGTTAGGTTCCTTAGTTAGATAGGCTAATGTCTGTGTTCAGTGATGGGGAGGGCTATGAATTAGAATCCCTGCTCTAGTGCCATAGAAGAAGCAACTCTAAAACTGGTAAAGGTCTTTGTTTGTTGTCTCAATCCAAACCAACCTGCACCACAATTTCTCTGACTGAGCATGACTACTAGCTTTTGTTCTGCAAACTATTAAGTCTGATTGCCTGCCTCTCAGCTTGAATGGTGCTGGGTCAAACAAGTTCCAGGAGTCATCAGCAGCTCTTTTGTTCAAATGGGGCTAAAAGGCACTCTCTACAGGGGGTGGGGCTACAATTCAGCCCCTTGCCTGGTGGGGGCAAACTGGGCTCCCAGACTTCCAAATATTCTTGTTTAAGGGAGGTCCTTGGTCAGAGTTTGCCCCTGACTTGGTTCTGTAGATGAGCAAAACCGCTGGTTGGGATATTTACTTGGGCACTGTAGGTATGAGTGTGGTCTGCCAAGATCCATATGTTGGTTGTGACAAGCCCCTGTCCCCTTCCCCATCCTAGTCAGATTCCCAGTGGCTGAGCCCCACAGAATCCCATGTAATTCCTGTGGGGTGAGAGCAGAGGCTCTGGCAAAGCAACTCACAATGCTTTGGCAGGGTTGGTTGTTTCTCCTGGGTCCTCTTTTCTCCCTGGAGAAGCCAGAGGCTCAGGTGAGACCTCTCCAAATGTTGCTGCTGGCCTGGGACACTGTGTTGCTGCTTCTCTTACCCTTCTAAAGCACTTTGTCGTAGTCACTGAGGAGCAGTGAGATGCTTCAGCCTTGCCATTGTGTTGTAGGATTCTCTCAGTGGTGTCTTGTTCTTGAATAGTTGTTAGTTGTTCTTATGAGGAGGAATGAAGTCAGGAACAATCTCTGTCATCACCTTGCTGATATCACACCTTATGCCAAAAACCTTTGTGACATCAATCCACCCCATAATTTGTGGGTTTCTCCCACTGAACCACAAACTTCTTGAAGTCAACAAACCCCATACTTTTCTTTTTCTTCTACTTTTTTTTAAAACATTCTTGCCTTGCTGCTAGGTATAATACTAGGCCAGTACTTAGCACCTGACTAATAAATAGGTGTTGAATAAATGAATGGATAATATACTGCGGGCTTGGAAACATTGCTAATCATTGAAGATCGTACCAGGAGAGAATGGCTGAGCACTTTCACACACATAGTTTCACTTAGTCATCACCACTACTCCATGACAGGTAGTATTATCATATAACATAGAAAGAAATTAGGCTTTGAGGCATTCAATAATGCCTAAGCTTGCATGGCTGGGGTGATCATGACTCAAGGGAAGAGCTGTTTGTTTCTAAGCTCTTAGCCCTTTCTACCACTCTGAACCACTGCCATGTTAGTCAAGGCTTTTTCTTTGGCACAGCTGATGGAAAACCAACTTAAACTAGTTTGGGATAAAAGAAGGCTTTTATTGGAAGAATCACAAAATAACGGGAAGGTCTGCAAAAGCCAGGGTTGTTCTGGGAACACCAGAAACAAGAAGTAGGAGGAAGAAACCATCAAGCTAGGCTGTCTTTCTTTGCTCAGGCTCCATTCTCCCCTCATGAAAAGGGGACTGTGTGTTGGGGGAGAGAGGCATGAGGACCACCAGCAGCCCCCCACTCATATCTTTCCCCCTTCATGACTGGACAGGTCCCCATGTATGTATGTATTATCTCTTTAAATCTAACTTACCCACTGATTTAATGTGTATTGCAGAAAATTTCTCTTGGGGGAAAAGGCAAACTACTCAATGGTTTTAGGATACAACCTGCTAAAGTGGCACAGTGCTGACCTGGATGATATGTGGCCAGCATGGAACCCCAAAAGAAGACACCAGTGAAGGTCTATCACATTCTCTTTGCCTTCATCCAATATGACTCACATCAATTGCCAGCTCTCTGTGTTCATCTAAATAATTATTTTGCTATCATTAATTGACAAGTGTCTAGAAGGTTCACTTATAGCTTAAAAATTAATATGGTTTTTAAAAACATATTTTACTCATTTATTAGAGAGAGAGAGTGCATGAGTGGGGGGCAGAAGGAGAGGGAGAGGCAGCCACCCTGCTGAGTGGGGAACCCTACAAGAGGCTGAATCCCAGGACCCTGAGATCATAACCTGAGCTGAAGTCAGACACTTAACTGAGCCACCCAGGCGACTGCTAATACGCTATTAACAGATAACCAGGCTCTTAATGCCTTAAGAATGACACTGATGATATTTTTGTTTGCCATAATTGGCTTTTTTCTCTCAAATTGATTAAGTCAGTTACTAGCACTAGAGAAACATGACTGAACTAACACTATCACCGTGCCAATATTCTCTAGTCATTTGAAGGCAGTGTTGCACACAGGGCAATTGTAGTGGTTTTCCACTTTTTTTTTTCTTTTTCTTGCCATAAATCTTGTTCAAAATAAAAACGTATCCAGTTTCTCAACATATAAAACAGATAAAAACAAGACTGTTGTTTTCTCTGAGGGAATTCGGAACAGGGTGTGGCACGCCTGCTGCTTTGCTCCCCTGCAGTGCGTCTTTTAGGTGGTCTCAAAGGAGGTTCCTCAGGATAGAATCTGTACCCCCTGGTGGAGTGGGAGGACCCTGTACTGGAAGCCAGAAGATCTGGTTCTGCTGGTAATTAGTTGTGCAACCTTTGGCAAGACATTTAACCTCTATCTTTTTCCACTGATATAATGGGGCTAATAATATTGCCCATTCCAATTTCTGGGGTTGTTGTTAGGATCAAATGACACAATGGATACAAAAGTGCTTGGCAAATGGTAAAAATTAGTAAAAACATGTGAAAGACCTCACTGCAATTATATATCAGTATTTGTTGATGTAGACAGAACTTTGTAATCCAGGGCAGAACTTTTAAAAAGTGCCCATTTATTTATTTTTATTTTTTAAAGATTGTATTTATTTATTCACAAGAGACACAGATTGAGAGAGAGAGAGAGAGAGGCAGAGACATAAGCAGAGGGAGAAGCAGCCTCCCTTCAGGGAGCCCCAGGTGGGACTCGATCCCAGGACCCGGGGATCTTGCCCTGAGCCAAAGGCAGATGCTCAACCACTGAGCCACCCAGGAGCCCCAAAAAGTGCCCATTTAAAACCTTTTTTGTGTCTCTAGTAATTTTAAGATACATATAGGAATATTGAAATAGAACATCTTTTTAGCATGCATAAGCAGGCAATGTCAATTTTATGAACTATCTAATGTTAGCCAGGAGTTTTACCATGTAGGTGCTTGGTCCTAGAAACACCTTAAGCCTATGGAAGAAAAGATGGAGAAAAGTCTGGAGCATAAAAGTAAATTGTGTGAACAGTAATGGCAAATTGTATAAGCTCGTGGGAAAAGACCACTTGAATTAATTGGTACCACCATCAATCACAGGCTGTTGATTGCTTGAGGAGCAGGGTGTAAATCCCATGAAATGAAAAGTGGGGCTGCAAAATATAAATCTACTTTAACCCACAGTTAAGAAAGGAAATGAGTAGCACTGTTCAAATGTTGTATTTCCTCTTGCCAAATGCAACAATTAGACCCACACTTTCATGAATTAACCTGTGAAGTGAATAAATCTTCTCTTCAACAGTTCCGTGTCATTGGTTCAAATGGTGTAGCGTTTCTTACATAAAGGACTTAAGAGAATAAATCCATTAGGGAAAGTAGGGGAATTTATCGTACTCCAAGGCTATGCTTTTAAACAGACCTCGACTGTACTCGAACAAAAAATGGCCTTGTGTTCAACGGCTGTCACGTCCAGGTTTGCAGTGGGCATCGTAAGAAACCAACAAACTACACATGGGCTTATTCCACATCTCTTTACCCTAGAAACTGTGCTGCTTTGTGTTTGTATCTCACCTAATGCCTAGTAGCCTGTTCCCAGGAGATGAGTGGAAAAAGACGGTGTTCCCCAGGTCAGCCCCTGCAATTTAATTTCTATTTATTTTTCCAGTAAAACCTGTACTTTCTTAATTTCTACAACTGTGGTAAAAATAAAATCTGTGAGCTGACACATCATTCCTGTTGGCCACCTCAGGAACTTCCTGGAACACACCATTTATAAGTGATATCACTGCCTCCAAATGCACTGATTTTTTTTTTTTTCCTCCTTTCACTCTGGGACCTAAAAAGAATGCCACTTTACCTTTTCCATAAATATCAACAGTTCAGTGGAAAGCTGTTTTTCTTGAGCAGTACATTAATGCTACCAGCCAACAACAGGGGCTTTTCAAAACTCAGAATGCAAGACTAGAAGGGGCCAGCGGTGACTTTCCCTCTAGGAGAATAAGGAGCGTTGTTGCACCTCAGGCCGTTTGTGAGAAAGGATTTTCCTTTTTTTCCTTCAGAGCATCTTTTTCCACTCATAGTCATCCCAAACTCTACTTCAGAAAGAGTAAAGAGGGCTCAGGGATACTTTAAAATTAGGCCGTTGGAAAGTTAATCGCACTACACTGTGGGACAAGCCATGCAGTCAATGGGTTACTTTTCACATCAGAATAGACCAAGACATATTTCGTCACAGCCCCCACCTCCATTGGGAGATTATTTTAAAAATAAATTTAAATACGTGAATTAAAATAAATTATTTTTCCTACCGATATCTGGGAATATTTGGGCTTTAGCCGGAAAACTTTGTGCCCCATGCCAGGAAGTCCCAGCTTTCAGGCAGGAGTTGACTCTGATCCCCAGGGAACAACTGACCTCTTGAATTCTTTAGCTATCTCAACAATCAGGAGTGCTGTGTTCATAGAGGTGAGTCTGCACACTGTGGATTATGGCCATAACCAAGCCAAGTCAAACCGGACATATGTCGGTCATTCCAGAAAAGCAAGCTCTAGCATGGGGGGTGGAGGGGCAGGCAATGCTCAATCTTTATGAATCCACCCTGTTCTTTACTACCTCAGTATCTCAGGGACAATTCCTGTTGTCTTCCTTTATTTATTTATTTTGTTTACTTTTTAGTTTTTGAATAATCTTGAATCCTTTCCTCTAGCTTCTCAATCCCTAGGGTTGCTCTCCCTCAATTCCAGTACGGACTGTAGTTTTTCATCAAAATCCTGAAAGGTATTCAGGAAATTCACAGACTAATAAAACCAGCAAGTTGCTAACACCCAGAGCAAATCAGACAGGCAAATTGACCTTTCCAAGGATACACAGCTAGTGTTTTCGAAGTCATTGGAAAAGCCCAGATTCTGGAACTATGCCAATCCACTGCTTTTTTCCATCATACTAAAGCCAACCTATAAGATAATTTGTCTTTCCATAAATACAGACTTCTTTCCCCTGCATGTCTCTCTACTCTCTGGATTCAGGGTAGAGACCGTAACTCATTCATCTTTTCATACCCAGCATCTTATATGGTGCCTGGCACACAGTGGGTGCTTAATAACATCAGCTATCACTCCCATTTATTATTAATGCATCTCATGGGGCGCCTGGGTGGTGAGCAACTGATTCTTGATTTCAGCTCAGGTCATGATCTCAGGGTCATGAGATGGAGCCCCGCCTTGGGCTATGTGCTGGGCGCCAAGTAAACTTGTTCCTTTCCCTCTGCTCCTCACCAACACCGCCCCTACCCCCACCGTGAAATAAATAAAATCTTAAAAAAAATACATCTCTAACTGGATGATGAGTTATGTCTCCTCAACTTGATTAAAGCTCTTCAAGGGCATAAACTATATCCTTCTATTTTGAAGATATTACAGTTCCCAGCAGGATTTAGTACATGTGGGCCTTTTTAAAAATTGAAAGCATAGAACAATGTCATAGAATGACATCAACCCAGCTTTCTGAAGAACTGTAGTAGGCTGAAGAGTGGCACTCCAGGTGTGTCCATGTCCTAATCCCTGGAACCTGTGAATGTTGACTTACAAGGCAAAAAGAACTTTGTGATATGATTATTTTCATGCTCCATTTGGGAGATAATTGTGGGTTATCCAGGTGGGCCCACTGTAATCACGGTGGTCCTTCTAAGAGGAAGGCAGGATGATTCGGAGCCAGAGGAGAAAGGGATATGCTTTGAAGATGTAGAAAAAGGACGTGAACCAAGCAATGTAGGTGGCCACAGGATGCTGAGAAAGGCAAGGAAGGAAAGAGATTGTTCCTTCACAGCCTCCAGAAGGTACCAGTCTTCCCAACATTTTGACTTTAGGTTAGTAAAATGATTTTGTACTTCTGACCTCCAGAACTATAAGAGAATAAATTCGTGTTGTTTTGAGCCACCAAATTTGTGGCACTTTGTTACAGAGGAATCACGATACAAGTACCATGAAGGCAATTTCTGCAAACTGAGGAAAGTAACACATACTCGACAAACACGTTGAATAATAGAATTGGAAGGGAATTTGAAAACTCACCCTTCTTGGTCACCTGACCTAAGGCAAAGGACAGTCTGCAGGACAGATGGTGGGTGTTTGTGGATTATGTAGGAACAACGACTACGTTTGATTTTGCTTTGTTGTTGTTGTTGTTTTGTTTTCGGCCCTGCAGGAGATAGAATTCTGCTTGCCCTTCATTTATTTAAAACACATATAATTTATTTTTTTGGTTTTTGCCCAAAGAAGAAAAAAGCCTGAGCTGGTAGACAGGCGACATCACCTGCAATCTTTCAGATATAGATTGAATGTGGAGATACAAGTAGTGGCAATCAAGCAAAACAGTCCTATAAACAGATGGTTTTGGACACCAAATATCTAGTTTTCTTTGAGCCAATTCACTTCTGCTGTGGTCTCGCCCTGACCTCAATTCTACTTTTTAATCCCACAATTCATGGCGTGTGTGTGTGTGTGTGTGTGTGTGTGTTATTCATCTGAACTAAGCTTACCCTTGGCTTAGGAAACATGTGAATTGGAAAGCTGTTCTCAAAATGAGCTCCCTCCTGGAGGATTTCCCAAAGCTCGGCCTGCTTTAATTACTTAACCAAGAAGTTTTCAATGAACTGTTTTGAACCTGGCATTCACAATACACTTGCCTTGTACTGAGCGATAGCTTTATGACAGGAAGCTTTGTTAGCTGGACCACCCGGGGAATGGGGCTTGAATGGAATATGGCTGCCTGTCGACTCAAGAATGTGGGCTCCTCTGGACATGCCACACCTGTGTTCCCTCAGCTGCCCCCAACTCCTGTTCATTTCCCATGTAACTCAAGGTGTTGAACCTAATCCATAGAGCTTTGCATCAATAGCCTCATTTATGGGTCTGTCTCAGGCCCTGGCCATGTGAGAAACCTCTTTCCATGTAGTCTAAAGGTTCTGGAAGGCTGTGCAGATTATGCATTTCAATGCTATCTGCAATAAAAGGGAACCGTGTCTATGCAACGGCTCCAAAATAGTTTGAGAGAAATCTTTAGGATTCGCTTGACTGTTGACAGAATTTACCATCTTGACAATCAAAAGCGAAGTAAAAGTATCATGTAGGTTAAAAGAACCAAACTGATTTGAGCCTAATTTCTCTTTCTGATGGAGATTCCTATCACTTCCACCCATTTGGTTCGTGTTTCAAACAAATTGATAACCTTAGCTTGCCTTGCCACCCTCCATTCCCTCTGGCTTCGCATCTTATGGTGTAGAACCCACCCTTCCCTAATTTTATGGTAGGGACCTAAGGGTACAGCCAGATTTAAATTGTACTCCTTTGGTCGTAGTGATTGGCTCAGGGTCAAGTGCATGATCTAAGACACATCAATCAGAGTAAATGTTGGACTTTTGCTGAGAATGCTGGGACAAAGGTATTTGCTCCTTTATATAGATTTAGATCTTTCAGAACAATGGAGTCCTGGAGTCCTGTCAGTCATTTGAGTCATGTGTGACCTAAGAATGGAGCCCAAACTGAGAAATGGAGCCTGGGGATAGGGACACTGATTTCTGGTGACATTGTTTGAATCCGGAATCAAGTCTTTTTTTTTTTTTTTTTAAGATTGTATTTATTTATTCATGAGAGACACAGAGAGAGAGAGGCAGAGACATAGGCAGGCTTCCTGTGGGGAGTCTTGATTCCAGGACCCTGGGATCATGACCTGAGCCAAAGGCAGATGCTCAGCCACGGAGCCACCCAGGTATCCCCTAAATCAAGTCTTTACTGGACAGTTTAGTGACATAAACCACTAAATACCCCCTTTGCTTTAGTCTGTTTTGAATTTGGCTTTTGTCACTTTCAACTGGAGGAATAATCATTGTTACAGTAATAACATTATGATAATACTGGAAGTTTAGATATTGTTCAAATCCAGTGGTTTAGTGATGTCTATAAAAGTGTGGTACTTGTATTAATTGAGCATCAGGTCCCTGAATTTAAGCACTTTCTAGGACTCTCAGAAATCAGGGAAGTGAGAACTTTGCTATTGTTAGCATACCTAAAAATATAAAAGCCATCTATTCCTGCAAACCTTTTTTTTTTTTTTTAAGAATTCATATATAAGTACATAATTAGCCCCTGTGGGAAAATGATTTAAATGTTTGATCCTGTTTGATCAAGCTGGTCTCATTTCTTCATCAGGTATATTGGATGTTGCAGTATTTAATGCACTTGTGCAAAATTCAAGTAGGGGAAAAATAAAAATACATTTGTATCTACCTCTGAGCATTCGCCTCAGGATTAATAGATAATAATTAGACCAATGGTGAGTTTCTAGTTTAAATAAAGTTATACATAAGTTTCAACTGTTTTCGTAATTATTGTTTCCTATCAAATATTATATGCTTTTGGCAACAGAGATAAAGTTTTTGAATTTCCTTTAAAGGGTCTGAAATTCTGAATTTTGAAATGTATCTTTAGTTGACAGTTTATTTTGCCTTCCTTCAAAAGATGGATAACAATGACGGTCAAATCTGTAGTATTGTTGCAATACCATATTTTTTTTAAACAATTAGGTTTCTTAGTTTAAAAATAATTTTAGTAGCTAGGGTGGTTTAAAAAACAAATGAATAAGAACCAGAAACAGCATAACTGTGTTGTGATAACAAATTCTTCTAGACATTGATTGGTATGTTTTGTTAACAAATTCTGAAAATTAAAATAACGTTAATGAGGAAATTGTTTTATTTAAAATTTTATTTTCTCAAAAAACAAAATAAAATAAAATTTTATTTTCTCTTTGTGTCTAACTCCTATCTTTCATTTGTTCCCTAGCTTCTTTGATGCTTCTTTATTTTCTTTTCATTCTACTAATTTCTTAATTTGGAATGTAAGAACTTGACATTCTCATAGGTTAAAAGGTGGTAGAATTTTTCAGTGATTCCATATAGTTCAACATAACACAATTTACTTTTTAAAGGAAACTTCATAGTTTTAAATTTCAACTTCCAGGCTCTTCTTCCTGCCATAATCTTTATAAATGGATGCTATTTTTATCTGTACCATGATGAGGCTCTCTCTTTCTAGGACAAAACCCAAAATGAAACCAAAAGCAAGAAGTTAAGTGAACTAACTATTATGGGTTGATTTGTGCTTCTCCCTCCCACAAAAAAAAAAAAAAAAAAAAAAATGTGGAAGCTCTAGCCTCTTCAATGCCTTAGAATGTGAATTTGGAAAAGAATGTCTTTATAGAGGCCATCAAATTAAAATGAGGTCATTAGGGTGGGCCCTAATCCTATAGGAGTGGCATCCTCATGAAAAGGGGAAATGTAGACACAAGAAAAGCACTAAGACCCTGTGAAGACACCTGGAGAGAAGATGGCCATGTGACTGGGTGATGCATCTACCAACCTCAGGATACCCCCGATTGCTGGCAAGTGCCGGAAGCTAGAAGAGGCAAGGAAAGAGTCTCCTGTAGAGCTGTCAGAGAGAGCGTGACACAGATGATACCTCGATTTCAGCTTCCAGAACTGTAAGACAATTACATTTCCGTTGTTTCAGGGCATTTAGTTTTTGACACCTTGTTATGGCAGCCAGGGGCAATGACTAAGGAAACTTTAGGCACCTGGACTTTGCAGTCCAGGTTTACCAGCTCTCAAATAAAAGACTGATATTAAAAAAAAAAAAAAAAAAAAAAAAAAGACTGATAATAAGTAACAACGTTTTTTTTTGTTGTTGTTGCTGTTGTTTTTGTTGTTTTTTTTTTTGGTTTTTTTTTTTTGTCTCCAGAATTTGGAGGAGAGATAATTAAATAAGAAAAGGCTCTCTTGTTCAAGCTCCCCAAGAAACTGTCTTTTCAATATTATTTGAAGGAATATGGAGTGGAGTTTTAATGACTATTTTTTAAAAATTCTACTCATGGTTGTGATGTATGGTCTGTAGAAAAAAAAATGAGAATGCTTATTTAAAATCAATTTTAGCCCAATACATATTTAAATGTTCTCAATGTGTAAGAAAGATTTTAGTAATAAAAAATCATTTTAAAGAGCCTCTCACAAAAAAAAAGAAAGTAAGAAAGCAAGAAAGAATTCCTCACATCACAGACAGAGCCTAGTGTTATGGTTGCAGAAAAGTATCATACTACGTTTTGCTGAAAATTAAGAGAAGTTACATTATAACTATACTAATGGCCCAAAATTTCATATTAGACAAATGTCTGCAACTACTCAAAATTATATGTGCCTCATCCAAAAACCTCAGTAAGAACAATGTTAGATGGGTTCAAACTAATAAATACCATGAAATTTAAAATTGAGATTTGCCATGTTTTTGTAATAAGTATGACTGGATACACATGCAGGGCATTCTTTTCTCTTTTCTTACTTTTACTGTAACTCTACTTTAATGGTGACAATGATATGGCTATGGACATGAAAGAGTTTCTCTTCCTTCTTTTCTTCCCCTCTTTTCTTTCCAGTGTTCACATTATTTTTTTTCTTGATACCAATGTTAGCTTTTTTGCATACTTCCCAAATATATTGAGAAAATACATCAATAAAAATTTAAACTTAAAAAACAGGTAGTCTGAGGGCTAGATAATGGCAAAATATTCCTTTAAAAAGAAATATAAAGAGTATGGAACAGGTGACCAAAATCCTAGAATTGGAACCTTGACTTTAACGAAACATAATTTATATTTCTATCTCTTGTGGGCTGGACGCAGAGACCTACCAAGACCACCATAAAGTTACTTATCGGAACGGAACTTGTCCTTCTATACGTGTACTTTTGTTGATAACTCATTTCAACCAATTCTGTATTTTCTTTGGATCTCCGAATTGATTTGCTAAAAGTTATCTACTGACCAAAAAGCTAAAGCCAGAGTTCTCAAGTCATGAGACTTGTTCAGAGTCGATTTTTATTTTCTTTCAAAATTTTGCACAAGTTGCAAGAGAATGTAACTTATGAATTCTAATAAAATATGGGTATGCATTTTAAATACAAATGTACACCCATTTTTTGGAAAAAAGTGGCATTGATATAATCTGTATATTCTTCTTTTTTGTATGTGATCTAACTGTGTTTTTCTAGAAGAGAAGCCCTAAGAAAATTTTAATACATGAAATGTCAATTTCTTTAAAAATTGTCACCAGCTCAACCCTGGCTCATCAGCAGGAAAATGTCATCAATTATTTTAAAAAATAGTAATATTCCCAAGGTGTCTACTTCTGCTGCAAAGAAATTAAGAATTAGTATTTTACTTGGCACACCTAGACATTGTGGGAATCAATTTTTAAAAAACCCCACCATAGTGGAAAGGTATTTGAAAATGCATATAAGGTTAAACAGTCATTAGGAAGGAGTTAATTAAGGATAAAGAAGGCAATGAAAAGAAAATGTTTGCTTGGTCTCATGTCTCAGTATTGATCATCTATCTTGTAAATTTTTATGGTTATTTGCAATGTCTCTGGCAACTTCCTTCGTCCTTCTCATTCATTCGCATTTAGCCCTCTCATTCTGATTTCAGACTGTGCTAAGGTAGTTCTAGAAGCTCAAACTAAATGCACCCCAGAAGGTAGAGGCATTTGATATGCATTCTAAAACCAATGAGAAATTAATCTGCATTAGCAGTGGAGGTGGAAGCATAATTACAGGCTTATTACAATTGAGAGTTGACTGTGTACATGTGCTCATACGCCTGTGCTTTTCTACATGTTGATATAATTCTGCAAAATGAAGGGAAAATCTCAAATTACTTGGCTGCTTCTGCCTTATTTTATGGTTGGGCATTCAACGGACATCACAGGTTCCAATATAGGGAGATGAAAGTTTAATGAAGCCAGGACCTGCTAGCACAGCTCAGTGTTCACCCCGATGGGGGAGGGGGGTCCAAAACCCTCGTCAGGATATGACCTTATCAATTTCACCTACAAGCCTCAACCAATATTGGGATTAAAATGTGAGTATCAGCCAAATGGAAATACAGAAATTTCCCCCCCTTTCCCCCTTTCCCTCTGTCTCCGTGTTTTTAATTTTTTTTGGTTTGTTTTTTGCATGCATGTGCACTTATAATTCGTATGGGTCCTTGTACCACTGGACCCTGACAGCGCCTGAAGAAATCCTAAATCATTAGAACATGGGGAACCTAAGTGGCCTCCTTTTATTTCTGGGCTGCTTGCCTCCTGGGAGAAAGTGTGAAAAACCTCTTCATTCTGGGGCTTGCTCATCCTTCTTTAAATTGCCCCCAAGATTTGCTTTTATCTGGGATGTCTTGGAAGGTGTATGGACGTCTCACTCTCTCTGACCCCCTAAGTCAGATGAATGGCCTCCTTTTCAATAACTTTCACTTTGATACACATATTTTTGAAAGCGTTTCCCCCTTTTCTTCCTTTTGAAAATTGGATGTGTTAAACATGCCCTGACTGCTTTAGCATTGCCTATCTGTCTGGTGGAGTGCTGGAAAATTTACATTTAAACAGCACCTCCAACAGTTCTTAATGACGTGCTGAAAGGCGGCTGGCTGGAGTCCAAGTCTGGGGTTTCACTGCTCAGGCAGGAAGGTCAGTTTAGTCCTAAGGGGAAGGGGAAAAAAAAATACTAGACTCTCTATCCTGCAAGAGAAAAATTACAGATTCAGATGTAATATTTAAAAATACTTCCTTCTTAATTTCCAAGTAATTGCTTCTGGTAGGCAGTGAACTCCCAATGGTTAAAATTATTAACTTAAGATGCTTTGCTTTAAGTTTGGACGAAAACCTCTAAGTGGCCTACTTTCATTTTCGTTTGGTTGAACAGTTTGCGGTTATAATATTTAAAATAAACCTTTAGAATGATCTTGGGAAGGGGGTAAGGGAGTTTAAAAAAAAAAACCCATCAAACCTCAATTTTTGAATCCCGTTTCCTGGAGACCCCTGCCTAATTGTTCCAATAAGGACATGAACACTTATGTCAATCATGTGAGTTTAGTGTCATCTCAGGAGCAACAGAAAGCCAAAAAAAAAAAAAAAAAAAGATGCAGGCAAGTTTTGTATTCTTTCTTAGATCAGCTACTCAATCATTTTGTTTTTCGTTACTTTGGAACGTGGCTGTGCCTCCTCGAGGTGGAGGGAGCAGATGGGGTGCCCTCGGAGCCCCGAAGGAAAATCTTCATGACATAGGACTACATGCCAAGGGACAAGGAGATTCCATGGATGATGTGTGTGCTCTGGAGTTATCCCTGAAATTCCCGGGTACAATTAGCTGTCTGGTGGGGAGGTGAAGGCTGGGACAGACAGATTAATGTAACAACTTTTCTTCACGACTAAGTCATTTGTTAAATAAAACCTATGGGAAAGCTAACGCCATAAAAGACGTTAGATAGCATCACCATGGTGTTATCACTCTTGCTATCCTTGAACTCTAGCCACTTAATGATCTTCAAATAAGTAGTATTTAAACAAACCTCTTTTCAAACGAAATGAAGGCTTATTTAATAACCACCACAAACATACAGCAAGTGGTACAAAAATTCTACTTGCTTGATTTCATTTTGATAAGCACGCCATGTGCTGAGTAAGCCTGGAAATCCTAAAGTCAAATATTCCGCGCGCAGTCCGCCAACCTGGCATTTTCCACTGCTTAATCTACTAAAATTAAAAAAAAAAAAAAAAAAGATCACCTCTGCTTTTGGATTTTGGAGCCCAAACCACGCTGATTAGTGCATCTTGAAGAAAGCTGGTTTAATAGACATCAATCATTTATGAAGTTGCTCAAAGACAGCGTGTACGTTAGGCTGAGGTTTGAGGACCATACTCCAGCCGTCGCACAACCTCAGTGGGAAACTTCTTGTGACTCTCTATCCACAGAGTCACTGCAGGAAGGACAAAGAAGGCTGCAAACTGCCTTGCGAGACACTGACATTTTTTGATCTCTCTACCTGGTTTGTCTAAGAACAGAATCTTTATGAAGTCTGAGATCACTCTGAGAGGCATCCCTGAAGACGTGACTGTTTTTTGTCTACATGCAGATGTCTATACGATGATGTTTCTTAGTCTTCTCTCAGGTTATAAACCCCTTTGAGAAGCGGTAAGAAGTTACAGAATTTAGAAAACATGCACACATGCACGCACACACGCACACACACGTAGAAGTTGGGGATCTCAGGAGGGAGTTCCACGAAACCCCTAAGCGTGGCTATGGACCCCTGCTGCACACAGGCTGTACTTTGTCTGACTGATGGATTCATCCCACATTTTTATGACCTTTCTAGGCCGCCTGCATTTTATCGGCAGTTTTTGGTATGGGAGCCAAGATTCCTTTAAAGATCTGCAAAAAAAAAAAAAAAAAACAAAAAACGAGACTCCTTAACATGGAGAGGTAACAGACAAACAAAACTAAAAACCCGACAACCCCAAAGATTCCATTTCTCTGGGGAAAAAAAAAAAAATCTGTCATCACTTTTCCAGGTGTTGCTGCTTTAGTCTACATTAGTGAGATTCTAGTGCTTTCCTTCCATTTGCTGCTTCCACCTGCTGCTGTACCCTTCCCCTCACCGACCCTGACATGGGCACATTCTTACCTGTTTTGTTCTCAACTAGTATGACATCTTTCGAACTGCGCACTCATTTAATTTGTGAAACCAGGTCCCTTTCTTCCAGCGCATACAGCTTTGTGTCACAGACTCTCTTCCCTTTCTTTTGAAAAGGCTTCTTTCGAGAAAGGTTAAGTTCTGAACTGAAGAGATATTCCTTCCCAGGTTTAGCCAGGGCATGGACTCATTTTCATCACTCCCCGTTTACTCTCTCTGCCACAAAGAGCCAGGTATCAGCCAGCTGCACACCCCCCTCCCCTTTAGCACCTGATCCTTAACTCCACATTGCAAAAAAGAGTAGCATCTCTAAGATCCTACGGACTTTTACCTGCGGGAAGCCGGGTGGCTGCCTCCCATTTAAAGGGTTTCTCTTCACATGCAGCCACTTGTCCACTAGTTGGGGCTCTATACAAAGGAAAGAAAACCCGAAGGGGCTGCTTCAGAGTCATTTCCTCGCAGAACAGCATTTTCCGTGGTATCCCTATTTCCTCAGTCTCTGAAAGAAGCTGGCTAAGTTTTGTTCCAACACACCAATCATGAGCTTGTGTTATGTCTCTGGATCGGTTGCGTTTGCTTCGCTTACGTTTGTTAGAAAATTCTAAACCCAGTTGACTGCTTTTGGTATGAATTTGCAGGGATCCAGCTCACCTTGCAATGGTACTTATTACAGAATATGAAAATATAAAGTACGTAAATGAAACATTCAGTACATAAATAGTAAGACCATTTTTACTTTTGCTGTTTTTTTTTTTTTCTAGGACAAGGTAGTTTCCAGTCATCTTTTAAAGCCTATGGCAATGTCCTGCACAAATTAGACTCTTCTTGAATGCGGTTTGGTTTCTGCCTCTACCTAAGGACCCGAGTTAGGACAAGACTATCCAGTACCAGTTCTCTGGGAAAATAAAAATGTTGGGAAACCGTCTTGGTCCATGCTAATGCTTGGCTCTCTCTCTTGGCTGTACTTACTTGGTGTCAGGTTGAAAGATTACCTTGGGTAGTCACATATAATCAAGGTCTCCCAGTGCTTTGCTTACACTTGCGTTTTGTTTTAGGTTTGTTTATCCTGTCTCTCTCCACCTCCCCGGAGATCCTTTGGCAAATCTGATAAACAATGCCTTTTTCTTGCTCAAGGCAGAAAGTCCAATCGAATACAATGGGAGGCCAGACTTGGCTGAAACGCAGGCTGCAGGTGTTCTCTGCATTGTGGTCATCTAAACCAGATGCTGGGAGTCCGAGCACCTGCTTCCCTTCTCTGTCTACACTCTGGAGACTACCACTCCTGGGTAAGCGAGGCCACAGAACCAGGTTGAAGAGAAAAATGTACCTAGTGCAGCATCCTTCTGGACAGATACAATGGGTTGCCCTAGAAACAGCTTCACAAAGTTCTCCTCGAAGTTCTCAAATAGATACCATTTGATCTGTTCTCTCCCTCCCTTTCCTGATCCGACACCGCCATCCTCTCAACACACGTGCACTGGACAATATGGTCTACTAGAGGCAGGTACTTGGTGGCAATTTTATTTTTCTCTGGATTATATTATCTGGAAAGACAAGATCGGCCATGGTCAAGAGGGTGATGATTTTTATGGCCCTGATAACAATGATACAGATGCCAAAAGCCTTGCACAGCCTCGGATTTTATGAACATTTCTATAGGTGCCATAAATCTCTGCACAATCCAGAAAGAACATTAAATCGTCTATCTCGAATGTTGAACATTAATAAGAGCTCAGGGAGAAATTGATTGGAGGGGGACTCTGCTATAAGCATTGGCTGCCAGAGAGGTTGGCTCTGGTATTTTTATTAAGGTGATTCTAAGTTCTATGATTTCAGTTCTAAATATTAGTAATAAATTGACTGCATATGTACTCAAACCCTTAACAGCAAACCTGAATGATAGAAGTTCTGTCCTGCTGTTAATATTTTTATTTCCAATTTCAATGTCACTTTTTTTTCCCACAAATATCTTTCTGGACAGAGTTCATATTTTGCATTCATACAAAGGGATCTATTTTCTCTGTGTATCCCTGCACTGTGTTCCTAAAAGTCAACGGAGAAAGCTTTTGCCTTGAGGATTGAAGCCCTGACCCCACTGCACCCTGATGGCTTCCATGCAAACACCCCCAGTGAGGAGGCTGGGGCCATGGCCTGGGGGAGAGGCATGTATTGGGCCTGTGGCCTTCTCAACACCACCAAGAGAACCTGGTCTCTTGTCAGTGAGCTTCTACGGATGCCACAGCTTGAGGAAGCCCTTTAGCTTTGCTTCCCATTGCTCTGTGATACATGGATATATTTTTGTTCCTGCACCTCAGACCAAGTCTACCCTGAAAAGAATACTTTGAGATGAAGAATCTGGGATGAGTCCGTGGGCAAGTGAGGGAACGAGAGATGGGGTAAGGTAGGTGGGAGAGGAGTGACAAATCAGAGCTAGTGGAATCAACCTGACAGGAAGGACATGTGGCATTGGGTGAAAATTCCTTGAAATGAACCAAAGGGTTCATGACATATTTGCCCCAAAAGAGCCGCCTTCCACTCCTGCCCACATTCTTCTCAGCCAAAGCCTCATGAGAAGAGGCCCCCAGACCCAAAACGATTAGGGGAAAAGAGAGGGCGGCTCTGGGAGTTGAGAAACTATGGAGCCCTCCATAGGCAGATGTGCTGTGCCCAGAGTTCAGAATCCACTTGGGGGTGGCGAAGGGATGGGGTGCGGGGTGGAGGGGCTGCTGCTTAGATGGAGATGAATATGGAAGTGGAGATTACAACCTAAGATAAACAATGCATCTTTTATTTAATAGGATCGGAACTGTTTTCACTTATCTGCGTGACTCTTTTGTGCCTCTTAATTTGTCCTTGAAGTTCTGTATCTAATCATTAGCTGAGCAACCAATAATTCTCCCTCAGTCCCCCACCCCTTTTTACAACCAACTTTAATCTTTCGACTCAGTGAAAAACATGTTTCTCCTATCATAACTGGTTTAACAAAAATTCTCTTTCAAGTTTAGATTGCTCAGATACAATGCTTTCCTGCAGCTTCATGCTAGAGAAAGGAATTTACATTAGAAAAGAGAGATTTATGATAGCATTGAATTTCCATTTGAATATGGAGAGTTAATAACATGCATATGTTTTTTTATTATTATTATTTTAAGGTTTAAACTACGCCATAGGCAAGAGGAAAGCTGGAAACTGCGGGGCTGGCAGGGCTCAATGAATAATTTAATCTGGATTTCATTCACAAACAGCAGCTCGCTGCTAGGGAAAGGACCGGTGCGCTTCCCCAGATCGGAACTGGAGGAAGTGCCAGGATTTCCTGATTTGTTTACATTTCTCAAAAAACTTTTTTTTTTCCCCGGGACCAGGACAGAATTAGACTTCCTTTTCCACTTTTGGCTCCTTCCAGGCTATTCTTGTTTAAGGTATTCTCTCCCCTTTCCCTGCATTCTTCTTTGTCGAAGTCTCAGCTGGGTTCTTTTGTCTCACAGAAAACACGGTGGGGCAGCAAAGGAGGTTGGCAGGGGAATGGTCCTGGCGACAACAATGGGCCCACGGTACCGGCTTTTCCTGGACGCAGCTCAGTCTGCTCCCCCTCCCCTGTTCTGTCGCTCCCTGAGCCTTGCAGCGCGGTCCCCAAGGCCAGGGGGTGGTACGTGTCAAGTGATCTTGGTTCCAGAAGGAGAAACTGAAATCCCTTCCATTCCCATACACTCGGCTGGTGAGACTCATCCTTCAGATAACACGATTTCAGCCAGATCTAAGCATGGGCCACAGAAGTTGCCTCTTGGTTGGGGTGGTGGTGGCGGCGGGGCATTTGGCCAAGCTTCTGGGACCGGTGCCTGGGGGCTTCTCTTTCATCCTGTTATCCTCTCTGCTCGGTTTGGTTTCACTTTCACCATCTTGACCACCTCTCAGTGTTACACAAGCTTGTTTTGAAAATTTACTCTACTTTCATCTGTTTATAAATGCTTGACAATCCAGGACGAGTTCCTTTTCCTAACAAGGGACCTCTAGGCCGAGGTCTGATGGCCCATCTCCAGGCGTAAAAGGCAACCACATCTTGTTGGGGGCTTACAAATAAGTGAGAGAAAGGCAGAAGCTGTGGGAGCCGGAGGGGACAGGTTCCCCGAGAGAGGTGTAACTCTCTTGTTTATTTGCGTTTCTATTTCTTTTCTCCTTCTCTCTTGTTTCTAGGTGAAAGGTCTCTTTTGATTTCACTAGTTTAGGTCATTTCTGTTTGGAAACAGGTCTGCCTTTCTGGCCCTAGGGATAATTGTGAAAGCTGTCTTGGAGCAACCCTATCCTCCCTCCTCGGATACCTTCCTTCCCCATCTTGGGTTCCTTGGGGCAGCCAGTGTCATCTGTCCTTTTTGCTTCCCTAGAAATCCAACCTAATTCTCAGTAGAGAAGCAGATAATTTTGTTTGTACTGGAGAATGGCCCTAAATATGAATTAGCATCACCCCAGTGTTATTTTGCACCATAACGGAAGAAGCAATTTCAAGTAAAGGAACGAGTCTCTAAATTGTGGAATTTATGCTATCAGTGGAGGTCCCCTAAGCAAAATGTCTTCCAAGTGTTCCTGTAATCATATCATATGGAGGGTAGATTATGTTTAAAGTCAGGGTCAAGGGACGCCTGGATGGCTCAGTGGTTGAGTGTCTGCCTTTAGCTCAAGGTATGATTCTGGGGTCCTGGGATTGAGTCCCATATCGGGTTCCCCCACAGGGAGCCCTCTGTCTATGTCTCTCTCTCTGTGTCTCTCATGAATAAATAAATAAAATATTTTTTTAAAAAAAATGTCAGGGTCAAGCCAGGCACATGTGTTTATCTCTATCCTTATGTATACATACGTAGATGTACACACGGGGTGACACAGTTTATCACGAAGGTCCTGCTGGTGCTGCTCCTGCAGACAATGAATGACCAGGAGCCTTTTCTAAACCATCTACTAAAATAGTGGAGCTATAAATCCAGACAATATTTAGCAATTGTGAAATGTCATTTCATAGCATTTGTCTACTCACTCAAGTGACTGTGGGGATGGCTACCACAGTCATCAGAAGGCCAAAACTGGACTCTGTTCTGTGACCCCCTGCAAAGTTAGGCTGAACAAATGGCTGTTTGAGTCACTGTAACCTCCACATGCATTTGGATGCTCCCAGCGGACTAATGGTGCAAGAAGAGAGTGTCAGTGGACACTAGCATAGTTTGGCTCATCAAAAAAAATACAGCGTTTTTTTCTTTGTTTCTCCTACTGGTTTCAGAGACTGTACTGAAGGTGAAAAGAAGCAAGGTGTAACCTTTTGATGATTTCCTTCAAAGCTTGCTTTGGGTGATCATTGACAACAAGCACCTAGGAAATGATCAGCTGCCAAGTTGTTAAGCGAAGCACATATTCCAAAATCGCATAATGTCCTCATCAGGGTCTAGAGAAAGATGTAAAATGACTAATGACCTGAGCTCCGATATGACATGTATCTTCTAAGGGGAAAATCCCCCACAACACACTTGAGGGATGGGAAGGAAGGAAACCAGATTTGTGACAGCGTTAATAGAAAACCTAAACACTTCCGAAATTGGGTGAATAAATACGCAGCCTCGACGGTAGAGTATAATACATTTTATATATTTTTTACTCTTTCAACTACTTTATTGAGGTGTGACTGACACATAAAAAGCTGTGCATGTTTGATGTCTGTAACTCCATGCGCATGGGGGAGAAGGCGGTGCACCTGGTCCTGTGTCTACAGGTACTGTAGATGTCAGCATTTTACGTTATGGTTCATACAACGTTGAGTGCTCTTAATCCCAGGTCTTCATTTCAAGAGAAGACCAGATGCAGGCAGCTAACTGGAGAGAGCTATCCCTACCTCCATGGACACAGCGAATATTCAGTAGGACCCTCAGATTTCTCTCCTGTTAGTAAATGAGATCCCCTGGCTCCTCCGAAAGG
The DNA here is from genome assembly GCF_048418805.1 of Vulpes vulpes. Lineage (NCBI taxonomy): Eukaryota > Metazoa > Chordata > Mammalia > Carnivora > Canidae > Vulpes > Vulpes vulpes. The sequence continues at coordinate 191,544,067 of NC_132780.1, forward strand.
CCTCTTGGAACCTTAGGAGTCCAACTTGAGTGCCCTGTAGGCCGACACAGTGATTCCTTTGGGTTTGTCTCTGGTGCTAACCTAGACTCTTGCACAGAGGAAACATGCATTGGTCCAAAGACAGTCCCAACGTGCCGGGCACCAGAGGTGCTGCAGATGGGATGGTTTCCACGTAGCAAGGACACGTGCTGGTTTTGCCCTATGGTTGTCGGAAGCCTGAGAGCCTCCTGTGTCAGGCACTCAAGAGTCGTCTGAGTCCTGGTAGGCCACATCACCTCCCCAGCTTGTGACGGAGAGATTTTTTTCCTCTCACGCAAAAAGTGCACCTGCCTCTCTTTCTCTGGGAGCGGGCAATGCTGAGAGGCTACATAGGTACACGTTTCTAGGCCCAGATTTCTGTCTTCTTACACACCATGTTCTCAGTTCAGTAGCTACGAAGCTACTGAATATTGAGTAAGGTGTGAAAATACAGGGGTCTCCAATTCTGGCAACATTTTAAGAATTGCCGCACTTACTAAGAATTGCACACGGTGGGCGGGTAGGTGAGAGCAGATTCCAGGTATATATAAATGACTTCGTTTTCTTTTTAAAGAGTTATTGTGTATGTGGTACCTGTCATGTCTCCACCATTGGCTTATGAGTCTTCGTGGGAAGGTCAGCTGGGCTCTCCTTGGTCTTTAGCCTTTCCTTCTAGATTCCCAAAGATGCCTTAGAAGGAATCGCTCCCTAAAGCCACAGGGAAGTTTCTGGGTAGCTTTAGTTCGGAGAGTGCAGCAGAGTGTGTGGGCACCTGGTAACAGTCAGCTTGGGTGAGGTGAGGCTGCACAGAATAAGTCAGCAGATCTGAAAAAATGTGTGGATATGACGAACAGGGAGATTTGGCTTCCTCCTAAATCCCCTCTTCCACTCTTGGCAGACGGCATAAAGGACTCTACTTCAGAGGAGGAAAAGCTGAGGAAAGATGGGGAGGGTGTGATCATCCAAGACTACTTTGGGATCCACCGGCAAAAAACCAAGATGAAAGCATGCAGTTTCTGACTGTGGGACCAGATGCGCCTCGATATCTCTTGAGCCAATGGCAGAGTCATTTCTCTTATTTCCTTTACCCCACCCCACCCAGCTCTGATACCTCTTCCTACCACTTAAGCTTGACACATTTAGCCCCCCTGAGAGAAAGGGACGTTGGCTTGGACAAAGTCCACACCCACCACGCCCACCCCCCTTGGGCCATCTTGTTATCTCTTCTAGGAGTGTGATTTAGTACCACATGACACTAAGATATGATAACCTGAACTCTCTATTACTTTAGGAAAGACAACTGAGCAAAAAAAAAAAAAAAAAAAAAAAATGCTTGTTGCAATAGCCCTGCTGATTATAGCCAGCAGGTGTTACCTTGGAAGAAGATGGAAAATAATACAGAGCCAAGAGTTGTTTTGGATGGCTAAAGTGAATTCAAAAATAGATGAAGATCTGCCCACATGTTAAGAAAATCCTCAAAGACATGACAACTGTCAAGATTGCACTTCTTAGCAGTTATCACCTACTTTTTGTTTTCTGCTTCATCAGCTATATAACCCGGCAAGTTTCAGTATTAGGATTTCCTGCTACACTTTTAGTTTTCAGTTACAGATTGACTAGGGCCTGCCAGTATGTCTGGCCTGCTGATGTTTGCTGGTAGATTATCCTTGTAAAAGTTACTATTGTCAGGGTTCATTTTTTTTTCTCAAGATAATGAGGAATGGCAATTCGAATGAATTCCCCGGCCTCCTCGCTAGTGATGGTCCAACAACTATGAACAAAACAGAAAGACGGCCTCCTTGTAAAGAAACCTTCTTGTTTAAAATACAATAGCCAACTAAGCAAACACACACAAGCAAGAAAACAGCCCATGGTGGGGTTTACCAACCTGCAGAGTTCAGACTTGGCCCAAGCCAGGGACCGGCCTCTCGTACAGGGATTCATTTTCCCTTTTCTCAATATTGAATGGAACTCCCTTGTTAAAGGCTTATGACTTATTGTCTCAAGCTGGAACTGGGACAAATTCAAGGCAGGATGAAAGGAAGTCTCCAAAACAATAGCACTGAAATTCTCTCAGGGCTTTTTCAATTGTGAGAATGCAGTGCTCTGGAGTCGCTCCGCCGTGTCCAGGCGCAGGACTCCATAGAGTGGCAGCGTGCCTCAGTGGCGTATTTTTGCTTTTCAGTCTCAGGAGGTGGCCTCCTTTGGTGGAATGAGCATTGATAGGGATTTTTAATGTTTTCTTCCATTGAGTTGCGAATATTCTCCAGTTTTCCAGTGGTTAAAACATAGCCAGGCTATGCAAAGAGCCTAAGAGCACGTGGTCCAGTCCTCAGTACAAAACTTTAGCCATCCTTACCCTGTACCGGGTTCTAAGCCGCATGCGCTACCTGCCTTAGTTCATTTGATCTTCACAACAATCTTATGGGCGCAGGTACTATTATTATTTCTAGCTCATGGACAGAGAAATGGAGAGGTTAAGCAACCTGCCTAAGGTCGCGTGCCTTGAGAGTGCCAAGTCAGGATTTGAACCTGGGCAGTCTCACGCCATTGCCATACTGGTAACCACTGAGCAGTATTGCCTCCTAAGAAGAGTAAGCTGCCTGGATTAAAGGATGTAAGGTATGGAGGGCCGAGGAAGACTTGGTTTTTGGTCCAAACAAGCCCAGCACATTTAGTTTTTGAGATAGGTCCTGAAATTCTCCCACTGAGTAAATAAAGAGGCTGGATAAGGTGGGTCCTGCTATGTTTTACTACACAGCTGATCTTCCCAATTTTATTTTGTTCTATTCCCGGTCTGCCTGTTTCTGAAAAGCGATCGAAATAACTAACATGCACTCATATATGTTTATTCCAGGTTTCTGCAGAGCCCCAGTCTCATTTCAACCCCGTCCTACACATCAGCGCTGAATCCAGGCCTTCTGGTACCTCCTGTATCGTCCCTGAACCTTCCAGCCCCACCCTAAACTCGCTCTTCCTTTTCATTTGGATTTCTCTAGCTCTCTAACCGTGTCACCCAGTCACCCAGACTCTGAAGCTCAGGGTAAGATACATTTCCCTCTTTCCTGGACTGTCCCTGCCTCCATCCCCTCCCCGGGTACACAATCAGTTAGTCATCAGCCTTGCTGATGATTCCCTGTGCCGTATCTGTCCCCGCCTAGTTCTACTGCGAGGAACCAAATTGCTAAAACCAGATTTTGGAATAAATTTCCCAGTAGTTTGCCCACCTTCAGGCTCTCTGCCCTTGAGACAGTTACCGGAGTGAAGTTGTGAAGCAATTCCTTCAAGAGTTTTTGGGGCTCTGTGATGTGCCAGGTACCGTTCTAAGCTGGAGACACATCACCTCTCTGCCTTGCTCTTGATGTCACTTCAGCTTGGAGTCTTTACCCTCCCTCTGGCCAATATTTCTGCTTTCAGCACCAGTGAGTTCTCTGCCTCTACCAATGGATGAGGTCATGATACACGCATAATCTTTCTCCACTGACCCGAGGCAGGGTAGATTTAGAGAGCCCTAGCCTGACACCTGACTGTGGTAGAAAGTCTCTTTGTACTGATCTAGCCTGCTCACCCTCTTAAGTTTCTGCTTTGATTCTAATGCCCACCATAGACCTTAGTCTTGGTACCTGAACTTATGCCACATGATTGTTTTCTGAGCTCCTCCTGGTGACCTCCTTCTTCATATATCTCACACAATGTCCCCTGAATGTAACCCTGCTGGTACACTCCATCCTTGTGAGGCCCAACTTCCCAAAAGACTGTAGTTTCTGAGAGTCTCTCTGCCCCTTTGGAAACTAGAATATTGGGGTTACTTATTGAACAATCAAGAAATGTTTTTGAAGCCTGTCTACGTGCTAGAGGCCAATCACAAAACACATAAGAGGAATGACAATTTCCTGTGTTCATGGTGCCCACTCTCTCACTGGGGCAAGAGGTTATGGAAAGAAGATAACTGTGGAGAATGAGAAAGACCATGGAGCAAATAAAATGGGCTGCTGAGATGGAGGAAGGGGAGGGCAGAGGCTGGCTTAGATGAGATGCTAAAGGAAAGCATCTCAGGTGGGACTTGCACGATGAGAATGAGCTGGCCTTGTATAAAATGAGGCACCTGTTCCAAGCAGAGGGAACTGCTGATGAATGATACTACTGGCTGCACCAGCGTGGCATGCTCTAGAAACAGAAGAGAGGCCAACAGACGAGCAAAGGAGGGGAGAGTGGTAAGAAAGGTGGCCACAGGGGCCTGAGCACGGAGGCCTTGTTGCTCGTTCCTGAGAGGTAGTTTTGTTGGATTTTCCCCAGTTATTGGCTGCCTGGCCCTCCAGACCTTCTGGCCTGTTCATCAGACTGACCTTCCCCTCAACCCCCTTCCTGTCTGATTTGTCCTCCCTGACGACCTCTAGACGGCACCTACTTCGGTGGCAGGATATGGTTACAGACTATTGGATTCCACTCACTGCCCACCTCTTGGCCATTACATGGTGTCCACCCAAGTTCTACCTGTCTTCCAAAGTTTTCCTAAATGATCCCAGCTAGGGAAAGACCCTTTCCCAGTAGCCTGCCTTGGACTGAGTCATCACATCCTAGTTTATATACTCTGGTGTCACCTTCCCTTCAGATTATATGCCTTGGAAAGTAGGGACTGTGTCTGGTACAATTTCGTTCCACTTGGATTAAATAGCATAGTGTCTTGCTCTCAGCAGCCATGTGATAATAACTGTGTTTTGGAAAATAAACTCTTTTTTTTTTTTTTAGAATAAACTCTTTGTGATGATTTCTGGCTATTGTCATGAGGATTAAGAATATTTATAAAGCATCTGGAGCATCGTGGGTTCTAAATAAATCACAACACTATGATGGTTATCACAGTTGTGTGACTTTGGGCATAACTCTTTATGTTGAAATGATGTTGCTGGAAAAACGGATTTCTAAAATGCTTTCTGGTTCTAAAACTTGAGCATGACTTGGACGAACACCCTGGAGAAGCTCAGGAAAAGACAGTCTTTGGCAATTGAGTTACATTTCCCCTTCAAGTGGGAAGGCTTGAAGGCACTGCAGATTCTTTTTAAGCTTTGGTGGAAAATCACAATAGGTTATTTTCAATAATATAGCAAGTGGGCATCTGTTCTTAGCAATATTTCAGACATTTGGGGTCTATAAACAGTGATAAGACCTTTTTCAAATGTGCACTTGCAATAGCAAGCATTGTAGGAGTGGTGGATAAACAGAAATTCTCATACACTTCTGGTGGGTGCAAATGTCACAACACTCTTTGGAGGATGATTAGAAGACAGCTAGGAAAGTAAAAGATGTGCATCTTACTTACACGAGCCAGCAGTTCTGCCCCTGGAGAAACTCGAGCACATTGATAAAGAGGCTTGTTTTAGCGATTCATGAGAGCTCTGCTTGTCCTAGCAAAATTTGAAGCAACCCAAGTGTATGAATATAGGAGGGATAAAGAAATTGTGCATTCATATATGGCCATTAAGATGAGTGAGCTACGTATACAACTATCAACACAGGTAAATATCAAAAACACAATACTCAGTGAAAAAGCAAATTGCATAATCATAATAGCTTTTAAATAAAGTTGAAAACCGGGAGTATATAGTTATGGATATGAGCATAAAATGTTAAAGTGCAACAACGTGGACGGGCAACACAAAATTCAGAATAACTCCAGGAGGGATGAAGGGAGGGGAGTAGAATTGGGAGAAGGATATGTAAGGGGCTTTGACTGAATAAAGAACATGGGGCAGCCCAGGTGGCTCAGCGGTTTGGCGCCTGCCTTCGGCCCAGGGTGTGATCCTGGAGACCCGGGATTGAGTCCCACATCGGGCTCCCTGCATGGAGCCTGCTTCTCCCTCTGCCTGTGTCTCTGCCTCTCTCTCTCTCTCTCTCTCTCTGTGCCTCTTATGACTAAATAAATAAGTCTTTTTTTAAAAAAAAATATATTTGTTTTTTCCTTAAGGGCGACTGGGTGGCTCAATCCGCTAAGTGTCCGACTCTTGACTTTAGCTTAGGTCATGGTATCAGGGCCATGAGATCAAGCCCCGTGTTGGGCTTCACGCTGAGTGTTGAGTTAGTTTAAGTAAGAGTCTCTCTTTCTCCCTCTGCCCATCCCCCCACCCCCCACTCATGCTCTCTCTGTCTCTTTCTAAAACAAACAAAAGATGTGAGAGAAATAGGGCAAAAAACTAAGATTTGATGAAGCTGGATGCATATACCAGTGCTTATTATTACTATATTTCTTTTGTAGTCTTGTAATAACTAATGGAAAATAGAACTATTAAAATACACCTCTAAGTAGTTGGATTTGGAGGAGAACCGGTAATTTAAGCTACTCTTGAAGTGGCTAACTAAAGCCTCCTTCTTGATACTTGTCTTTGTGTTTGTCTAAGGAAAACACTTGGATTTGAGACTCAGTATCAATAATTACAATGAATATAATGAAAATAATTAAGATGACACATTTCAAGAAGTCTTTCTTACTATTACATCCTGGAAGTATATAGCGTTATTTTCCTTTAGACAGATTTCATCTGACCAAATGACCACCGAAGCACTTAATTGTGTGTTGTCTTTTATGTTCATTTAAATATTTCATGCCTTTGGGATCCCTGGGTGGCTCAGTGGTTGAGCGTCTGCCTTTGGCCCCGGGGCGTGATCCTGGAGTCCTGGGATCGAGTCCCATATCAGGCTCCTGCATGGAGCCTGCTTCTCCCTCTGCCTGTGTCTCTGCCTCTCTCTCTGTATCTCTCATGAATAAATAAATAAAATCTTAAAAAAATATATTTCATGCGTTTATCTTAACTTTCCAGCTGAAATGGACCAGAACCCTGATGATCCGATTTTTAGTCTGGAGTTTCCCTTGTCAACAGCATGCCTCTTTCCTACTCAATAAATGCTTTTTGAAGGGATGAATAATCATAGTTTTAACGCACCAATTTCTCTTGTAAAGGGAAACCCAGTCAGTCTTCTGTGCACAGGGGAACCTTCCATCGACTAAAGAATTTGTTGTGTCTCTAGGATGCAGGACACGACAGTATTCTTTTCCCAGTTGGCGGAGTGCAATAAACCAACCTGATTCTTTATTCTATAAAAATGCACACTTCACTTGTGTCTGGAGAAGGCCACTGGCCTCCCATCGGGCTCCCAGTGCAGCGAGGAGTGCTCCCCCCCTGCTGTCTGGCATCACTGGTGCTCATCCAGGAAACACACACCTGGTCCCACCCCTCCTCTATTTCGATTGACACACGTATTTGTCAAAGGCAAAAAGTCAGATCTTAATATTCGGACCTGAACACTCAATGAATTCACAATGATGGCCGGAAAAATTAGTGGATACAGGCAAAATTGTTTTCAGCCATGTGGATGAAAGCAATCTCTACTTTTCTCTAATACTTGGTCCAGCTTTGAGGTTCTCTAGTTCCACCAGATAAAACGCCAAGCCTTTGTAGTGTGTTTTGTTGTATGTGTGTGTTTTTCCCCCCTCCTTTTTTTTTTTTTTTTTTTTTTGATGTGAGCTGGCATCTCTCATGAAAAGATAAAGGCATCAATTAACTATACTCCCAACCCCCAAGGATAAAAGCTATTGTTGTGAACAGGAGTTAGGCACGCACATGGTATCAAATAAGGGCCTGGAAACAGACTGCTGCCAAGGAAAACAGATGTCTGCCTCCTTTAAGGAGCCCAAATTATGTGTATATTAGCGATTGCTAATCTCCTGATTGATTTCACAGCGATGGCATCGATGCGCCAATTTGGTTGGGCACCATCATTGCCGTCACCGCTGTCACAATACAATTTAAAAAATGATTCAATCCACCGGTGACACCACCACAACAACGAAGCGCTAGCCAAGGAGCCAACCCTGCAGGAGACGAGGAGGCAGCGAAGGCAGAAATGATAAAGGGTCAGGCCGGTGTCTGCCTCTGTGGCTTTGCTGTCACAGCACAAGTCCAGATGTGGGCAGGAGAGGAATTCCCCCGCCTAACAATGAGTAAGAGCCACGAACTCACAATCATAGGATGCACGAGACAATGACGAATTGTATATGTCGAGCGTATAGAGGACAATCGGACCGGTCACTTTCTTCCTAGTGGAACCCACCGGCGAAATGGGGACTGAAAAGAAAATTCCACTTGAGGTTTTGTACACTGTTTTTCCTGTTTTCCTGACATGGTTATAAATAAGAAAAAGGACAGATGTTCGGATTCCCTGTGCAGTCCCATGACCGTGTTTCATCCTTTTATTGGGTTGCTCCTATTGTTCCTCTTATGTTGTTGTTTTTAAACTCGCCTGCACATGCTGTCCTCAGGACCTTTGGGTTCTCTTTCTCTCTTGTGCCCTCTTTCTGCCTTTCTCCTTTCCTCCTTCCTGACTTCTTTTTCCTTCCTTCCTTCCTTCCTTCCTTCCTTCCTTCCTTCCTTCCTTCCTTCTTTCTTCTTTCTCAGGATGACTGGGAGGAGAGAGGCAGACCTAGATCGTGAGCCAGAATCAAGAGGAGCTGCACGAAGCAGAGGGCCTGCCTAGAAAACAGAAAGCAGTACATGCTGGCAGAGCCCAGTTTACTCTCTCTGTCTCCACAGAGGCCAGCTCAGTCCTGGATTACGTTCACCTGAAGGGGACACATCCAGAAAGAGGTCAACTCGAAGCTTAAATAACTTCAGCGTGACCAGGCTGGTCATAAGAGCATGAAAAAAATTCTGAAGTCTGTCTAGAGGGTCAGCTTCACTCTTGGGAGGTAGAGGGTCCAGCTTAATAAGTAATGCCTGCTACCAATACAGGGTAGGCTCAAACTTTTACTTGCTTCCGAGCTGAGCTCCCCGCTGCCCCTTCCCAGGGATTTGAGGGATGCACATCGAAAAGGCTCGCTGGCTGGAAGAAGGACTGCGAGGTCGGTTGAGCTGCAGTGGGCTCTGTTGCCTTCTTTTCTTTGCATCAGTTCCTCTAGAAAAGCTCTATTAACCTATGTGTTTAATTCCGAGCTCTTTCCACTTTTTCAAACCAAAACACCTTACTGTCACGCAGGTCTTAGGAGACTCCCAGTCCCTACCAACAGTCAGGAAAAAATGACATCCACGTTCCTGGTCTCCACTGCCCAGTGGTCCAAGGCTGCTTCTACAAGATACAAACAAACACCTAGATGTTTCCAGATTGGGGATGCTGGTCTGCCCGGTGCCAAACATCTGGATAGTTGAAAACATCAGGATGCTTGGCATCAAGCAGACAAAACATCTGGATGGCTGCTTGAGTTTTTCACTTTTTAACTGGATGTTTGGTGTCATGTAGACACAAGCTGAGGTTCTGACTTCATCCTGTAACAGCTCCCAGGCTGCCAGGCTGGCTCCAGATTCCTTTTATTGCAACTGACATTTTTACAAGGAAACTTTGCATTCTGTGTGATGCCTGTTGCTCTCATGCCCAGAAACAGATTCGTTACTCAGGAAAAAACAGCCCAAACCAACCCCCAAATGCATCATGCGAGAGCAAGGGTCTGAAGAAGCTGGAGAATTTCAGAATCACCACTGTCTTTGTGAGCAGAATCGTGGCACAGCCCTAGTAAGAGGGGGTGGCTGGCGGGAGAAGATGTCCAGAGTGGTGAAAGCGCCAGATCCATTCGACCAGCCCTCAGTTGGGCCCACTCCCATTTCAACCAAGAAGTATCATTTCCATGCTGGCAAAGGTGGTGCTTCCTACACTGCTGGATGTACATTAATGACAAATGGCCACGCATCCCATAAAATACACCAGTGATTCCACAAATGAAACCGTGGGGTAGTTTAGAAAATGTCATTTTCTCCAGATTTTTTGCAAAGAAGATGCTCGGCTGTCCCTCATTTGAGTTGCACGATCCAATGAGGGCTTCTACGTTTTCCCACTTTGGAACAACTGTGCCAATGATGAAAGTAAATGATCAACAACGACTTATTGAGCACCTTCCCTGCCTGGCTGTCATGAACTGTCTGACTTCACACGCTTTCTCATCTCTGCTCTTGCCAAGTGTACTTATTAGCTTCTCCGATGAGCTCATACCTGCCTACTTGCTGTGAGCAGCCCTGCTCTGAGGCACAGAAGGATCCTTGGCCTTAGAAAGTTTTTGGAACAGGTTCAAGCTAGACTCCTTCCCCTTATCTCTCCACCCCTGATATATAAGCTCCCTCGCCTGGGACACTTCAATCTTTGGCCTGGGTTTGTTTTTTTTTTTTTTTTTTTTTTTCTTTCCTCCATTTGTGTCCCTCCTCACTGACTTTTTAGCCTTGGAGACTAGATTCTTTATCTCTGGGCTCCAATCTCGCCAGCTCTGAATGATGCTTATTAGCTATTGGAATGGCAAGATTTGCTGCTTCCTGCCTGCCTTAACAGCAACCACTTGTTGAGTACAGGATCTAGCACTGAGCTGACCTTTTTTATATACTACCTTATTAAATCCGCACATGAGGTCAGTAGTGTAAACTGCTACTTCATAGAGTAGAAACGGAGGTTCAGAGCAATTTAACAACTTGCCTCAGCTTACAAGTAGAAACCAAGAGAAGTGGAGGCAGCATTCAAACCCAGGATTGACTGACTCCCAAGTCCAGACACGGAAGTGCGGTTTGGGGCTGTCTCGGCCTGTCTTCTAGACTTGACCTCTTGCTCACCTAGCCCACAGTATGTCGCCACCTCCAACACTTTGACTTTTCCTTACTTGACGGACTTTATTTGTCCCATGCCTCACATGGGATTCATTCTTTCTCCCCAGAATAAGGATTTATTGGGCAATATATCTTGAATGCCCACTCTGTGGTAGGCGCTGTGTTTTGTGCTAAGAATGACATGATAAGCAAGATAAGACCTCGGCACTGCCCTTATGGCGTAGTGCCTAGTGGGGGAGACAGACAAGGAAAAAGACAATTTTAATTCGGTGCAATTAGTGACACAGGAGCTATTTATAGTAACTGGCTAGGCCCGGTTCTGGGCCCTTCTGGTTTTCCCTGTTACTATAGTCCCAGCTGGTCCTCTTTTTCTCTTCCTGACTCAGCTGACATTGGGCCCTCCAAGTCCCCTACCAGGAGGGCTCACTCCCACCTTGAACATAGGCAGATGGAAGGTCAGCAGTCTTGGGGCCACCAACTAGGGGAACTTAGAATCGGGTTCTGTTCCCCAGATCTGATATTCACTGGTCCAGGCATAACAACCAGTCTCCTACAGCTCCCTCCAGTCCCCTTTGCAGCCTGACAGGTAAAGGTTCTAGGGCTCTAGGTATGAGCTGTTTTATTGCCAGCATTTTCATCAGAGATTCATAAGATCTATGAAGGTTAAACCAAAATTCCCAAGTTTTGGGCTGAATTACCTTCCTCAATATTTTCTAGATGTTCTCTAGGATAGAGGCCACAGTATTCCCTTGCCCCACCCAGGGCAGGGGTCGGTCTTAGAACCTAGGGAATAGATGACTCGTGACTTAGACTGGTGTTCAGAATTCCCTTTTGCCATGTTTTATCTCCTGATGCCAGGGTTATCTGGATTTCATGTGAATTTGCTGTACATAAATCTACACTGAGCTTGGGACCACTGAGATGCAACTTTCAGAATCACTCACTGTAGACTGGTCAATTTACCCTTGATCTTGTACAATACTGATAATTTTCTTAAAAACATAGAAACCTATAAAAAATGTAATCTCACCCAGAAAAGTGATGATACACATAATTAAATGCTCAAAAAATATTTGTTGAATAAATTAAATAAAGTCAAAACAAGAACTGGGGCCAGCACTCAAGTAGCACACATTCACACACACACACACACACACACACACACACACACACAGGTCTCTTAATCACCATTTCCTGATTTGAATTTGCTTGAATTGAGTTGCACTACAATCTGTCTGGGGAGATAAGATTTATAGGTATGAAACAATTAAGAACAATAAAAGGCAGCACACCTCGGTGTCTCTGTCTCATATCAACTGCCTGTGGATAAAGGAGATAGCCTCAGGGATCAAAGTTGTCAGCAAAACACTTATGGAAGCTGAAAGATTGAGATGGACTTTGGGCTGCTAATACATTTCACATATTTCCAGATGAGTTTTTCAAAAATTCCATAGGAGATGTACCACCCTCATTTTACAAAAAAAAAAAAAAAAAAAAAAGTAGAAAAGAGATGGGAAATTATTTAAAGAGTATTCACATCTAAAGTGATCATTTTGTTCTAATTTGTAAATATTGATGTCTACTATACACCATCCTTGATTGCCAAGAATTAGGCATATGACATGGGCAGGAAAGACATGCTGTCTCCTTTGCGGCACCACAGTGCGGTGTATGGGCAATAAATAAGAAATTAAGAGACAATGCAGTGAGCGCTAAAAAGGAATTATGTAATGTGCACTAGAAGAACCCAACAAATGACTGAATCTGTCTTTCTGGGCAAAAAAGGGGAAGATGTCTGTAAGGAAATATTTGGGCCCTGAGTCTGAAAGATGACCTCGAGCTCACTGTGCTGGGGAGAGAAAAAGCCTCAGAGAGGTGATGACCTGTATCAGGAAAGAGCATGGCGTGCACAGACGCCAAGGATGTTGGCCAGGGAGGATAAGAACAGGCGATGAAGTGCCTCCAGCCCCTTGCCAAGTGGCTAAAGACTTCTGAACTTTGTGCTGGCTTATCCTTCTAGAATATGGATTCTAGAGCATTTTCTCTCTACTTTTCTTCTTCTTTCTACCTTAGCAGAACATGGTACACCCCACCGTGGTGTCCATTTCTGGCCCTTGGCTGCAAGACACGTTTCTAAAGATGGTAACGGATCAAAGCCAAGCACGTCAGTTATACCTCATACTCTATTGACTTGCAAATGTGATTCTTTTCTCCCAGATATTAGGCAATTCCATGTTCCATTTTGGCTGGGCAACACATTTTGAAATTCTTTCTTTTAGAAGCCAGAGTGGCCGACAGAAAGCATCTCAAAATTCAGAAAACCATGGAGAGGATCATCCTTCCTTCTGGCCCCATGACAATGCACTCCATGGATCCCAGGTGCTTGCTTCTATTCTGGGAAGGGGCTCTAGTTTGGAGATTTGCACAGTCCATTAAATCATTTCTGTATCCTGCTGAGTCTTCCTGCTATGAGCCCAAGCCCTCCACGCAAGCATGAAGCTGATAGAATTCCCCGCCAGGAAAAATAGAGCCTTGAGTAAGCTCAACCAGTCAGGGGTTCACCCCTTTCACAGGATTTTAAAGGATATGGTACCTGTTAGGGACCGAGTCAAGATTTCTGCTTAACTGTCTACAGGCCAGACTTAGCCATGAGGTTTGTGAAGCCTGTCCCAGTACTAAGTTTACAAAATGGTGCTCTCCCCTCGTGGATTTTCATTTAAAGGAAAAATACACTTGTTTCCTCCACATTAAATTAACTTGCTTGATTTTTTTCAACTTTCCTAAAATATTTATTTTTAACTTCACATTCCAAATTTAAGGTGCACAGACACGTTTCTAGGCTCACTTGGTCTCTTACTCATTGCTTCTCAGACTGAATTTTGGGGATTTTGTTAAAAAGCAATTTCTGAATGAGGAGATTGGGGTGGAGCTGAGATTCTGTATTTCTTTTTAAGAGAGAGAGAGAGAGAAAACACGTGAGTGGGGCAGGAGAGGCCAAGGGAGAGAGAGAGAGAGAACCCCAAGTAGGCTCCATACTGGGAAGGGCTTGATCTCATCATGACCCTGAGATCTCGACCTGAGCTGAAACCAAGAGTCCAGTACTTAACAGGTGAGCCACCCAGGTGCCCCCGAGATTCTGCATTTATTTTTTTAAAGATTTTATTTGTTTATTCATGAGAGATACACACACATACAGAGAGAGAGAGAGAGAGAGAGAGAGAGACACAGGCAGAGACACAGGCAGAGGGAGAAGCAGGCTCCATGCAGGGAGCCCGACATGGGACTAGATCCCGGGTCTCCGGGATCACGCCCTGGGCTGAAGGCGACGCCAAACCACTGAACCACCTGAGTTGCCCAGATTCTGCATTTCTAACGAGCTCTCAGGTGATGGCAATGCTGAAGGTCCACCTATTGCATTAGGGGTAGCACGACTGTAGAATATTGAGCTCCCTCTATGGACCAGGCATTGGGAGAAGAGGACAGAGGACACTTTACTTTTTTATAACCAGTGTCTGACTCCAATTAATTAGTAAGACCTGATTTTATTCTTGATTGAGAATTATAAGTGACCACAGTTAGACTCTTTCATCTACTTTTATCTATAGATTGATTATTGACTGACTTACAAGCAGAGTCTTCTAACTTTCCAGGAAATACAAAGTAGTCACCATCAACTCTGATTCTCTAAGATTTGGCCCGCCTTTTGGGTAATTGATTTATTCTGAGAGGTGAGTGCTTCCCAATCTTGTTGTTTTCATATAATAGAAAAGTATAATATTGGTGTGTCACCTCAAGGGAAGTTGGTTGCCTCTGGACTAGCCATTGGCCATTAGAAAGCGAACGGCCCAGGAGCTGCCCAATGGAGATCAAAACTGGCATAGCAGTAACTCATACACTCAGCCACCTGGCTGGCAAGCTCTGTTGTTTGCTATAGTCCCTTGGCTTCAGAAATTCATCTTTAATGTATAAATGCCAATGCGAACAGTAATATCAAGGTCCCTATCGGGTAAGAGTCAGGTGGGGATTAATTGAGAGCTAACTCAAGTAAAGGAGGACTCTAGGTACAACCTAGACCATGCCAAGGAAAAAGAGGAATGGCATAGGGCAGGCCAGGAGAAAAGGGATGGTGGAAAGTCACCAAAGGTGAGTTCACCTTCTGCAAATTTTGCCAAAGGCCCGCCTGTCTCAGCCTTGATCACACTTGCCCCAAATATCTCCCCTTCCCTCCCAGCATAGATTGTGAATCTACATGAAGACCAAGTAATAAAAAGCAAAGCGGTAAGAAACCTGAGCAGGTATCTGTTTTTGCACTGAATATATGTATTTTTCCCTTGAGTTGAAAGGCAATGATTAAATTAAAAATCCCTTTGAAATGTTTCTATGACAAGGAATTAGCACCCAAACCCACGTGAAAGGATAATCCCCTTCTACAATATGTTTTCTTCTTTGTAGACCAGAGTCAGCATACATTTTCTACAAAGGGCCAGAAAGTAAATCTTTCAAGCTCTGTGGCCCATACAATATCTGCAGCAACAACTCAAATGTTGTAGCACCCATAAACAGTACATAAATAAATGAGCATGAATGTGCTCCAAAATAACCGTATTTTCAAAATCAGGCGATGGGCTGCATTTGGCCTGCAGTCTGCGACCCTGTTACGGATAACACCTCTCATATTAATTAACCAAAAATAAAAGTTGAATATGGAAAAGAACAGAGCATAGCTACTTGCAGGGTGAGCTGGGCAATCGCAACAGCATGAGGACAGATGCTTTCTGAGCACCAGACGCTGAACACAAATACCCACCCATAGCTTCTGGAAAGTCGTAGTTTGCCTGGCTTATTGCCAGGAGTAAGATGTAAGTGGGAAATTTAAGACTTAGTTGAGGCAAACGTTCTATGAAATGAGTCTTCTAGGTCAAGTTGATAGACAGATTTGAAACTCCACTATTTTGCATAATTTTTTGCTTTTTTAAGTTTTCCACCAGCCCTTTGCGATCGCAATTGTCACGCATGAGAAGGCACCCAGAAATAGTCATCTGCAGAAACACTGCACAGTTGGTACAGGTTGCATTCTTATGTTTTATTAAAATTCTTCTTTGACCACATACCAATTAATCTCCAACTTCGAGCCTATGAGACTATGCTAATTTGGATGTCTGGTTTGTTAGCAGGGACCATCCAGCAGTTTAAATTGCACTCTCTGAATTTCTCAAAAGGGGCCAGATATAGACTCTAAATATTATGACCTTGAAATACAACAGACAGATACGAACTTTTTTAGGATCGTAAAATATATATGTACATTTACTGTACACACGATGCAGATAGGGACATATTCAGAAGTCAGACTTTTCTTCCTGTGTGGCCCTTTCTGCATTAACTATTAAACTGCATTTTAAATGTAAATTAAAGGTATCTAAACGCAAGCACTTTTATGTTAATTGCACAAGTAACAATTTACTTCGCTCAATTATGTTTCCATTTTTGTTTTGTTTTTTACAGGAAGTGAAATCTCTGTCAGATAGAACAGTAGGTAAGACTGGGATTTCTTGTTTGTAATAAGTGTGTTGTTCACATTATGCCTTTTAACATTTATCCTAAATCAACCCTTTAATCTAGGAGTCTTTGATCCTAGTTCCTTTCTAGAGTCTTCAATACCAGAACTTCCCCCAAGTTATTCTTGTGTAAATCGATATCATGGATGTTAGAAGGCAATAAATGAACAATGCCACATCTAGTATTTATAACAACAGGGATTATTAGCTTAATTACCTTATCCTTTTGAAATATCTGAAGAAGAATTATGACCTCTGGGACACCAGCAGCAGTCACCTAATCTATTTCTTACGTTAGAGCAGCAAAGTCTCCAGCAGGCATCCCTACGTGGTCTGGCTTATTGCAAGCACGATGGGGCATTTAGCAGTGGCCTGTCATGGAATTCTAAAGGCAGAGTGCTGATTTCAGGAGCCTTGAAATTTCTCTAAAAAGTTAAATTACAAAATTCAGTCTGGGGACCAGTCGGGAAGCATTAAGTTTTTATTTTGTCAAATGAGGACAAGAGACAAAAATCTTCCATCTACCCTAATCCTAACTTCAAAAAAGGAAGGACACTGGAACACCAAAATTGTAAGTAGGAAATAATCCTCAAGCTGAAGTAGCAGGTCTTTTGGAAAAGACTTGCTATGTTGTTTTATTTTATTTTTTCCGCTTTAATGTAGGTTGGGAAACAAATGCATAAGTGATAAAGGAGAGGGAATTAGAAAAATCTTCAGAAAAAACCCTTCATATCTTAAATAGAATCAGAAGGGTTATTTTCTGTGTTTAGGTGCAATCATTCAGAACTGCTCCTTTATAGCAAGTGAATTTAAAAGAGTGAAAGATGGAATCGTTTAAAAAAGTCTTCCGCTCCAGCGCTGTAATTCTATGGGACAGGTTCCTTTAACAGGCCAGCACCTTTCTAAGAATATCATCCCCGGAATTAAAATGCAGGGAAATGCACCTCAATATTTGCTGCACTTTTCAGGTGGTCAAATGAAAGCCATTATTCAAGAGAGCTATTAATATGATGATTTCAACGGGTAGTGTTCATAACCACATACAAATATTAAAGAATGGCCATCCTTCTATATAAAGCGATATTTCCTGGTAAATCTATTTTAAAAACATTTTTAAGTGGAAAATTACCATACCCCACACAACAACAACAAAAAAAAATTGCAGAAGATGTTTTCAGCTCCTTTCCTATCCGATTCTCATTTCCTGTCCACTGGCCTCGGGGGTATAAACCAAGCAAAATTTCAAAAGCTCTTGGAAAAACAGAAGCTGTGTGTGTGTGTGTGTGTGTGTGTGTGTGTGTCTTGGCGAGGTAGGCGGATGGTAAAATCAAAACAGATTATAACTGTCCCTTTTTCTGTAATTTGTCTACCTCTTCCAAAGGCACAGACACACACACACATGCTCTGGGTTGGTGGATGGCCCTGTGGTAGGCAGAGCCTGATTGATAATGTGCTGTGATGAGGGAATCCAGTGGAAGCATTCACTGAGGGAACATAAATGGTTTGGGATACACCAAAGTCATCCTATCATCAGGGTTGTCAAGAAAGCTGCTATAAATATCAACACTTAATTCGTTATATAGCAAAAAGCATGGAGAAAATTCACTGGGACCAGGGCTGGGTAGTGGGTCCCACTAATCCAATATTCTTTGGAGCTGGCCGGTCAGGCTGAGAGAGCACCACAGAGTGGAGCTGGAGAGTAGGACTGGGTGGGAGCAGCCGGGCCTGGAGTTATGAGTCAGTGTACGTTCAGACACAACAGTGAGCGTGGCTGTATGGACGGGCTTCTTACGCAAAGGGAGAAGGGATCATTAAAAAGTGAAATCCCTGCGTTGTGAGATGCTGCAGCAATACAGGAAATCGACATTAGGATCTGTGGTTTCCTGCAAATGGTGAATCTAAGAGAATATAAAAGAACAAAGCCACATGTTTCAATTATCAATGGAGATGTACCCAAAGATTTCCCACCCTGTTAGCGTTGGGGACAAACATATGTGGGACAAAACAGGAAGTCGGGGAAGAGTAATGCTAGAAGACGGGACTAGGATGTGTGCAAAATATTCACTTGGAACATCGCTGGTAGCCGATTAGGCGGAGGGGGTGGGTTAATGAGTTCATGCAAGAGGAATAATGAAAATCGTAGCTCATCTTCCCTGGGGAAGGCTGCTGTTTCAGGCACTGGGAGAAGGGCTCCATGCAGTTACTATATCTATACTTCTCAAAGAGAAGGTGGATTAATCCACAGGGCGGATTAATAAGGACATCAGTGATGGGTAGCCGCCTTTTTATCACCACTGGCAAATGTACTGACTTTATTATGCGTTCCAGGTGACTAATATCAATAGCTTGTCCTCTGGTTATTAGAAAGAATGAAGTCTAAATACCGAAAAAGGATAAACAACATACAGATAAATATTTTGAAAGAACCCAGATTTGGAAAGTCCTAATACATTGCCAAACTTTCAACATTTTCCTCACCACAGAATGACTCCTCTGAGAACAAAGTAATTGCTGACTTCAAAGAGCTCCAAGGAAGTTCAGTGGATGGAAAGAATTTGGCCAGCAACTGGGTGAATCAAATCTAGAGTTTTTCTTTCTATCACTGGTGCGTGCGTGCGTCTATGTGTGTGTGTGTGTATGTGTGTGAGAAGCACATGGGTATTTCTACAAAATTTGACTACTGAAGTATTTCTCAAAGTCCCAAAGAGAAGAGAATGGTAATGCTTCCTCTGGGCTGTTTCCTACTTGGGCTCTCCCAGTGTTAATTATGGACACCAGGAGTTCTCAAACCTAGCTGGGCCTTAGAGTCAGGTGGGGAGCCTGAAATGTATATTTCTTTCTTTTTTTTAAAGGTTTATTTATTCATTCATTCATTCATTCATTCATTCATTCATGAGAGACACAGAGAGAGAGGCAGAGACACAGGCAGAGGGAGAAGCAGGCTCCATGCAGGGAGCCTGACGTAGGACTCAATCCCGGGTCTCCAGGATCATGCGCTGGGCTGAAGGCGGCGCTAAACTGCTGAGCCACCCAGGGATCCCTGAAATGTATATTTCTTGAGTCCTACCTCAATCTTAGTCAAGCTCTCCAGGGCTGGAGTGGGCATATGTAGTTGATGCTGATACCAGTTTGGGTGTAATTTAATTCAGGCTGGCAGAGAATCTTGTGAACCATCATCTAAACAGTTCCATAGACACTCAGGTTAAGTGGCTGTTTCTATTAAGTTAACTTAACGACTTCTCAAGGGCTTTGACTTTAATGGATTGACCTGTCCACACTGCTAAATGAGACCCTCCGTTGGGTTCTTGTCTTTCAAGGAACATGACCTATCATGAAATCCTAGGGGAACCAGGCCAATCTGGCTTTGAAATTGATGGCTGTTTGGACTGATGCCCCCACTGTCCCAAATGGATTTAGGGAATAGGCCTTAGTATCTGCCCTCAGCCAGATGCTCACATGGATTCCAAACAAATAATTCAAACCGAAAATCTCCCCAGTGCCACATGAGACATCATAATAAGCCCTTGGTTCCACTGATTCTTTTTTTTTTTTTTTTTTTTTTTTTAGTTTTTTACGTTGAGAGGGTCTCTTGGTCCAGAATTCTCCCCACTACAAATTCAGCTTATCAGGCTGTTAGAGCTCTCAATCAATGGACAGAATCACACACAAGGGACAAGGGCATCAAAAGCCTGAGACCGCAGCTACTTGACTTTTTAGGTCACTAAGTCTCACTGCAGGATAGCCTATGTTGACTACTGGTTTTCCTTTTTTGAAAATTATTTTGGCAAATCAACCTCCACCAGCAACTCACATGGTGTGTTTGTGAATTTGGCCAAAATAGAGCAAGGCGTCTTCAAGACCCCGGCATTCGTTCCTCTCCTGGAGAGACAGGGACATGGGCGCTTGTTCTCATCCCTGGGGAAATGACCCCTCATGGATCAAAATGCTTTGCTCTTGGCCAGGGCGGTCTCAGAGGCACATGCTTCCTACTCCAATCCTTTCTTTCCTTTTGAGTCTTAACAGTTATGGAAGTTGGGAGGAATGAATACGTGATTACATTTATTCATTGGGCAATTTACCTCGACATTTATCTCTCATCGCTGTGGGCCAAGAACTTTAAGGGATAAAAGGTGAACCATGGAGAGAATAAATTATATATAATTTCTCATGCAGAGTAGAAAGCGATTGGCAGCATGGAAAGAACATTAAAACATTAAAATTGCTCTATGAGCTTTGTGGCTAGAGCTTATATATCACATAATGGAAGAGAAGTTTATGAGGGAAGGTTTCCTCTCTTTCCAATCTCTCTCTCTCTCTCTCTCTTTTTTTTTTTTAAGAGAGAGGGAGGGGCAGAGGGAGCCAGAGAGAAAGAATCCCAAGCAGGCTCTATGCCCAGTACGGAGCCCCATGTGGGGCTTGATCTCATTACCCAGAGACATCATGACCTGAGCTGAAATCAAGAGTCAGACGCTGACTGAGTCACCCTGGTGCTCCTCCAGTCCCCGAATTTTAAGTGTGTGGTATAATATAGCTCCTGAAATGCCTTTGGGGCCTTGTGTGGTGGGAGTCTCTGTTAAAATGTCAGCACTCATGGGGTTGATGGGGACCAAGGCTAGCTTTCCAGGAGAACACCTCGGATCACCTGGGGAGCTTGTGGAGTCTGAAGATTTCTGCTGGCACCACAGAGGTCCAGAATCGCAGGACGGGGCCGACTCCCTCATGTCAACTCTATGGTGCAATTCTCCTGGGGATGAGGCCAGTATCTTTTGGGGTCAGATCCCTGATTAAACTGATTTTGTTTCCCACAACCCTAAACCGCAAGGAGACAGGAAGCAAAGTAAAGTTGAACACCTAACAGCAGTCACTTTTATGGTATCGAATTCCCATGGCCACCTACTTCATGGCTCTGAAGAGACGCTGAGAAAAAGATCAAGGAAGGGACCTGAGTCATGGAGGGGTCAGTGGTAGAACCTGGCTCTGGACTCAGATCTCCATCCTGCTAGGGCACTGGTATTTCTGTCTTGCCCCCTAGGACACATAGGGGTTAGTTAGTACCTGCCAAATGGGATTGAGTCAGAAACAAAGTAGAGCTTCCAGAAGTCTCCAGTCGTGACAGTGGATCCATCTATTTCTTTTTTCTTTCTTCTTTCTTTCTTTCTTTTTTCTTTCTTTCTTTCTTTCTTTCTTTCTTTCTTTCTTTCTTTCTTTCTTTCTTTTTCTTTCTTTCTTTCTTTCTTTCTTTTTGCAATTCTCTTAGCACCATGAGCACCAGTGAAGAAAGCTGAATGCTGGCACCTCTCCCCGGGGCAGGCCCCCAGAGCTGCGTGATGTGGTGTGCAGGTGACACAGACCCAGCCCTACAGGGTCTACAGCCAGTGGTGGGGGCGATGGAGCCCTGCCCAGTCCTGCCAGCACATCTTTTCCCTTCTCAACGCAGTAATTGGAACAAGGGCTGAGCAGAGGCACATCATGCTATTGGCAAAAGATCTTTTTCCGGCCCTACCCTTGAAGACAGAGAAAAGGAAAAGGCATCTTATAAGGTTCCACTGCGTCTTCCTCAAGGTTGCCTTCATCTGGCATGGTGGCATGGGCAGAGTGCACACCCCGTCAGAAGCATCCGGGATAGGCACAGTCATTCCATCAGTCATCAAGATAACTGAGAAGCTTGTGCCTGTGGGCATGGATGAGTTTTCTACTATGTAGTTAACCTTCAAGAGATTAAAAAATCACTTTTACATATTCATTTCATGTTGCATAACATCCCTTAGTTAAAGTATGTCTTTATAATCGTCTACACACTAAGTGCAGTGGAAGGAATCCGAATCGAATATTAGACAGCCAAGTTGACTAGGGTGTAACATGGAAAGTTGTGGTTTGAGGTATTCAGATAAGAACTCTTTTTTTTTTTTTAAATCAATTTGAACTATTATTAGTCTTCTCATCAAATATTTTCTGTGCTCGGAGATAAAAAATGTTTACAAACTTGATTTCCCCCCTCCTGGCTTAAAGCCTTTATCTTGATTATTCGGACCTTTTGGCTTTCTTCTTCAATGCTGTGATTCATTGGTTTCCTGTCACTTCACTCAGCAGGGTCTGGTTTTCCCATTGACAGCCTGCCATCTACTCAGCAACCAGAATTAGCCTGAAGTGCTCAGGGGCTGAGACAGTGGCTCGCCGACTTGTTTGGGTCTACAGGGAGATGTGGCCACGACCAAACAAAACAACAACCCAAAGGAAAAGCTAGCAGGTCCTCCTGTATTTGGACAGCCCAGATGTTATTTACAGCCTTGTTTATGAAGTATTTTCTTGACCCTGCTGGCTAGGATCCACACACTTTGTCGTTTTAGAGCACACACGTCCTGTCACGTGGTGATGATGTGCCCTGAACAAGTAAACAGGCTGGAAGACTATTATAAGGGTAGAAAAATCTTTGAACATAACATTGTGCTTCCCCACTCCACTTCCAAAAAAAAGACAAAGGAAAGCAAAGAGGAAGAAAACCGAAAACTGTTTTATTTTTGGATCTTTAATTAGCCACAGCCAAGGTGGCCATTTTGAAACTCCTACTGTGTGCAAGGTGCTCCAAACAAAGAAGTGAGTGGCTCATCTACTCTCAAGGTCCTCAACCTCCCAAACTAGTGAGAAGCAGATATAACTGAACACAGTGAACCACATGAAGGCGAAATGCAGTTGTTGGAACCCCCCCCCCCCCCCGCCTTCCAGCAGTACGAACATTCATTCTAGAGTTATTTATAATACCGAGGACATAGGGAATACCACATTCCCCCAAACTGAGAGAAGCATGAACTAAATCAAAGTCTGTCCCCACAAAGGAGGGCTGTGCTGCTGCTTGCTTCCATCACCGTCAGAAGTCTCCCTGACCAAACGTCCCCCCCCCACTCTCTCCCCCGGCCTCTTGTCTCCCACACGATGTATTTCTGTAGTCTGATCCCCCCTGTTCTGATCCCTTCCCCAACTTCTCCACCATGCTGTCGTCAGCAGAATCCTCTGCACACCTCGTTCAGCTCGTCTGCTCTGGACATTCTCATCTAACCCGGAACCTGAATGTTCCCTGAGGATAGTGTAGCCCATTGGTCACTCTCAAGGGAGAGGCCATCATGGCCTCTGCCCCAGCCCCCACAGCACCTGGACATGCGTAGGTATCCTTCTTGCTCCTCCCTCAAAATCTCCACTTCTTTTCATGCTTCTCTGCCTAAGGAGCCAGCTGCTACCTGTCCTTGCTGAAGTAATTCACTGACAGTATGGTCGTTCTTCCTTGGTCCCTAAAGAGTGTGACACAAGACGTACGACCTTGCCATCTGGCACCATCCTTGAGGACTTTACCACTCCCATAGAGGATTTAGCTTATCTGCTATCTTCATGGTTCCTTAATCAACCTTCAGATGTTCTTTTCCTTCATAACACCTCCACCAACCCCTTCCAGGGTTATGAGCTACAATTCAAGCCATATTTTTCCAACTCACTTACTGCAGTAACCTTATTCTATTTCTCTGAGCACATAGGGTCCACCAATACATCAACCTTACCACTTTTCAGGGCCCTTTGTGTGCCGCACTACATGTCCCAGTGTCTCTTTCCCTACTAGACTCTAGGGCTTGTTGCTATAATCACCTCTTTGCATGTGCCCTCAACTTCTGTAGAGAGTTGAACAGCGTCTATCAAAAATTCATGCCCACTCAGAACCTTAGAGTGGGATCGTGTTTGGAAAGAGGGTTTTTACAGATGGGATTAGTTAAAATAAGGACATACCAGATTAGGATGGGCCCGGAATCCAAAGACGATAGCCTCGTAACAAGAAGAGAAGCACATACAGAGCTATCAGCCCAGGGAAGAATGCCAGGGAACATGGAGGGAGAGGATGGAGTTATGCTGCCACGAGGCAAAGGATGTCAAGGACTGCTGGAAGCCACAAGAAGCCAGAGGAGAAGTATGGGATTTTTTTTTTTTTCTGAAGACTTCAGAAGGACCTGATCCTGCTGACACCTTGAATTTAGACTTTTGGCCTTGTGAACTGTGAGAGAATGTATTTTGTTGTTGTTAGCCACCAAGTTTGTGGTGGCTAAAAACTGTTTCTCAGCAGCCCTTGGAAACTAATGTGATCCTTTCTCCCTTTGTTATACTCACAGCAAAATACCAACACTGATTAAACCCAGTTCTCCGCTTTTTTCGGTACCTGCACCTAACTGGCAGATTTTGGTTGAAAGAAAACACACAAATTTACTAACTGGTTTCACTTGACAATTTGACCACATAACTTACATTAGACTGGTACCTCCACAACCTTTTGCATTTGTTCCTTCTTCTATTCCCTGGGGCAAATATTTCATACCTTTTTTCCCTTCCATGCTGGTGACTCTGCCTCTTATTACCCTGAGAAAATGAAAGTAATGAGAAGAGAAATAATTATTCTTCCTTCCACCAAATCTAATAGCCTACCTGCATTTGTATACATTTTTTTTGTCTATTTTTCTTCCTGCTGTAGGCATTTAATACATAAGTACTTACTACATGGTACTATGTACCAGGCAATGTTGTAAGTCTGAAGGATGGCAAAGTCCTTTCTCTTCGGTGATTATATTTTTGGATAAAATACAAACAATAAATCAATAAACACATGTTCAATATTAGACACAAAATCTGTTATGAAGGGAAGCATGAAAGATTGAAAGCTTAGCTGTGATCAGGAAATAGGGTACAATTTTAGGGGAGGTGTTCAGAGAACACCTACTCTCTGATTAGGTCTGAGCAGAGTTCTGAATAAAATGAAAAAGGGATGAGCTCTCTGTGCTTCTTTCTTTTTTTTAATTTAAAGATTTTGTTTATTTATTCATAAGAGACACAGAGAAAGAGGCAGAGGGAGAAGCAGGCTTCCCCCGGGGAGCCTGATGTGGGACTTGATCCCTGGAACCCAGGATCACGCCCTGAGCAGAAGGCAGATGCTCAACCACCGAGCCACCCAGGTGTCCCCTCTGTGCTTCTTTCTAAGGCATTACAACACCTTGTGCTCTGGATCCCATCTGACTTGTCCTCCTTGGAAGCTCCAGTCCTACCATTTTCACCCACATTGTTTCTGTGTTTCTCCTAATTTACCGGGTCATGTCCATCAACATACAACATGATATAGTATCTGTCATCCTGTAAAAAATGCTCCTGGAATCCACATCCACTATTGTCCCCTTTATTTTAAAACTCCCCCCAAAAGTTTCAATATTAATTGTTTCACTTTGAATCACTCCAATTATGCCTTCACTCCTACCAATAACTTTCACCTGGCAAAGTGCAATGTCAATTTTTAGCCCTCATCTTATTGGATTTCTTAGCAAAATAGAAGCAGATGATCACAAACCCTCTTTTAAAAATCATTTTCTTCCAGCGACTTCTCAGATCACCTAAACTCCATGCCCTCCTCCCCTCTCATTGAGCTCTGATTCTCAATTTCCAAGTGTCGAAACATTGGAGCATCCCAGGGTTTAGCGCTTAGTGCTCTTGGCCTCTGCATCGGCACACATGCCTTAGGTAACCTCATCCTGTCTCACTGCCTTAAAAACCATCCATATGCTGCTGATGCAGATTTTATCTGCAGGGCCTCTGAGCTCCAGACTCATGAGTATCCAATTTCCTATTCAACATTTCCACTAATAGACATATCAAATTTAAATGTGTACAAAACCAAACTTGATTTCCTTGCCTAACGAGTTCAATGCTCTCCCTCTCCTCCTCATCTCATTGACCCCTGGTTGCCCAGCCCCAAATGTTAGATAGCCATTCTCTGAACTCCTTTATGTCTTTCTGTATCCAGATCTAGCACCAAATCCTGTAAACACTGCTTTCAGATTATGTCCTCCTTCTAGCTCCTCTGTAATTGCCACCCTTGCCCAAACCTCCGTTGTCTCTCTCTCTGGGGCGGCAATAAGTTTCTCCAGTGGTTATCAGTCTGATTTGCCAACTTCCATTATTTATACCCCCTATGTCACTCAGCATGGTCTTTTTCTTTTAAAGATTTTATTTATTTATTCATGAGAGACACACAGAGAGAGGCGGAGAGAGAAGCAGGCTCTCTGTGGGGAGCCCAATGCGGTACTCCACCCCAGGACTCTGGGGTCATGACCTGAGCCAGAGGCAGATGCTCAGCCACTGAGCCACTCAGGTGTTCCCAGAATGGTCTTGTTAATATATGATTCAGACCACATCATTCCTCTCTACAAAATGCTCCAGTGACTTCCCATTATATTCAGAATAAAATCCAAAGCCCATATCATGATGCAGGAGGCCCTACATGATTTGGTTCCTACCCACTCACCAACTTCAGTTCTTCATACTCTGCTCCAGCCATCCTCACCTTCCCCGTTGTCCCCACTAGGACAAATGCTTTGCCTAACTCAAGGTCATACTTGTACTTCTCTGCCTGGAGGGCTTTTCTCCTCTGTTCTCGTCTCCATGGCTTGCTCCTCATTTCATTCAGGATGTCGTTCTAATGATTTCCCCCTTTAGAAAGGTTTTATCTGATTACACTATTTAAAATAGCACTGCATCCATTTCCTATTTAATCATTTTGTATCTCCTAAGCTGCTTGATTTTTCTTTGTGGCATTTATTAGTATCTGATAAATATTAAAATAAAATATACATATTTGTTTACTTAATGGTTTATTTCTGGTTTTCTAGAGTATACAGGAATATAAATATCAAAGTGTAGGGAGTTTGTCATTCACTATTTTAACTCTAAAATCTAGGAGGTGGCATTCACTCAATAAATATTGGTTTAAGTTGAGTAAAAATTACTTTATGAAAAATTTAAGTGCATGGAGAAAATGTACAAAATAAGGTTAATAATCAAAATAGCTATTAATCACTCAACAGAGTCCAGCAGTTTGTTAAGTGCTATACAACTATGATCTCTTTAATCCTTCTGTTAGCCTGAGAGCTAAGCGTATCATAGTCTCCATTTGACAGATGAAGAGACTGGGGTTTAAAAAGTCATATACCAGTAGGTCAAAGAACTGGAATTTAATGTAAATTTGTCTGGTTCCAATATCTGAGAATACCAAATCATAAGTATATAAATGTTTACTCTTATTTATAACAGAGAAAGGGCTGGTGCTATTTCAGTGGGATCCTGGAGTAGATACCTGAGATGACATTCCAGATTAAAACAAATTCTTAGATAGAATAAAAATGCTTCATTGAGCTGGCACAAAAGTAAGGAATTCACTAAGCACATGAAAGAAGAGAAACCCAGAACTCAGAGATAAACAAATGCTAAAAGCGGGTTTCAGGGTGAGGGAAATTCTCACTACACCTGGGAACTTGGAACTTCTGCTCTGACTACTGCTTGGAGTTCAGGGAGTGAAAGATAAGCCTCGGCTTCACCACGGTAAGGAATCCTCGCAGGAAGTGGGAAGTGTCTCAAATGGCTGTGTCCCCAATAAAAAGGTGAATAAGAAATGAACCCTACTGTACAGGAGAGGTACAAAATAACTTGTATAATCTCTGGTCCCGGAAAACCATTCTTAATGAAAATTCAAAATCATACGGAAAGATTAGGTTGGAATTCATACTTTCAAGCTGAGAATTTAAATACTTTCCGGTGGGTAGCATTTCCAGGTCATTGGCAGAAGGAGACACAATCTACTCTAGAAAACCAGAAGGTCATGCAAGCCTCAAAGGATTCTTATGGGAAAGTTAGCAACTCATAGTCAGAGATCACAAAACATACTCTAAAAGAATAAAACCATAATTTCAAGGAGCAGATATTGGCAAGAGACTCTGAAAGACTGAATCATTTTTGATTTGTCTGATGCTGAATATAAACTATACTTATGTTTGAAGAAATAAAAGAGACGTTGAAAACATGGATAGAGAACAAGTAGAAATTTAAAAAAGAACAATAGAATGTCTAAAAATTTAAAAGTAAAATTTGGAAATAAATTTTGGTTGGTCTCTTCATCAGCAGACTGAATACAAGTGAATAGAGAATTGCTGAGCTGAAAGATGGAACTTTAGTCCCGAAGGCTATAGGGCAAACTCCTACGTCAGAAGGAACATTAGTGGAGGTGTTGGAGAAGTAGAGGACAGCCACGCAGGGCATTTTAGCTGGCTCTGTGGAAGCCGAGAACATCAGATCTCAAGTTGCCCCAGCATAGAAGCCATCAGGACAAATGCTTCCAGATGCTAATAACTCTGAAAAACAGCTGATACCCTTAAGATTCACCAAAAGACCAGCACAAGACTAGGATGTCCTTTCCTCCTAATTCTACAAAGACCACCTAAGCCACACCTCTCCCTCTATGCACTTGGGCACCCTATTAAGGGACAGTGGTCTCACTGAGGATTCAAGGATTTTTATCAAAGTCAGATGCTATTATTCAATTTTTAAAAAAAAATTAGCAAATTATATCAGTATGAAATTATATTGAAAATTTAGTTAATTTTTATCCACAAAGTGGTTGGGGCTGTGAATAAAACTATATTAGCTGTAGACAAAATTCTAGAGCTACATTTTCTTAGTACATCTAAATATATGACATTATTCCACTTGTATAATCTTTTATTTAAACTGGCTAAAATCCCATCTAATTCCATTCCAGTCTAGTCAGTCTTACTCCTTCTCCATTTGTAGTACTGTTTGGAAGATAAAACTAAAGATAAAGGGAAAAAATGGTTTTATCACAAATTTTGTTGTTTCAACACACATGACCCTAATGCAAGTTTTATGAAGCACTTAGATAATTTGTTAAGCAAAAAGATGTTTGATTCTTTGTGCCTGGTCCAGAGACGTGGCTTCGATAGCCTTTTACATAATTCTCCAAGTTTAGTAGGGAGAGAAGAGGGCCAGAATTAAATAATGTCTATCATTTCTGCTTATGTGAAAAATTCCTGGCATCTAGAAGTCAGAAAGCAGAGTTCATTTGGGATGGACCTGGGGAGAGGGTTAAGACACTAGGGCAGCTTCGAAAATGCCCTGGGTCTTTGTATCCTCTGCCTCAGGGCAGTGATTTCATAGGAATACAAAGGACAACCAACTGGGCAGTGAAAGGATGGATCTTTGTACCCCAAATATGCACCCATAATAAGTGGTGGAAGGCCAGCAAATGTCTAAAGACAGATGCTGACACAGAAATGCCAAGTCATGATCTGATGAGTGTGATGTCATTACCCATTTTGCTGACTCATGGAGGCTATCAGTCCTGTAGTCATGACTGGCTCAATGGCTGAGGGCTGGTTAAGATATGACTTATTCCAAAAGAGTACAAAAATCATTTCCAGCAGCAGAGGGATATGATGGGAAGAAAAAGGGTTTTCTTTCTGGTATGGACTCAGTGGTTGTATGCTAAGCTGGGAGGAGAAACCAGGCAAGATTCTTGTTAAGTTAGCTCACGTATTTCATATTGAATATTCATTCCTGAGTCAGGAAGAGTAGCTTGCAGAAGACCTCAGGCAGATCAGACTCTTAGACCCATATTGGGAGGCATGGTGAATGTTTTTAAATTCAGCCTCTTTCCTGCAATAGGAACCTACTCCTGGCTCTTCATCTTCTGCTTCACATAGGACTTTCCCTCCACTCGTCCTCCCATCACTCGGAGCCCTTCCTTCAGAAGGGGACATATATATATATATATTTTTTTTTTTTCTGGACCAAGGGCTGTCTTTGTTACAAGAGAGCCTGATGCTAAACCCATGTGACTTGTGTCCAGTTTGACTACTAGGATTGCCCACAGCAAGTTCTTCCCTCACCTAAATAGCATTCTTGTCTTCATCTGTATTCTCTTCTCTATGTTTAATTGTTATCTCTTTTGACTTTGAATATAACCTATCCAAATTTGGCTAACGTACTAGTAGAATTGTCTTTTCTGACTTGTCATTTTGTTGCTTTGAAATTTCATTTTTACTGTTAAAGTCTATCTTAAAAGCCACCTTAAAAAAAAAGTATCTCAAAAAATGATACTAAGCAGCAACTACACTAATAGGTATCTACCCAAAGAATACAAAAATACTAATTCAAAGGATACATGAACTCCAATGTTTAGAGCAGCATTGTGTACAACAGTCAAACTATGGAAGTAGCCCAAGTGTCCACTGATAGATGAGTGGATACAGAGGTGGCTCTCTATATCCATAAAAAAGAATGAAATCTAAAAAAAAAAAAAAAAAGAAATATTGCCATTTGTAACAACATGGATGGAGCTAGAGGGTATTATACTAAGTGAAATAAGTCAGTCAGAGAAAGACAAATACCATATGATTTCACTCATATGTGAAATTTAATAAACAAAACAAATGAGCAAAGGGGCAAAAAAAGAGAGAGACCAACCAAGAAACAGACTCTTAACTGTAGAGAACAAACTGATGGCTACCAGAGGGGAGGTCATTGGGGGGATGGGCGGAATAGGTGATGGGGATTCCAGAGTGCACTTGTGATGAGCACCGGGTGTTGAATCACTATATTGTACACCTGAAACTCATATTACACTGTATGTTAACTGAGTTTAAATAAAAATTAAAAAAAAATTAAAAATGATACTACATTGAAAATGTATCCAAAATATGTGTAATAAATTTAATCTGATTCACTGTAAACTCAATGTTGTGTTCACCACAAGCTATAAGGAATGCATGAACAAAATAATTAAAATCCCCAACCAATGAAGTTTATATATAACTAAAGACAAAGATGAGCTCCTTCTTCCTTTAGGAAGAAATTTCTTCCCTCTTGTTGGTTGATGACTAAGTCTATTCAACTTCTTAAATAGTTCTAAAAATTTATTTCTCCCTCTTCATTCCTACTATCGCTCTTCATTAAGATTTTATTATCTCTTGCCTATATTCTTAGAAAATTAAAAAAGAAACCAAAGAGAAAGAGCTCAGTTATTGGAGACAAACTATGTTCCTGGCAGCTTGTCATATGGGGGATATAGAAATGAATAAGAGATAGTTCTTGTCCTAAAGGTGCTCATAGTCTAAATAGGGGGCAGACATGCAAACAAGTAGTCATATTAAAGTGTGATTAGGGGGGCACCCAGGGGGGCTTGGATGGTTGGGTGTCTGCCTTTGGCTCAGGTTGGGAACTCCAGGGCCTGGGATCAAGCCCCACATTGGGCTCCCAGATCAGTGGGGAATCTGCCTCTCCCTCTCCCTTTGCCTCTCCCCCTGCTTGTGCTCTCTCTCTCTCTCAAATGAATAAATAAAAAATATTTTTTAAAAAACTGTGATTAGGACAACAAAAGCAACAATAATGAGACATAGCATTAGCCATGAGGAAGGAATAATTAACTTCCATGTAGAAGTATTAGAGGATGCTTTCAGAAGTCACTCTGAGTTGCCAGTTAAGGGAGTAGGACAGGGCATTCCAGGAAGAAGGAACAGCAGCAGATACCTGGCCTGCTGTGGCTGACCTGGACCCACCTATCTTTTCCATCCTGTACCTCACACTCATGGGCTCAGGCATTATCAAAATGCTTATAGTTGCCCCATACATTCCATGTAGTTTTATGACTTCCTACTTTTGTGTTGTTCCCTTCATTTCCTGCCTTTATCCTGTAAAGTTATGACAGCGAGGGAAGATTTTTGAGCTAGAGAGAAATATAGTCAAATTTCGTTTTAGACATATTTTTATGGCTCTATTAAGGCTGAATTGAAGGAGAAAAAGATTGTAGTTAGAGGGACCAGTTATATTAGTGCTATAAGAGTTAATAAGACTCTAAGGCAGTTGCAGTGGAAAGGAGGACAGAATGGATATGAAAGATGTATTTAAAAGATATACTCAAAAGTACCCGAGTTTTTGAATGGGATGAGTAGTGAGAAAAGAAATAAGATGGGGTAAGAGGAATCTATAATGCCCTTTAGGTTTCTACCTTCAGATATTGGGTTGTTTGGCATTGCCACCAGCCAAGATAGGAAATACAGAAGGGACAGTACATTTGAGGGGAAGATTAATTCCATTCTGGGGAGTCTTTTGGGTAGAGCTGATAATAAGTAGCTGGATTTCAGGAAAGAGGTCTGGGTTAGGGATATACATTAAGAGGCATCATCAAATAGGGGCTAGTGTAAATAAAGAAAATTTATTTATTTATTTATTTATTTATTTATTTATTTATTTATTTATTTATAAGATTTATTTATTTGACAGAGAGTGCAAGAGAGCACAAGCAGAGGGAGTGGCAGAGGGATAAGGAGAAGCAGCCTCCCTGCTAACTGGGGAGCCCAACACGGGGCTCAATCCCAGGACCGTGAGATCATGATCTGAGCCAAAGGTGGATACTTAACCAACTGAGCCACCTAAGTACCCCAAAAAGAATGCATTTAATGACTAGAGGAAATATGGGTAATTCTCATAGTTGACTTGTCAGGGAAAAGGTTCACTGGGTTCACTACTATGGTAAAATATTTTCTCAGAGTAGCCTAAATGGACAGAACCCCAAGACAATATAAATGTCAATCTCTCCAACTTCAGGTGACTAACAATGACCTATCCAGGATAGGAAAGGACTCAGACTGAGGTCCTTGAATACCTGCCACCCTGAAAATAGGATTGTCTTACTGGATGTGCCATGTGACAATATGACTTACAGTTTAATGAATATGGTGCTTTCCTCTCTAAGTAATTACAGTAAGACTTGCAAACTTAAGAAAGATAACAAATTGTGAAATTATTTTGAGATAAAGGACAGAGCGTAGGAACAAATGTGAAAAAAGGAGTAATAGTCTTCACAGTCTGATAAAAGACACATAGCAGAATGCCCGTATTTCCCCAGTTATTATCCTAGGTAGAGCTACACTGACTTGCCAACACAGTGCACTGGTGGAGTTGGCGAGTAATGAGTATCTTACGATAGTAAAGAGAGACCTATCTAGCAACTGTAGTGGGAAAAAAAAAAAAAAACCTCTCAACATCACTCAGTGACATTTATTCTGATGAGCACATAGTAAAGATTTAATGAATTCTTGTTAATCAATGACTTGTTTACCAAGCAATCTTCTAACTTTCATTTGCCTTTCTAATTAAAATGGCCTTTTGGAAAGAAAACAAGTTGATACTGGAGTTGGATATGTAAATGTGGTCAGGGATATTCCTCTTATATATCTGGTACATACTAAGTGCTCAATGAACATTGAGGGAGGGGAACAAGGATGGAAAAAGGTGGGAAGGAGAAGGAAGGAAAGGTTAAATTAATATCCTCCTACAATGTTTGTGCTCAAAGGTGATGTGGTTCAAGGCTGGGCAGTGTAAACAGTATGCTCTAGGATAGTGATTTCTAACTTTGCATCTGATCACTTGAAAAGCTTAAAAGTAGAGAGACACTCAGTAAGGCTCCACCCCAGGGCCACTGATTCAGAAGTTTGGGAGGTGACATCAGGCTATCTATTCTTTTTTAAACCTCTGTTGATGATTGATTGATTCTGTTGCACCATCTGGGTCGACAATCACTGTCCTCACATCTGACAGATCCTGGATACATTAATTCATGAAGTTCTAGGCTGGTGGAATTGAGAGGTCAGATCTCAAACCTAGAGTATCTTTACCAACCTAGAGGACATCATGAGGCTCCCCTAATTAATCTGCTGGATCTTGTTGTCTTAACTGTAGCAAAGTCCTAATTATCCCCCAATAAGTAACTTTAAGCTACCTAGTAAATGAAAGGAGAAACCTGAGTTGATTCTTGATTAATTCTGTTTGAGGAATTACTGATTATACCCAGCTTGACTCTCCTTCTCTAGCAATGCTGGTCTAGAAGGGGTTCTTATGTTCTTGCTGTCATTTTCCCTTAAACTTCCAGCTCCCCTGCAACTATAAGGATAGCGGAATATAATAAATAGTACCAGGGACCATAAGGGAAGGAGGGGAAACTGAATGGGAAAAAATTCAGAGAGGAAGACAATAAGAGACTGTGAGAGACTCTTAACTCTGGGGAACAAACTGAGGGTTGCTGAAGGGGTGAGAGTGGGGAATGGGGTAATTGGGTGACAGGCATTAAGGAGGACACGTGATATAATGAGCATTGGGTGTTATACACAATTGATGAATTATTGATATGTTGACAAATTGAATTTTTAAAAAAGATTTTATTTATTTATTTGAGAGAGAGAGAGAGAGAGATAGCAAGAGAGAGCCTGAGCAAGGTGGAGAGGGAGAAGCAGCCTCTCTGCAAGCAGGGAGCCCAATGTGGGGCTTGATCCGGGCATCCTGAGATCATGACCTGAGCAGATGCTTAACTGACTGAGCCATCCAGGTGCCCTGGCAAATTGAATTTAAATTCAAAAATAAAATAAAATAAAATAAAATGACTAAACGCTTTTAATATAAAACATTGGACACCCAATAATTGTTCATAAAGTTGTAAGTACTCAAATGTATGTTAACTGTATCTTTACAGTTTATCCTGTATTTTTGAGCACCAAACATTCTCTCAAAGACTGAGACTAGTTTGAAGCATGTGTTTTTTTCCCCATCTGAAAATTTTTATTTTTACCTTTTAATGAGTTCATAAAAATAGATTTGCCTAGAACTAAAAAAAAAAAAAAAAAAAAAAAAAAAAAGGTTTTTCTGCCACAAATCTCAGAAAATGTTTTTCTTTCCAGGTTCACTTTCTTTGTATGGTAACAGTACTGTCTATATACGAGAATACAATCAATGCTTTTATGATAGAAAATCAGCCAAGTGGAAATCCTTCCTTAATTCCAAAGATAAACATTGCATTCATTTGCTGCCATTGTGGGTTTTTCCAAATTCAGGTTATCTTTTTGATGGAAAAAAGTTGGGCTTAGTTTGAACAGACTGTTCATAAATGTCACTGGAATTGGGTTTGGAAGGGGAGAGGCTTCTTAGATCATCAGGAGAAGCATAAAGTTGTACCAGACAGGGAGCATCGGCTCAACACTAACCAGTCCTGAGAACCATCTTCCAGAGAAGGGTGGTTCATAACCCCAAGGAAAGCACCCCCTGACAACAGACACACAGTCTCAGAATCATACAGACATTGATGCTTGAGCAAATGTTGCCTTGTTCAGGGGCATAATAGTCTATGCATAAAAATATATATTTTATCTATGCAGGAAGCATCCCACATCAATAAGTAGCCTGGAAGGAAAAAAGGCAGTTTTTAGGAAAAACCTTTGCAAAATGCCAAATTAAAACTTCCTAAGTATTTTCTACACATTCATCCTTTATGGTGATTTGCTGCTTACAAGTGATTAAGATTTCTCGGCATAGTTGATAATGAGTCATAAGACAAATTCAGAAGAAAAAGATAGTCATCACTATGGATTCACATTCCCAAGTTTATTGCATTACATACACATACATATGCATATCCCTTCACTAACAAGAGGGCTGATCAATATTTTTTGAGTAGCTCCTATATTTAAGACTTTCTTTCACAAGTGGAGGTGGTGGTAGACCCATCAGGGTTCCCGTAAGAAATCTGATGGCATATTTAAAAAAATATTTAACTGAAACTAGTTTAAAGAAAGGATTATTTATAGTAGCATGATCAAGATTAAGGAAGCCAACAAGGAATGGTGAAACACCAAAGGACTGGAGACCAGTAGGAAAATATTACCATCACTGGGCCTGAATGAAGAAGGAGAGCAGTGTAACCAGAACATGGGGGCCCTGGAGTCATAGGAGAGGGCCCCAATAGTAGCTGTGGTTGTAGAGAAACTTAGTGAGGCCAGGACAGAGCAGTGATGGGAGTAGGAGGGTGTCTCCATCTCTTTATTCTCAACTATTGGATCTACTTGCTGGTGCTTTCCTTTGGCCCCCAGCCCATGAGGAAGTGGAGGCAAGGACGTGGATGACACAGCCCAAATGGTTTGTCCTCAAGACTCAGAACAAAGCAGAAAATAGATTTGGGGAGGAAAATGGAGAATAACCATCTCAATGGGGGAGCGAACATACTTACAAGAGTTACCTAATGATGCAAAGCTACACTTGGCAAATATCCAATCTAGGGAGGACAATAGTGTGAACAATAGGGCAGAGCACAGCCCCGTAGTTAAGACCGCGGACTTTGGAGGCTGATGGGCATTCCTTCAAACCCAAGCCCTACCACCCACTACCGTATCTATGACCATGGCGAGTTACTACCTCTCTGTGCCTCAGTTTCATTCAGATGTAAGTAATAGTGCTTATCATATAGACCAGTCTTACCCTAGGACTAAAATGGGATAACATATATAAATCATTTGGTTTGGCACCTGGCACATAGTAAGCACTCTCAACATTAATTAATATTATCATCATCAACGGAGTAGTCTAGCAGAAGAACTTACCAGTGGCTACTGGGGTGAGAGAAAGAGGGGTGGAATCTGAAAAGGTAGGAGGAGAGGGGAAGTAATTCTAGAGAGGGTTAGTGGGAAGGGATGGCATGAACAGATTAGGAAGCAGGGCACGAGGTTGTATGAGGACCATTAGATTTGGGTTGGGAGAGAGAAAAATGTAGGAGGGGATGGCCCTTGAATGTCAAGTCAAGCCTGGCTTTTACCTTGTGCGCTAGAGGAAACAAAAAATTTAAAGGAAATCCAAGGTAGGGGTAATATTTTTGTTTTTATTTTTTAGGTTTATTTATTTATTTTTAAGTAATCTCTGCACCTAACATGGAACTTGAACTCAGGACCCTGAAATCAAGTCACATGCTCCCCTGACTGAGCCAGCCAAGCATCCTAAGAGTAGTATTTTTAGAATGTGATATAATGTGTGTTTATAATAGCAGTGTGTTCATACTGTGGCAGAATTTTGGGTAAATTTAGGTAGGAGAGGGACACCTGGGTGGCTCAGTGGTTGAGCATCTGCCTTCGGCTCAGGGCGTGATCCTGGGGTCCTAGGATTGAGACCCGCATCGGGCCCTCTGCGGGGAGACTGCTTCTGCCTCTGCCTATGTTTCTGTCTCTTTCTCTCTGTGTCTTTCATGAATAAATAAATAAAATCTTTAAAAAAAACAGGAGAAGTAGTCAGTTTTAACAGTGAATTAATAAATTCTTTGAAAAACTATGGGGAAAATTAAGATAAGTAAAACCACTGATTAATATCTATTTGTTATTGTAAGTACATCAAACCATTTATTCTGCTAATAGTTACTGCTATCTTTATATTTTCGAGGTCTTAGACACTGTGTCCCTTAAAATTTCAATTTGCTTCTGCATCCAGGGACTCTAGTCTTAGTAATGTTTAATCATCCTTTTCTTACAACTTAAAAACTTTAAATAGAAATAATTATTCTGGGGGCAGCCTGGGTGGCTCAGTGGTTTAGCGCCACCTTCAGCCCAGAGCTTGATCCTGGAGACCCGGGATCGAGCCCTATGTCCGGCTCCCTGCATGGAGCCTGCTTCTCCCTCTGCCTGTGTCTCTGCCTCTCTCTCTGTGTGTGTGTCTCTCATGAATAAATAACTAAAATCTTTAAAGAAAAAAAGAAAAAAAGACAAAATCTTTAAGCCTAAAGACTAAAATCTTTAAAGGAAAAAAAAAGATTAAAAAAAAAAAAAAAAGAAATGTTATTCTTTGGTTCCCAGGGAAAACAAAGGCTTTGCATGATAAAAGTATAAAAATTCTCAGGATTTATAATCTTCTATTTCCGTGTTTTATAAATTCTTTTTTTAAAATTTTTATTTATTTATGATAGAGAGAGAGAGAGAGAGAGAGAGAGGCAGAGACACAGGCAGAGGGAGAAGCAGGCTCCATGCACCGGGAGCCTGATGTGGGATTCGATCCCGGGTCTCCAGCATCGCGCCCTGGGCCAAAGGCAGGCGCCAAACCGCTGCGCCACCCAGGGATCCCCCCGTGTTTTATAAGTTCAATGCATTTAATCTTCACAACAATCTGATGAAGAAATTCTATTACCATTCCCATTTTACAGGTGAGAAAATTAAGGCCCAAGGCATTTAAATAACTTATGTAACACGTACAAACAAGAATTAATAGCAGAGTCCAGGTTTGTACAAAGGTAGCTGCGCTACCCGTTTCCCAAGAAAGACACACACAGAGCACACAGCATCAATTACTAAAGTTTGATCTCAACACCATCATTTCGTCTTGAGCTACATGACCTTAGGCACATGATCTGTGTACCTTACCATTTGTTATATTTTCAAAGCCCTTTACTATTTACAAAGGTAACACCCAGGATCATATCTGATTGTCACCATGAAGAAATAAATTTGTAGTGGTTAGCTAATTTGTTCAAGGTCTCCAACTAGTAGGCGGCACAGCTGGGACTTAATGCAGATCTTCAAACTCCAAACTCTGGACTGTTCTCACCAGGCAAAAGGGGTCTGATGAGGAGCAGAAAATTTAAAAGAGGCGCCTGGTTCTTTGTATATTGATAATTTGCCAAGCTCAGGTTGTCTCTCTGAGCACATCCTGGGTGCTAATACAAAGGAAAAAATAATCTCTGCCCTTGGCACTCATCGCTTGGAGGGGAGATAGAAAAAACTGATGCAAAAGGAGTGGGGCTTTCATGCTGTGAGTACAGATACCAGGTGAGCACTAGGAAAAGCGCTGCTCAGCCTGGAGTGGGAGAAGATAGCACTTTTGGTGGCTCATGACGGGAATGGGGGAAAGAACCACTACAGACGTGAAAATGAGCTGAATTTTGAAGAACATATGTGTGGAGGTGGCAAAAGCAGAAAGCTTGTGCAGGCATTTGGAGGCTTGGAGCACAGAACACAGGGGAGGTATCCACGTGGTGGGAGCGCAGGGTCTAGAGATGAGGTTAAAGGCCAAATCCAGGACCTTGTGCTCCAGGGTAAGGAACTGGGCCTTCAGCCTATATAGTAGCAGAGTGATGTGCTCAGATGTGCATTTTTGGCAGCCTCATTCTGGAAGCAATCTAGGGGACGAACTGAGGTTGGAGGAGGTCATGGGGAGGATGTGACTGCTGGTTGAACTGCAGGCTGGACCTGGGCAGTCGGAGGCTCCTCACAGCCTCCCCTCTCCTTGGGTACGTGTTCTCTCCACCATTCCCACAGTGGGGTCCATTTTCAAGGATGCAGCCTTGGAAGTCAGGTGTTGTTGAAACCATCCGGACTCTGTACATGACTGCACCCCTTAAAGCCTCTTAAGATTATGAAGATAGACTTTTAAGATTCTAGCGGGCAGGTGCAGAAATCTATCTGCCTTGCTGCTGCCCAAGACAAGCTTCATAAGCAAGTTCCTTCACGTACTCAACCCTCCACCTACTAAATCCAGAGTGGTCTGCTTCTTTTCCTTGGTTTCTCCTTGTTCCCATCCAATGGGGCCAGTTTTCAAACCAACAACTGGAGGCTCAGACACCACATAAGTGGCTTCTGGCAATATTCCTGAGAGAAAGCACTGCAGGGAGATATATAGGATGCATGGAAGGACAGATTTAAGAGGGAGCCGGAGGTGGAATTATCAGGGCTGTGAGACCCTGGGTGCAGAAGTAAACGAGGGAGAAGGATGTTTAGAATAGTTTCCAACTTCTGGGATGCCTGAGTGGCTCAGTGGGTGAGCATCTGCCTTTGGCTCAGGGCATGATCCCAGGGTCCTGGGATCGAGTCCCACATCGGGCTCCCTGCGTGGAGCCTGCTTCTCCCTCTGCCTATGTCTCTGCCTCTCTCTCCGTGTCTCTCATGAATAAAATAAAAAAAAAATAGTTTCCAACTTCTGACATGGGCAACTGTAGAATTTGGTGGAAGTAGAAAATGAAGAGATGATTATGGGGGAGGGGTCGTGCCGGAGGCCAAGGTGCGGTCCACATATTCTGTGGTTGAGATGGCTGTTGACAATCCAAGCAGAGATGTCTCGTAGGAAGTTAAACACATGTGTTTGGAGGCAGAAAGTATAGGCAGGTGGTAAAGGTTTAGGAGTCAGCAATACATAATTGGTGCTTAACGATAATAGTAGTTCCAAATATTAGTTGATGACCATATGCTAGGCACTGATCTTTCTGGGCATGCCAAATATTTTACTGTCTCCTTTAATCATCACAAAAAATTTTTATGAAGGACATTATTTTCTAAGTTGCTAAGAGAGTAGCTCTTAAAAGTTTTCATCACAAGAAAAATACATTTGCGACCTATGGCGGGTGGTGAATGTTAACCAGACCTCTTGTGACCATCATTTCACAACATACACATATATCAAGTCATTATACTGTATCCTTAAATTAATGCATAAATTATATGGCAATTATATTTCACTTAGAAAAAGAAGAGACGAGAGCATTACAGCTCAGAAGGCTAAGCAGCCACTGGAACAAATACTCGCTGAATGCCTGCTGTGTGTCAGGCACGATTCTAAGTGTTAGAAACTTTTCCTAGGATTGAAGCAAACAGTCCTTTCACTTAAAGAAAAAAAAAAAACCCTACTTCTGAAAAATCTCCAAAGATTCCTTTAATTATAATATTTAAAAATGTACCTGGTCAGAATTCACAGTGGAAGATGGTGTTTCCCTATCCCGAGTTATTGGGAGGACTTTGAAGGGTAAGACAATGTTAGGGAATTCATGCCAAGTTATTTGTTAGATTTCAGTCAGATGTGAAAGCTCGCAGGGGGCAAGTTAGCAGAGGATCATAATGTAGAACCTGGCATTCGAGCTTTGTCTCTTCTCCTGATTAGTTTTCTCGTTTACTAAGTAACCCACTTAGTAAATGCTCAATAGGGTGTTAGTGTAGAGCGAAATAATACCTGGCGTAATACATCATGTGGCACAAGGTAAACACAAAACTGAAGGTGGATATCGTGAGATCCTAACTCTGAATCATATGTAGTCTTGTATGGCATTCAGTATAGATTTCTTGATTCCCAATAACAGTAGAGATCACTTATTGCGGGCGAACCACATGCTAGAACCAGTATGGAGAATGTTATAAACATTCCTTTTGTTTATATGCCTAAAGATTGATGGTTCTTGGCCTCACATCAAGTTTAAAAGATTGCTATTACTTCTCACGAGGATTTGGGGTCTCAAAAGGGTTAAATAGCTTGCCCAAAGTCATAGCGCTAATAAATGGACTCCAAAGAAATTATGATCCAATTCCATTCTATGTCTACCCAGAGGTAGAAATCATCAGTAGGCAGGCCAAAGAAAGTCCCTCACATCTTCGTCTAAAATCACCTGCTGGGATGCCTGGGTGGCTCAGGGGTTGAGCATCTGCCTTTGGGTCAGGGCCTGATGCCAGGGTCCTGGGATCGAGTCCTGCATTGGGCTCCCCAAAGGGAGGCTGCTTTTCCCCCTGCCTATGTCTCTGCCTCTCTCTCTCTCTGTGTGTGTCTCTCATGGATAAATAACATCTTTAAAAAACTAACAAAATAAAGTCACTTGTCTGTTTTGCCCATACCTTATACTTTTCAGCAGACTCAGCATATGTGCCTTATTATTTCCATCCCTTTACATAGACCTTATTGTCATCCTTCTCACCATCAATCTCATCATTCTTAAGATATCAAGGGCCACGGGCAAGGCAAGGCTGAATCAAATACAGGAGATAAACAGCCATGGTTGGGTTTCTTACAAACTTACAGCCTAAGAGGATAAAAAAAATTACTCAGACTGTTCATTTGTCTCTGTGTAGTTTATAAGTCAAACATTGAGCAAGAACACAGGAAGAAAGTATGTCCCAACACACAAATCGGGGGGAAAAGTGAATTTAGAGGAAATGATGGTGCTGACTGAGCTAGGGGTCCTGTCACCTCTTCCAAGTAGTTAATATAAAAGATTTCATGGAAGAGGTGGGATTTCAGGAAATGTATGATAATTTCACATTTCATGGTATGAATCATTGTGCCTGACTTCCATGGGATTTGTATGCAAATAATACGCTAGCTTTTAAAAGAAAGAAAAAAAAATACGATGGCCATCTGTGGTTTCCTCAGAGTGGTAAGTGGACTACCCTGTGGTTTCCATAGTGTACATTCAAGTAAATTATCTGCATTATAATATTACAGAAAAATATTGGATAAAATATTTTGGTCAAGTACAAAACACTTAGATTTCAGTATTTGTTAAGTTTCCTTGAACTGTCCCTTATTTAGTAGAGAAAACACAATTTAGATGGAATATATTATCATGGGATATATTATCCATTATGATGATTAAGATGGTTGGCTTTTCTTGAAGCTAGTGCCTTTCCTCTGAATTGCTAAAGAACTTTGCAAATATTTATGATGTAGAAAACAATGTATGTTACGCATTTAACTTTGCTACTACAAATAAAATTAATTTTAAATGTTCATACAGAGACAAAGCTAGTTATGTTTACTTTTTACCACAGCAAGCTTGACATTTTCTTTTTTAATGCTCAGAAATTTGTCTTGGAATTAATTTGCACAGTTTAGTGAGTTTTTCTGTATTAGATTAGGAAGACAAAACAGAACCCAAAATAAAACCCAAACCAATAAAGCCATTAAATGTCTTCTTAGACTCGCACTTAACTATTGTATGATTATAAAACTGCTTCT
This sequence comes from Vulpes vulpes, assembly GCF_048418805.1. Lineage (NCBI taxonomy): Eukaryota > Metazoa > Chordata > Mammalia > Carnivora > Canidae > Vulpes > Vulpes vulpes. The sequence continues at coordinate 191,586,707 of NC_132780.1, forward strand.
AATATTATATATATGTATATATTATACATGATATATATGTTTCTAATATGTATATATAAAAATGTAGCTATAGCAATGGACATATATACTTTCTTCATATAGCTACATAAAATTACTGAGAATTAAATGATATAAAATATTAAGTATAACAATAGCAGCAATTATTATTATTTTTATCATTATATTTTTTAGGATTTTATTTATTTACTTGAGAGAGAGCGAGAGCAAGAGAGCATGCAGAAGGAGAGGGAGAAGACTCCCCACTGAGCTGAGAGCCCATGGCGGGACTCCATCCCAGGACCTGGGGATCATGACCTGAGCTGAAGGCTGATGCTTAAATGACTGAGCCACCCAGGTTCTCCACCATTATATTTTCTTATCTGAAGACTGATTTTCAGCAGATGCCTTTTACAGATGAGAAATCTGCAAAGTCACTTATTAGGACAATGCTATACTTCTTGATTCATTATAATCATCTGTTGGTTTTAACTGAAATGTTAAATTCATTACAATCTTCAATAATGTGCTTACATTTCACAAGTATGAGTGAATTTCATTCTTTGGCAACTCCTAGCAGAAATTCACTCAATATGTTCATACTTAACTATAATCATGGCAAAGCATCTTCTTAAAATTAAGGATTATAATCCTGCATAACGTATCTATAGCAGAAGACTAATTATTAACAATTCTTTTTTTTTAAACAATTCTTGATCTTTTATGACATTCATCCTGATTAGCCATTGGCCTCAAACAACAGATTCAAATATAGTAACAGATTTGCTAGTCATTTGTATGAGAACTGGTAATGCAAAGTCATTTAAGCATTTAAGTCTTTTTACATTTTTTATTTCTGAATCTCTACTTTTCTACTTTAATCAATTGTGCTATATAATTTCTCACCAAGTGGGTGACAGGATATTATGAACTGAATTAACTATAGGTTTTAGTTTCCTGGGAAAAATTTTCTACTTAGATACACTGAGTAACACATTAGGTGGGAATGGTTTGGAGAGTTTGCCAAGGAGTTAAAATCTAATGAAATATGGTCATCTGAAGGCCCTTTAGACTACATTTCAAGGCGGTATCTATAGCAAGATGCTCTTTTCAGAATGACGTAGGTGATTACCCAGATACTATTTCAGACTACAGTAAAGGAGGGATAAGATTATTCCCATTCCTTCAAAATACTCAACCCCAAAGGGCTATTCTGAAGAATTGCAATGACTGAGTCCACTCTGCACAAAAGGATGGGAGTGGTGCTATAGATGGATCACATGCCAGTTCTTCCTGGGAAAGTCACCGCGAATTAAAACGAAAGGAAATAAACCATGTCACAACTTGAATGCACTGTCATCAGAGTTTCCAAGTAAGAAATACTTGGCTACCAGACAACTAAATGAAACCAAGACTTTAAGCAGCATACCTGAATGGTTTCACTGAAAAGCTATATACCTACCTTCTTGTCAATGCTTCATAAAAAATATTAGTGACAACATACCTTGGGAAAACATATTCTCAACTGTTTGCTCCCACCACGTCATATTTTCTCTTAAGAAATTATAAAAAGATCAAATATCTTCATATTTGGTCATATTAAGTGGTGGCAGAAATAACAGTATTGTTCACTAATGATTTGATGTTATTCTGAACTCATTTTAGCAGACTGGAGCAGTAATGAGGAAAGTGAAGAACATTATGCACTTACACAAAGTTGAAGACTTTGAGTTCATAAATTGTCACATTCGAACACTCCATTGCTGTAACTTCTCTGTTAAAATGGCAGGACAATACAGACCAAAAAAAAAAAAAAAAAGAAAAATGTTTCCTAAAAGAATAAAACATGCGATGCAAGGGCATGTTCTCAATAGAGAAGTGAGCAGGTAAATACAATATCACGCAAACACGTGAGAGGAGATTATAGCGGAAGTTCAAAATCTTGCAATCCAAAAAGGCTATCGGTTGGAATCCATAAATAGTGCTGATCCTTGAATGTCTGGAGCTGTAAGTGTGCTGATGTGATCGTCCAAATAAGATTCCAGGAAAATATCCTATTCCGTCAGCTATTTAGCTACCTCTACAACCCACCCTGCCCTCATTAAATCCATAACTTTCTCCCTTGTTAGCCTGAAAAGTCTCTGAGGAATGGTGAGGCTCACTGGAATATTGAGGTTTTGCCCCCAAATCTGCAACTGATAAAATTATATACATTTGACAGAAATGTTTCTCAAGTATTGCTGAGTCTTTTCCATTCATCTCATGTGTCATACAGAGATTAAATTAATGCTTGACTCATTCCTAAGTATCTGCCTAAGCCACAGGCAGCCATCTTTCAAGATTCACCTTAGATATCAACCCCTTGGGGAATTCTTTTCTTAATAACTCCGATTGGGTTAACTGCACCTTCTGTTTACCTTGACATATACTCTTGTTCTGTGTTGTGATTATAGTTTATTTGCTTGCCTCTGTTCTAGACTGCAAGTTTACTGAGGACAGTGATTCCCACTATTCACTTTCTCTCTAGCACTGGAGCAAGCCTGGCACAAGGAAGCGTCCTCAAAACACAGAGAAGAACTCTGAAAACCATGAAGTTGGGTGTTATCATTTGTATTCAAGGTATTTTTTAATTAATAACATTAAAAATGATTTTGAATACTGAAAAGTCAGAACAAAAAAAAAATCACTTGATGCTGCTTTGTAAAAGCTTGGAAAATCAGTAAGGAAAGCAAAAGGCTCACCCACCTACTTCGTAAGGTTCTTTTTTTATACCAGAAGCAAATGTCACCATGCGAATTCATGTCCTTAGGAAGAATAGACTAGCCATGGGTGCCTAATAAAAGGTGTGCTTTGAATCGCTGTTTTAAATCCACGAAGTGAGAAGAATTTTGTCACGAAAAGAGTAAGTACCCAATTAGATAACACTCATTTGGACAATATATTTCCTGGGGAGCGGGGTCGGGGGAGATAGGTTCAAATCTGAAATCCTGAAAAATCTGCTATTTTATTTTCTGGCAAGCAAAGCTTGTGAAACATAATTTCAAAAGGCAAATATGTCATGACCTGAGGCAGAATTACACCTGATGTGATGTGGAGAGACGGCATTATTCACTGAAAAATGGTCGGTCTTAGAGGCAAACCACTCTGGGTTCAAATCCCAGGTCCATCCTACAACTGCTTGAACTTTTTAAAAGGTATTAGATTTTTTTTTTTAATTCCTAAATTTCATCTGTAGAGTAGGGAAAATGGTACCAATTTTGCAGGGCGAAACAAAACAAAAATAAAAGCAACCCCCACAAAAACCAAAACCAAAAAAAAAAAAACCATAAATAGGGCTTAACACATAGTATATCTTCAACAAATATTACTTATTATCATTTTGCTTCAGCCCATTTGTCCTATTACTCACCACTAAGGATTTCGGCACATATCTTAATACACTCTCTTTTTGGATCTCAGTGTGAGAAGTGGAGCTAAAATGATACACATCTGCTTAGAAGGATATTATAAGACTTTTTAGGATACCATACCAGTATGAAGCCGTAAGTATAAAGTAGTATTAAATACTAACATGGAAAAATCTTTTTAAATTCAAAGATTAGAGAATGAAAATTGGCAATGACTGAGGTCCAGGGAAGGGACTAACTTGTCGTTAGGGGTTAATTCACTATACATTCCTTTTCTGGGAACAGGGATAACTTATCATTACAAATTAAAGGAAATCCACATTTAACAGTGCTTTTCAAAATAGTTTAAAAGACAGACGTTAGCCGGCACATCACATAACCAAAATAATATATATCAGAAACTCCCTAGACATCAAAGTTTCTATTTAGTAACTAGTTATCTTGTCTGTCCTGTTGGGAATCCTGCCTGTTTTTGCTTGAATCAGTGATCCCTGGATTTTTTTCTTCTTTCTTCTTTCAGTTTATGGATAGGAGTATTGTACCTCCTGTGTTTCTGGTGGTTCTGAACCTTGGCTCAAATGGGTACCAAAGTATAAAACAAACAATTTGGGTTCTGTCTCAGACACATCCTGAGAAACATGGAGACCATGTCTAAACGTTTACACTGAGATCTTTAGAGAGATAAAGCTCAGGATTGTAAAATTTGATGTCAGAGGAACCCCTCTCTTGGCTTGTGAACCCATTGTGCCACCACCAAAATGTCATCTGACTTTTTTCTTTTAATTTCTTAAAAAAACCAACGACATGTAAATAGTAACTAATTGACATGCAAGTTTACTGTTGAAGAGATGCTTTCATCATGATTTCAGTTCTTTCTTCCTATCTTCCTGAGACAGAACAAGGATTATTCTCACCCCATATTTTCTAGATGAGTCTTATGACCTGTCCAAGTGATATCTATAAAATTCAAGAGACAAAAAATTAGCCTGAACCCATTCTGAGTTAGTTGCTGAGCCCTTTTCCCAGTGGTTAGGAGTTTCCAAAGTGTGCTCCATTGAGTATTAGCTTTACGTGATGCTATCGGATAAGGAGCCTCGTCAAACATAGAGACCATTACATTAAAGCAAATTCAGCACTTTACTGCGTTCTTCGACATGGCAATGTGTGTTGTTGATAGGAAAGAAGGAAAATGTACCGTATTTTCTAAACTTACTTGACCAGGATCAATTACAACTAGTCAGACAAGATGAAAACGTGTAAGAGAAACTGCTTTATTCCATGCCTATTGAAGAGCATGGATGTTTTAGCAGTGTTTAATAGTTCAAAATGCTGACTTAGCCCCTGGCTTTCTGCTCAGCAGCTGGCCGCCATATTGCACCCCAAGTCCCCCTGACAATGAAGAGTCCTGATGAATTCACACTTTCACAATCAAAGACCCAAGAAAGTGGAGAAATTTATTTTAATCTTTAGAATATTATAATTTGGGGGAAATACCCTACAGTTTTGAGCCTGTGCATCATTTAAAAAGTTGTCTTGCTCTAGACTTTGGTACAGAAGTCAAAATAAGCCATCCCTTATGTTTTCAAGTTGTATTGAATCTGTTTGGGGAGCGTTTGGGGGCATTTTGGAAAAGGGAGATGGATGTCACCATGTGGAAATAATAGTGTTTTTGGAAAATTAATTAGAGGAATATTATTTTGTGTTATGTGTGCTTGTTCCCAGGGGACCTATTCAGGAAAATAAAAAAGAAAACCTTCCCACCATTGGTGAAACAAATGAAAGATTCTGTTTTCACTGGCTTACAAAATAATCCCCCAAATATTTAGCAACAGTATTTTTATTTCTCTCATTTCAAATGCTTCATAGGGATAAAAGACTGAATTTACAAGTGGAAAATAGCCATATATACAATTTCAACCATCCAAATTGAAAACTGGTAGCATCCCACGTTTTTAATTAATAACACTGATGCCATTCACATTCACTCATATGGGATTAATGCTGGTGAATGTGCTATAATCTCATTCCAAACAGGACTGCCAAACAGAGAAAAGGCTATAGACACAGATGTAATAGATATGTATCTGTGATTATAGCTTTATTCTAAGATAATTAAAATGCATAGCTGGTGTAAAGGAACCGTGAATATAAGGATTTGCCCATATCCTAAAAAGCGGTGGCCAACCTGAAGGAATAAGAATCCCCCAATGGTAGGACTGGAAATAATTTTAGTTACTTAACTGGCTACCCAGGCAGTCCTGGGTTTGGATCCCAGTCCTGCCATTTGCTAGCTTCGTGACCTTTGGCATGTGCCTTAAGCTTTCTCTCAGTCTCTGTTGTTTATTTGTAAGATGTAGAGAATCATGCCCATTTCTCAGAGGTGTGGCGAGGATGGAAGAAGATCCTGTTTGTAAAGAGTAAATGTTCTGACATGGTCTAATAACTCAATAACCCTTGTCTTTATCTGTAACAAAAATGGGGTTATGTAGGGGAGGGAGGCTGATAATTTGAGAAACTTTGTATAAAACTGAGGAATCTGCCCTGTGTGGTGGAGTCAAGTAAGCCAGGAGTCCAGGAAATGCTCCTCAGAAATAGGATATTTTATCTCCTAGACTGTTACCCCTATGTTCACCTTAAGGATCATCTACCAAGAAGTGAGCAAAAAAGGTCTGTCACCTACTTCTGAGATTTTGACATTTATGGGTTTATGTGATATTGCCAGTGAAATGGCTGAAAAACAAAACAAAACAAGAAAGTACTCTTTAGTCTGAAAAAGCAGAGGTTGAGAAGGAGTCTGTGAAATCATCCAAACTGGGAGGGTGGGGGGAGAATACAGATTTGTTTTACAAAACCTGAACTTAATAAGAGGAGGGAAATAACCTGTAAACTTCAAGAGACAAAAGGTGGGTTCAAACAGAAAAAAAGTCTTTCATAGTGAATAGTATAAGTGTGTGTGTGTGTGTGTGCGTGTGTGTGTATTAGTTATCCTCAAAAGATAGACGGAAACACAAATCACTTCCTAAATAATTAGCTAAATTCATGGATGACAGATCCAGAATGTACTTCTGAGAGACATCAGAATGCTTGTGGTTTATCTAGAATCTTTCAAGGTCAAGATGATAGTGGGAAAGCGCCCCCCCATAGAACATCGCTGGCCCAGCATGGTATTAATTTTATTATTTTAAAATCTTAATGTTTTTACTTGCAGGCGAGTTTTTGGTCCATTTTCAATTATTGTTTGGCTGTCATATAAAATGGGCCAGTTATCAGGAAGACAGCCTTGTGTTTGGCTAAATTCTGGGCTACCTACCTCCTATTACTCTCTGTACACACACTGGGAGTTAGTACACAGTTACTCAAGTTCCTGGAGACAGCTGATCTCAGCCAAGAAACCATAACTCAGCTTCTACTCATCAAGCTCAAACTAAAGTGAACAACGCATGACAGACAGATAATGTTCTTCATCCGTGCTCAATGTATCATGACCAGAGCTTGGGGTAGCAAGTTGTTTGACACTAGCCTGCTTATTTACTGACTTCAGCCTAATTTTCAAGATATTTCCTAGTGACTAGAGACACCTGAAGCTTGAAGTGAGGCAACAAGCTCCTATAAGAAAAAAGAGGCAAGATAAAGGACTTTTCTCTTAAGACGTCTGAATTGCTTTAGGGTATCTGTTTTCCCCAAAAAAGTTGACATTTGCCTTGGACCAGCTATATCACGGTGAAGAACCATCATTCTTATTTTGGTTACATTATGGTCTTGACTGAATGGTAAACACCAGCTTTTAAGATGGAAAGCACCATGGTAATCCACGAGTGACATTTCTCATGCAATTGGTTCTGTGGTCTGATGCCCCTGAAGCCTGGCCTGGGAAAGCGGGAAGGTGATTGTTCACTCCTCCACTCTATTTATATATAGCTATTGAAAGTTAGAGCCTTTCTCCAGGGCTTGGCCTCTTTAATTGGAGTGCAAAACACAATTCCCATTAAGATACCACTTGAAGCAAGGAAACCGTATTCATATCCTGTGAGCCAATGTGGATTTTTCCACTGATGCCCATTTCAATGTCTCAGTTCCTGAACGCAAGAATGGGGCTGTCAGAAAGCTTAACGTTTCCAGGATTTGGGATAGGGGAATCCTGTGAGCGCTGTCTCATGACTTGAGAAAAATTTATCTATTCTGAGAAACTCATAGTTATTTATCCTTATAATAATTACTCATTTCTAATTTGAGAAAGAGTCATTTGGGAGGCAAGAGTCTTACTGTGGTGATTCATTTCTTTCTTTCATGGGGATTAATTGCACTATTGGACAAAACACAATGTGAGTTGCATCATTTTACACTACACATGAGAGCAATATGAGATATTAAGGAATGGATATTTTCCAAAGTCTAATTCTGCTTTCTGTCAACAGCCAGACTAACTTTAAGGGTGTTCTTTTTTTTTCTCTCTCCTTTTTCCCCCCCTTAAGTATCTCCAATTCTAATGTCATGTGCAAGGGGCTCTCAGAAATAGAACCAGTACAGAAAACATGTGGTAAAGCCTCCTGTTTCTAATCCACAGAGGACCCTTGAATGGTGGTCCTTTGAGGTTGGCCATGGTACTAATTGTGGGAACAAGGCTTAGGGACAAGGACTAAACCTAAGTAAAAAAAGAAGCTCAGACCATCTGTGTGCATGAACATACAGGACGCTTGGGGACCAGGTAGATAGATCCAAACCCTGAACTGGTAGAAATGAAGACAGCTTTGCGAAATGGGGAGTAGGCTCATGAGACAAAGGTGGGCCTGTGTGTCTATAAAATTAGGGACCAGGGCACCTGGGTGGCTCAGTCAGTGGAGCATCTGCCTTCAGCTCAGGTTATAATCCTCAGAGTCCCAGGATCGAGCCCCACATGGGGCTCCTCGCTCAGCAGGGAGTCTGCTTCTCCCTCCCTCCAACCCCCTCTCATGCACTCTCTCTCTCTCTCTCTCAAATAAATAAAGTCTTAAAAAAATTAGGAACCAGAACTAGATGAAAGATGTAGAATAATAACACAGAGAGGAACCAAGAAAATATGAAGAGGTAAATGTAAATACAAAGGGGGGGTGGAATTAGTAGAAGACAAATACCTTCAATGAGTATAGTTTATTTTTCTGGCGGTCAGTACATTTTATACACCTTTTTGGTTATTGCAAGAAACCTCTGGGAGTTAAATGGACAGGATTATTACATTCTTTTATAACCAACAGTGACTTGCACTGGTTTGCAAAGAGGAAATCTTTTAGGGGTGGTAATGGTTGGAGGGATGTTAAGAGATAATTGTTTCTATCCTGGTCTTATCGTTAGGTAGGTCATTTGACTTGCTGGGCCTCATTTGTCTCAGCTGTAAAATGGGTTAATGAATAAAAAAAATTAAACAAAATTTAAAAAATGGGTTAATGAATTATAAAGTTCCTTCTATTGCTGAGATAATGAACATAAAATTACTATTTTTAGAGAGCATTTTTCACTTGGGTTCGTATAAAAATAAATGTCTACTCATCAGAATGTCTTCTGATTCACTCTAACTCCCGTACGTTTCCTTCGGAACATAACTGTAAAAGATTTCTATTCATTCTCAAGAAGTCAGGCCTCCATTTAAAAGATGAGGTCTTCTCAAAATGCAGACAGTAGGACGAGGATTTGGGATTACACATCGGCATAATTTCTGTTACCTGATGCTCTTGTTCTTTGTTTCCAAAATGCTGCATTTATATCTAATTCCTTTGCATTTTTGTATTTCTTTCTGCTCATGAAAGACAATTTGCTTTCTCTTCCTGAGTTACAAAAGGAAGGACAGAAGAAAGGAACGAACTATTGAAAATTTTAGGGTGTCTACTGTTAGGATTTTATATGTCAATATCATTCCATCACTCATAAGCTAGAGCAATAAAACAAATGATAGTGTTTCTTCTGGGGTGTGTGTGGGGGTGGGTATTATTTTATCCCCAAACATAAACACATAGGTCTGTGGATCTACTAACCTCTCTCTCCTTTCCTAAAGGCAGAGCCTCATACAAGTTACATTTCTTGTTTCTACTTCCTCACCTCCAATTAACTCCCCACCCTGCCTGCAAGCTGACTTCTGCCCCTATCCTACTACTGAAACTTTCCCTAGCGAAGTATTCCATGACTCTCTATGGCAGTTAACACTATCGACCATATTTTCCCTTCTGAAATTCTCTCCACCCTAAGATCCCATGACCCCAATCTTTCCTGATGACTTGCTGGTCATCTATAAGAATTCCTCTTTGTCTGCCCAGCCCTTCAATGTCTGTGTTTACCGGGCCTGTTTCCCTGACTCTTTTTTCCCTCACTTGTTCTTGCTGGGGGATTTCCCTCATACAATTTTTTAAATCTCAAGTCTAGATCTCTTCTCCGAAGTTCCAGGCCAATGTGTCTAGCTTCCAGAATTCTCTACCCACAGGCATCTTACATGCAAATGTTCAAATTCCAACTCTTTATCTTTTACCAAAACTGACTTCCCTTCCCGCACTTTCTGTCTCAGTCCATGCACCACCATCCAAGCCCATCATCCGCCCCAGATGCTGAATCTGGAAGCATCCTCTCAACCCTCACTTCTGATCAATTACCCAACCCATCCCTTCCTCTGTGTTTGCATCATCAAGGCTCAGGACTTGGCCGTTTCTCACTTACTGCGGAGGCCTCTGATTTGTATCTCTGATTCCAGTCTTGCTGTGACCTCTTTGCTGTGACCAATTTTCCACCATGCCACCAGAAAGATTTTTCTAGAACACATCATCTCAGTGTCGCTCCACTGCTTCATTCCCATGGATTGAAAGCTTTGTTTCACTTCACGTTAAAATTGAAACTCTTTGTCCCGACTTTCTAGTCCTTTATTACTTCCCTCTTGTCCGTCTCCTCAGTTTGTCTTGTACACAAACTCTCTGCTCTGCCAATCTGTATTAATCATGAAGCAGGCATGCTCTTGCAAGAGCTGTGTTTTACAAATGTTCTTTACTGACTGTGGAGTGTCTTTTCTTCTCAATGTGGTGGGTGGATTGCCTACTTTTACCTTCCTGACAATGAACTGCTGGGGTTGGGGGGGCTTCAACCCTACCCCTCCTACTCTAGTGCTTCAAGCAGTTCCCAATAAAACAAACTTAATACATGAGCTGAAATCTAGCTTTTATTTTTTATTTTTTTAATAAAAAGGATTTTATTTATTTATTTGACAGAGAGAGAGAGAGAGAGAGAACAAGCTGGGGGAGGGACAGAGGAAGAAGGAGAAGCAGACTCACTGCTGAGCAGGGAGCTGGATGCAGGGCTCAATCCCAGGGACCCCAGGACCATGATCTGAACCAAAGGCAGATGCTTAACTGACTAAGCCACCCAGGCACCCAATGAAATCTAGCTTTTAAATTTCAACTGGCTTATAGAAGTCATTTCAAAATTGCTATATGGGTAAAACATGCGCTATTTCCTCTTCTGCTCTTAGTTTTACTAAATTATATAGTTATAGCTTTGTTTTCCTGATAATAACTAAATTTTCATTTATTCCCATGTCAAATTCCTAACAGGCATACTCACATTGTCTCCTCTGAGGATCATCCATAAATTCTTTTAAAAGATCCTAACCAGTAATCATGAATCATTCAGTGTATTTTTCTTTACTGTTCTTATCATAGTATAAAAACTTAGCCACTTGCTATTAAACTAAGGAAAAGGAAAACTATAAACTGTCACATAAAAAATCTGTGTGCAGAGTTTCCTCGAGGAGAATTAGATATTTAAAATTCTTCGGCCTTGTTTGGTAACTAACATTGCTTCTCAGTTTGTTTTATGGTTAACGAACAAAACTCACCACACTTGATTGTTCCTGCCCAATTATTAGCTGGTCTCCTCCTTTCCCTGCAAGTTCTGTGAGGGAGGGACCATGCCTATCATTTTGACACCGTGTCTCTAGCACCAAGACTTTATCCATAGCTGGCTCTTAATAAACATTTAAAAAATCAATGTTGAAATAGTTAACTTTTGTTTTATGTGCTATTTTACAGAAGTCCAAATTAAGCTGCCAAAGAGGAGAGAAAATGTCACACAATATCACAAAAACTGCACTGGGTCACCTCTTCATCATGAAATGGCAAAAGAGGTTTGTTCCCTGCCCCCACTCCCACCCCCATCTCTTGTCTTTCTAGGCTGAACTCTTAGACACAACTAGTTGAAAGTTTTACGATTCAGAGCAACCTTTTGGTCAGTCAAAGGCAGTCCACTAAGTGAATCTGGGATGAATTTAGTAATGATTAAACTTGGCAAGTATCTCTGTGGGAAACAAGGCACAACAAAGTAGATCTCTGTGTCTAAGTCACAGAAGCAAAGAAAAACTTTTCAAGAATTGCCCCACCTATAACAACATGAACACTGGGTTCAGAAGAAGTGTCCATTAATTCAAGTAGAGTTTTCGACAATAAACTCTCCCAGTATCATAAAATAAGTTTGCTCTCTGCAGTTTCTTAATTAGTGACCATTCATCAGGAAGTTGTACCACATCAAGGGATGCCCATAATAGACTCAATATTCTCCATATAATATCATTTAGGCAAGCCATTGTTTTCACATTTTTGGTTGATAAAAAAGAAGAGAGTCTTTTCAAAGTATGTGCATCTGGTTAGGAGAGAATAGGACAAACCCAGAGTTACAAAAAGTGACATTTTTGTTTCCTGATTCAGCACAAAGAAAGCCAGAGCCTTCAAGTTCTGAGTTTTCCTTGGTGTGGGACCCTAGACTCCAAGCCCTGATCCAGACATGGGTATTGCAAAAACACAATGAGATATCCTGGTAAGGTGGCAATTCTAGGAATGGTCAAAATAGATTCCATCTTTCTGGGAAATGTCACTCCATTTTGTAATAAATCTGGAATGACTTCCCAACCAAGATGCTGTCGATGAGGAAAAGCATGGGCTTTCCAGTTTTCCAAATGCAAGGAGAAAACAAGTTAGATGACTGTTTATAAAAATGAATCCACTGGAAAGGGGGCTCCTGTTGACGACAAACATTTATTTTATTCCGTCTGTTTAGTGTGGGAAAAGAACACACTTAAAGTTGGCCAAACATGGTAAGTATTAGTTTCTGCAGAGTCCCTGAATCTTGTGTTGAGAGTTCTCTAAGCAAAATTTTTCTCTCCTATTCCCAAATGCATTAACAGTAGGCGGGACAGAAAAAAGCGAGGGCAAACTAAAATAGCCTAAAAACTAGCACATTTGCTGTGTAGCTTCTATGACGCTGTCCCTTTTTCCTAATTCTGTGGTCTAAATTCTACCTAATCTCAAAAGCCAATTCCTCTTCAACTCAATTAGACGTCACCTCCAGCACTTTGTACTCTCAGAAACATGCACACCTTCTGGCTTATAGGGCGATCACATGTGCATTTACCATCTGAGCTCTAGGCAGGCACCCTTGCTTATCTCTGCAATATCCAGTGTGATTCCTTATCAGCAGAATCAACTATGACTTTGAGCAATCGTCCCTTTAATTCTTTAAATCTGTAAGCATGTGATACTAGAACTGCTATAAATCGCAGTAAATTGCTACAATGAAATATAGATAATATAGAAAAATGTAATGATTATCTTCAGAATGATTTACATAGATGATGGTAATTAACATGAAAATGGTGTCATTATCCTTCTTTCTCTTTTTTACCTTTTTGGTTCCTAGTGTTCACAATAAGCATTTCTGCTAATGATCTTTCCTGCTCCTATGTGCTGTGGAGCTGTAACAGTCCCTAGTGATGTCCCTAGTGATTCTCATGTAAGTCTAGTATCTTCCTCGCATATCTGGGGTTCTCTTTATTTCAAAGCCCTCTGCTGTCACTCCCCTAGGCATTCGTTCACATGTTTCAGTCACCTCCACACTTTTTTTTGGTTTATTCTCTGATTCCAAATACTCAAGGACCCCTGCCCCTTAACTCAGTGGTAAATATTTGGGTTCTGGGGCTCTTCAATGATAATAGGGCTGGATAATGAGTGTTTACTATTCTGAAACAGGAGACCCATGTTGCAAGGAAAGAGAAGCAGATGGGATTCAAGGGAATGAACCTGGGACCCCCAGGACCTGCTATAAGAAGAGCTAAAATTACAAGAGGCTTGTTGGAAGAAATGTCATACTCCATATACCTTCAGCTATGACACTTGCTGGAATTCTCACTGGAGAAGAGACTACGGCAGAGCTACTGGGAGAAAGAGCTGGAAAACAGAGCTGCCAACAGTGGGGCCATCCTCTAAGAAGGCCAACCAGCAGAACACCACTTCAGTGGCTGCCAGTGAAACTCAAAAGGGGGGCAGGACTAGAATCCATGGCTAAAAGTCAAGTTTAGTCATTAGGAAGGGCAAGCCTGTAGAAGTCTCTGGATGGGGGTTGTGTTTATTTTCCAGCAGTTAGAGTCAGGTTCAGGGAGGCCTGTCGGTGCTAAGAGGGAGCAACTGTCTGAAGGTTCAGAGGTCTTGCAATACAGCGGAGGGCTAGAGTGTAAATTAGGACCCAGAGTACAAATCCAACCGCACAAACCAAGGGATTAGTGCTGGAAGGTGAAGGAGGGAACCATGACTCAGTGCACACAAGGTAGCCAGGGTACATACACCATAAACCCTACTGGGAAGAGGAAATTGGTGCTAGCCCTACCACCCTCAGGATGGATGGATGTCTGAATTGGTTTCTTTTGCTCCAGTGAATGGGCAAGGCTATGATTACAGGACCTTTTGTACCTGTGTTGCATGACTCACGGAACAGGCAGGTATGAACGCAGGTTAAGAAGAGGGGCGTTTGGTCCAGGTTTTGGACATTCCTACCGTCCTAAAGAACCAAAGAGCCTGGCAAAAACTCCAGTGCTCCAGTGTTCTGTTCAAGTCCCAAGGTGTGATGTTTCTGTTTCTCAGGAGCTTTCCTCGAATTGCCTCCCCACTGTGGGCACTTGAGAAGTGATAGTTGCCACCACTCTCAACACTATTATTATTTCCTTCCAGGTCAATACCATCATCCCAGGAGTTAAATGATAACTTCTTTGCTCATTTAAAATGTCATGCTCATGACTGATTGACATTGTTTTTGAAGTGCTCTTGTTCCAAAACTAGACACATAATATTTTAAACAGCACATAACTTAGAGGCATATGGAAATCCTATGAAGGATACGTATACTACAAATGGGGGCTGTCAGTTCAGATGCTTTGGGATGGAGATACCAGAAAATTGGCCTCAAACTGGCTTAAATAATAGAGGGAACTAACTGGCTCTCCAAAGGGAGAACTGACTTCAGGTATGGACTGGTCCAGTAGTTCAATGATACCAAGGAATGGGGTTCCTTTCTTTCCTTCTTTCTTGCCTCCGATGGTTGGCTTTCCTCTGAGGTAAGTTTGCCAGCACTGCTAGGCTACAGACATCTTTATTTATGCACAGCAAGAAACAGATTATCTTTGCCTCAGCATTCCTAGAAAATGTCTGGCACTTCACCATGATTAGATCATCTTCTGGGACTTAGCCACTCAGGAACCGATCACTTTGTTGACTGGCTGAGCAGAGGTCATGTGTTCTACTCTGGTTCTGAGGGTGATGTGTGTTTCCCCAGAACCACATGAGTCCTCAGGTGGAGACTGGAGCTGCTGGGAAGGTAGAAGGGAATTGTTACTGAAAGAGGTAGCAGTTAGGGTCCAAAAGTATGAACAAAAAACTAATTCTAGTTCAGAAAAAAAAAAAAAAAAAAAAAAAAGGATTGATCAGAAGGACATTAATACAACAAAGCAACAAAAAAGCTGGAAAACCAGGTGGGGTAAAAAGCGCATACATTTCCTAGGGCTCCTATAATAAAGTACCACAAACTAGGGGGCTGACAGAAAAAAAATCAAAGTTCTTGAGGCTAGAAGTCTGAGATCAGGGTTTTGGCAGGGCAAGAGGGGAAATATGCTCCGTGCTCCTCTCCTGGCTCCTGGTGGTTTGCTGGCAATCTTTGGAGCTCCTTGGTTTGTAGATGCATCACTCTGATCTCTACTTTTACCTTCATGTGGTGTTCTTCCTGTGTGGGTGTCTGTGTCCAAATTTCCTCTTTTTATAAGGACACAGTCACATTAAGTTGATCTTAACTTGATAACAAAGACCCTATTTGTATGTAAGTTCCCATTCACAGGTACTATGGGTTAGGACTTCAACATTTTGGGGAAATGGACAAAACTCAACCCATAATGATGTAAGACTCAACTCAGGCCATGGCAACCACATAGCCAGGCATGGCCTTGGCACCCTAGCCACTGGATGTTTGATGTTACTTCTGCTGGTTCTGGTGACCCATGAAGCTGTCCTAGCTTCACAGTGTCACCGCGTCGTGCCAGCTCCTTGGCTTCTGGGTGTGGGGAGGGGGGAGCTTCTGGCTCCTTCTCCTTCCCCTCCCCCAAGATTTATGAAGCTTGGTATTCTCCTAACACTAGGCCACCAAAAATGAAAACTATCTGCTGCAGGTGGATACTTGTGGCTACCATGCAGCAAGGGGGGATTCTTTCCTCTTTTTGTGGAAGGATGATTGGGGAAAAGCTAGGCACTGTGTCCTGAGGTGCCAGGGGATCTGATTCTGATGAAAAGTAAAAAGGAGCAGAAATGGCAGGATGCAAAAGCCAAAGACAAACTTCCACTCTATATTTTGTCCTTGGGGTGACTCAGTTTACCTTCCTCTACTTGTTTATGAAAAGAAGCTGTGTTCAGGGGTTGTGTTATCCCAGCCAGGGCACGTGAGTAGAGCTCAGCTGAGCCATGCTCCGGGATGAAGGCCTATGGTGAGGGTGCTGAAGAAGGGCAGCAGAGCCCACAGTCAGTTGTCCTGCTTTCTGCACATTGGCAAACTCATGGGACGTCTTGATGGGCCCCAATCCAACACTGACCCATTTGCTTTTGAAATGGCACTAAGATGCCTACGTATCGGAGATAAGCCTGCCTAATGATAGGCTACGTTTATGTTCTAATGAGGCTATGATTCATTCCCTTGTGGTAACACTTCTAACGTTGTAACCTCCTGGAGATTAGAAGGTGTCTCATCTATTGTATTTTCGGTGCCCAGTGTCCCTGCAGCTGGCAGGTACACTTTGGATGCCCAGCAAATGTCAGATAAAATAGTGAATGGATAGATATAAAACGTTGTGTGTGTGTGTGCGTGTGTGTGTAGGGATTTTGAAGGGGAGGCAGGGGGACAGTAGAAATTATTAGACAACTCTAAAAGGCTCTCAGTTTGGAAAAATGATTATTTTTTTCCTCAGAGCAGTTCTACTATGATCCGTGACCTTGCCTGACGTGTACCACAACCATGGTACGTAGTTTAAACACAGAGGTGATGGGATGTATACTTAATCTCCCAGAAATCAGGCCTTGCTTGTATCTCAGCAGAGGTCTGTAATGCAAGATCATTAGGCTAATTCTGCTCCTCCTCCAGCGAGAAACCCTGGAAACTGGCAGAGATTTCACCAATTTACACTTTCCTGAAGTGATCTTGAACTAGGTTTTCATTACATCTGTTCCAGATTGATAGGTATTGGTATTTTTTTTTTTATTCCTCTCCAAGAAATCAAATACAAAAGGTCCCCCAGCTTAGATTATTCACCTGGGATTTTTTTTTTTTTTTTTTAGGATGGTGCAAAAGTGATACACGCTCAGGAGAAACTATATTTTGAATTTGATCTTTTCCTGGACTAGTGATATGCAACGCCACCTCTCATGGTGCCAGGACCCCAACGGCCACAGCCCCCCTCTCCCACACCACCACAAAGGGAAACAACTGATAGCTTAAAACTATTTGTACCCATGTAGCCACTCACTTTAAGTACAGTAGTCAGTAAATTGCATGAGATACTCAATATGCGTTAGATGATTTTGTCCAACCGTAGGCTAACATAAGTGTTCCAAGCAAAGGTAGGCCAGGCTAAAAGCTATGATATTTGGTAGGTTAGGCATATTCAGTGCATTTTTGACTTACAATATTTCAACTTACAATGAGTATATTGAAACATAACCCCATTGTGGGTCAAAGAGGACCTGTGAACAATGACGAAAAATAAATAAAATGTTTTAAAATCTGGACAGAGGACAGAATTTGAAATGTTTTAGCCTGTGTTACATTCACCTCTGAAAATGCATTAGCTCAGTCTTTTGAATTTGAGTTCCTTCAGAGTTCTAGAAGCAAACAAGAATTAATTTCAAACAAAAATCTGTCTTTATTTGTATAATACAAGTCTAAACTCAGTTAGAAAAAACATGTTTTTTAAATTAAATTTCCTTTGAAAAACAAAGGCTTGAGTTAAGGGGGAAAATGTTTTGGAAACTTGAAGCTCCAAAAAACAACACTTGAAGGAAAATCAAAATGGTTTTAGGGCTTTCTGAAAAATCCCTAATACTGCTGAATCCCCTTCCTTCATTTGTAGTAGGAACTGGTGTAAAGTCTCTTGCCTCTCCACCATGAAAACGGAACCCCTTTACCAATTCAGTGTTAACTTTTTTTTTCATTATTACATTAATAACTCTTTTCTACCCTTGTTTATAATTTCCAGCTAAAATGCAAATGATTTGACATAGCAAATTTAAAAACTTGAGACATTTACTTCTCAGCATAGAATAAGTGCATTTGAATGGCCAGCAATGGTGAGAAGTATACAAACTAAATGCATCTAACACCACTTACCCTAAATTATTCATTTGATATTTTCTCAAATTTGAAACATGTGATACCAAACTGATCTACGGTTTCTTAAAGAACCATAGTTTAAATGTTTATTTAACAAACATGTTATTGAGTGCTAGGTATACGCCATCCCGCTAGGTACATGTCTAATAAGAAAAGATATTCCAATTCGTCTCTGGTGTGTCACCTTTAGTCATATCTTATTTCAGACCCAGCTCCTAGACATCTAGAATAATTTTCTACTGTGTATTTATGAAGACGTCTGTCTCCCCTGTGTAGCATCTGTAATGATGCTATTCAAAAAATCTTCCATCCATCCATCTCATTGCATGCATGCTCTCCCTGTTACTATGGCAGCCTTTCATCAATGAACCATAAACATAACCCTCACTAGTTTATAGTGATAATAAGAATTATATTCTTACTCTTAAGTCTCATGATGGTCTGGGGAGAGGCAAACTCAAATGCATTTATTGCCCGAAGGGGTAAGAGAAAAATGTGAGTAAAAAAGAAATAAGGAGGAGTGGCAGGCCTTTAGCAAACTGGGGATGTATGTTCTGCCTATAGGCATTCGAATTCATTCAGGAACATGATGCTAGCCCAAGAGAACACTTCTGTGGGGAATTTTTTTTGTCTGTTTGTTGATTCTGATTTGTTTTCTTAACATTTTGAACATGGTAAGGCAATATAGGCCTCCCCTCTTTTAAAGCACAAATACAAATATCTGTGGTCTTAAACACCTTAAACAGGTTTCTGATGAGAGTGCTATTAACTAAAATGATAAAAATACTAATAACTGAAAACAAATTTTCATTTCCAGATTGATCTATCAGAACCATATGGCATTTTGAATTCCCAGTAACTCCTAGGGTTGTATTGCTCTTTATTATTATTATTATGATTATTATTAGTTAATTGTTTGAGAGCTCCTGTCAGCAAACTTTTGCTCTGAGTTTTGACTAGAAATCATTAGATGTGGTGGTTGTTTTCTATAGTGTTGACTCTAAATTCATCCCTGCACTCTTCAAATCATTATCCCATTCAGTGGGATTGCAAAAGGAGCCCATCTCCGAAGAATGATGGGAAAGCACAACAGCTGCTTTGAACAAATCCTACAAACACAATTTAGCACAGATACAGAACAGGAAGAGAAAATAAAGACTGACTAATTATGGGCGAGGGTGTGCCCTGAAGCCTCGAATCTGGAAATTATTAATTCCTATTTTTTCTCTCACCTCCCCAAAGGTTCAACGCGTACATTGATGTCTGGAGTAAAATCCACACAAGATGCATTTTCACCACAGCATCTGGTTCTCTGGGAACCCCATGGCCTGCTTTCTTGCTGCCTTTAACCTTTTGTCTGAAGTATGTTCTGGCAGCCAAAGATGTGTCTGAATTACTTTGTGTTTTCAGGAATCCCACTTTCCCTTCACTCATAAAATCTGCAACCTGGTGTAGGGATGTTTGAAATATGTTTCCCCTGGTCCTTACATTTTGGGGGAGGGTCATGGAGCTATTCGCTTCACATACACCCACATCTCAGTCCTCATCCCACCCAGAGATTGAGGTTTCCTTTGTCAATAGTCTGTACTCAAAACCACAAACCCTATGGTGATCAGTGAAACCATGTCTTGCTTGATGAATGAGGTAGCTAGTAGATCTCTGTCCTTTTGTGAAAAGAATATAAAATGAAGCAAATCTTAAAAGGAAAACCTGTACTGTTTTTAAGAGCAAAAGTGCTCAAGTTTGAAAAAAAAAAAATACGTTAGATCTGTTACACTATTGTTGGCATCAGACCTAGAAGCTTTGTTATATTAAAAACATCTTCTACAAAAGCAACCAATTTAAGAAGAGTACGAAGAGCCTAAAATATGTATCTCTCAAGCATCTTCCTTACAGAAGCAGAACCAAATGTTATATAATGTGAACGAGATAAAACCACAATCAGTGGCCTTCCTCCTCCAAATGGAGGGGACTTCTCAAAATTGCCTAGTCATACCATTTTCATTTTTCATTTGCCAAGGATCATGGGCTAGATCACAGCTATAATGATTAAAGTTTCCCAGAGAGCACTTGTCAATCCTCGTGACGATACCTTCTCTATGTCAATTCTAGGCTGTGGGAGGTCAATGGTTCAGTATTTCTTTTCTTATTCTCAAGTGGTACATTCCTTTTTTTTTTTTCAAACGTAGAGTATTCAGGAAATGATCCTACAGCAATTTGATGAAGGTAGCTAGGTCCACCAACTTCACACTGATTAATATGTAAGCTTGGATATTAATTAGCCTTTATGACTCTGGAAATTACAAAGTACTTTTCTAAGCATTTGAGGGAACCCTATATAAAGGCATATGTTCTTAGAGAAGCTAATCTGCATAATACTATGCAAATCCATTCTCCCAATAAAACATGATGAATAGTGTGGCTATGCAGATATTAGTGAGTGGAGTTGGTTGTCACATTGTAAGTTTTAAGTAAAAATCTACCTTTGGAGAACTTGTACGTGAACCATCTATTCAAGGTAAACGACTGTACTAACTCTCAAAGCACTTGAGCAAACCAGGTAGTAATACTCTTAAAATGTTAAAAAATTCATTCCATATTTGATGGTAGGATTGAGAATCCTCAGATGTCAATTTTACTCAGTCATTGTGTCAAATTAAAAGTAAAGCATCAGTTCAGGCTCAACTTCATTATGGCTGTGTATCTACCGCTTTCACATACCCATGAACCTCGTGTATAGGAAGAAATGAGCTCAAAAAATTTAAGTATCTGTATCTGTGCTGCCCTTTCAGTTAGTCATTGAGAGTAATGGATGGAGATAGGATTGAAATCTCAAGATTTGACTCCAGAACCAAGAGACTAGTCCTTAGAACAGGGATTTCAATGACCCGCAGAAAGAAACAGATATAGAGATATTCGTATTTGGATTACAAGTTCTACAAAATAATGCTTATCCTTATTATATATAAATCATTATTATTTAAAAATTGTATGTGTGTGAATGTGTGTGTGTATTAAAGCCAATTATGACCCATGTCTAAATGGATTTCACCACTAACGGATCACAATTCACAGATGGGCTACTACCACACTTTGAAATGCTAAGTCACTGGGTCCCTCACTGCAGGGGTGTCTCCCGCAACCTAGTGGCACAGGGTCCCATGATCAGAGGGACCCTGGATTTAATGCTCTGATGTCATCCTGAAATTCTTAATAATTTTGTCTCTGAACTTGTGTTTTGGAAGTGAAGTCAAATGGAGCCATGGATGGTGAACTTGAGCAGAGGTACACAAACTCTCTCTGTCTCCTCTCTCTTGCCATCTATTCACGTACGGCATTCAGGATGCCCTATGAGCACAGAATTCCAGGGGACCCACAATGCCTGGGCATTCAGCAAGACGCAAAGTGAGGGTCTCAAAGTGAGACACAAGTAAGGGTGCTATGCCTATGAGGAAGGAAGGGTGCTGGCACCCTTAAGAGACCATGCTTTCAATTCAAACCTGAATTTGCTTCAGATGAGAAACAAGGCAATGACACTCCAAGAAACAGAAATTACCAAGTGGCCTCATCACATCCTTTCTTGCATATATTACTTCCCTGTCTTAGCCAACCGCTTAGGCTGAAAAGGATGATATAGAAAGAAAGGGAAAGATTTGGCAACCCAGAGTTCCTTTCCTTTCAGTCCTTCCTTAATCAGTGAGGCAAAGAGAGAGAGAGAGAGTCGGTAGAAAGTGTGTGCGTCAAGAAAGATAATAAAAGCAGTTGGTTTAGTTTTGTGCAGCATTCTGATGTTCTGGTAAGAATGAAACACACATGCATGCATTAGTTGTGAAATACAAATTGTGTAATTTGGGCGATTCTGTGTCAGAGTTAGATGCTGTTATATTTGCATTTAAAACTCATTGCACAGAATAAAGATGACTGATATAATTCATGCACATAATTTACATTTTCTTAAAATGGCATCGCATAGCAAATAAAAGACCATGACAAGTTGAGAGAGAGAGAGCACCAGAGAAGAAAAGGTTTTTAGTACTTTTAAAGGCACAGTTTTCCTGGTTTTCGAATACAGGCCTGGCATTTTCCTTTTGCTCTGGGCACTGCCAGTTATGAAGCTGGCTGCAGTGGGTTGAGTGGTGGCCCCCAAAATAGTATATCTAATCCTAATCTCTGGAACCTGTGAATATTACCTTATATGGCCAGGGAGTGAATATTTTGTATGGCAAAAGATGTGATTAAGTTACATATCTTGAGAGGAGGAGCTTATGCACGATTATCCAGGTGGGTCTTTTTTTGTTTTTTTTAAGATTTTATTTCTTTATTCATGAGAGACACAGAGAGAGGCAGAGACACAGACAGAGGGAGAAGCAGGCTCCTTGCAAGGAGCTCGATGTGGGAGTCAATCCCCGGAACTGGGATCACACCCTGAGCTGAAGGCATCTGCTCAACCACTGAGCCACCTGGGCATCCTTATCCAGATGGGTCTTAAATGCAATCATATATATCCTTATACGATAGATACACAGAGAAGAGGAATATGCAGAGGTTGGAATGATGTTGCCACAAGCCAAGGAGTCCCTGGGGCCACCAGAAACTAAAAACACATGGAGAAGAATCTCCTCTAGAGCCTTGGCATGGAGCACAGCCCCACAGACACCACAATTTCAGACTCCTTGCCTCTAGAACTGTGAGAGAAAAATGTTCTGCGGTTTTAAGACATCCTATTAACATGGCAATTTATTACAGAGCCCTAGGAAACTAATACGCTGGCTCTGTTTCATTGAACCCCTTTCCTCAAACAAGACCTAAGGGCCTTGCTCTAGAAAAGCTTGTTCATGGGGCACCTGAGTGGCTTAATGGTTGAGCATCTGCCTTCGTCTCAGGTTGTGATCCCAGGGTTCTGGGATCGAGTCCCACATCAGGCTCCCAGCGGGGAGCCTGCTTCTCCCTCTGCCTAGGTCTCTGTCTCTCTCATGAATAAATAAATAAGATCTTTAGAAAAGAAAAGAAAAAAAGAAAAAAAACAAAAAAAACAAAAACGCTTGTTCATGACACCAGCCCATAGAGAGCTCTCCTTTCTCTAGATGAGGTTGCTCTTCATCATCCTTTACCAGGAGGATGATAATGTCTGATCATTTCACACACACTAGTTTTGATCCTTTGAGAGCATATCTCAATGCCCAGATCCTCTAGATTGTCCTGAACAATGCTACTTTCATAGAAAATTCTCAATGGATTTCTGTTGATTGACTACAGACTTGAAAGACTGATGAGGTTTATTTACTTATTTTTTCTACTGAAAATTTAGAGAACTTATACCAGACTAATCTCTCACCCTTACTTGAAATGAACAGAGAAACCATTAGTAGTGAATCTCAGGCAAATCTATTTTATTTTAACAAGGGATTGTTATACAGAAACCTAAAAGTGAGATTAAAATCAGAAAGGTTGGGCAACCCTGGTGGCCCAGTGGTTTAGTGCCACTTTCGGCCCGGGGAATGATCCTGGAGTCCCGGGATCGAGTCCCACATCAGGCTCCCTGCATGGAGCCTGCTTCTCCCTCTGCCTGTGTCTCTGCCTCTCTCTCTCTCTCTGTCTCTCATGAATAAATAAATAAAATCTTAAAAAAAAATCAGAGAGGTCTAACAGCCTTACTTTCGTTATTGCAGAAGGCCAGTCCCAAGTGGCATGTGTCCTGGAGGCCTTTCTTCTATGTCAGTTACTGCTGCTCTTATTACATGTGGCACAATTTAAGGCTAGCTAAGAGGAGAGACAATTGGGGACATGGATTTTTTTATATCTTTTGGATTGAAACTTGGAACAGAGCAGTCTACATAGCAGACACAGTATACAAGTCTTGTTTATAGGATATGCGGACCTTAATTTAAGCTTTGTTTTAATTTGTGGAATTTAATTTCTTTTAAATTTAGAAGATGGTCCAAATTAAATTTAGTTCAGCAAATATTTACTATCCTCCCTGGAAGAAGCCCTTATTAGTCAGCTGTGGGGTGTTCAAAAATGAGTAAGACACAGTGTCTGTCCTGAAGTGACTGACTCTCTAGTAGCGTTAAGCAATTATATAAATAACTTCAATCTGGCAACGCAGTCTATTAAAATATGTGCACATACGCACGTCTACACACACACACATATACATGTACACGCATGCCAAAGGCAGGCCAAGGAAGGGAGTAATTAGTTCTGAGATGTATGGTTGGGGATGGGTGCACTAGAGATTGTGGTATTTGGACCACGCCTCAAAGAATAGAAATTTTGTCACTAGCCAAACCATCTTGAGGGAAGAATATTCTAGAAAGAGACTTTACATAAACCAGGAGGATAGGAGTGCTGTGTTTACTGTAGGGCTTTGCTAGTAGATTGATAATGTTCCTGGAGGTGGTGTGTGGGGTAAAGTGTGGTAGATGTGACTTGTAAAGGTTTTTGAATTCCATCACTAAGAGCCTTAAACATCAGGCTGAGATCACATTTTATCCCATAGGATGGGAGAAACTCCGCAGGCTTTTGAGCCAAGGAAATCTGTAGCCCAACCCTGTGCCATGTTAATGAGGTATGGACTGAAGAGATAAGAGTTCGATTGTAGAGGGAGCTATTACGAAGGTGAAAGAAAGAGATTATAACAGCATGGATTTGGGAAGTAGTTTAAGAAAGAGAAGGGAAGAGAGAGAGTTGTTTAAGAGACAGTTAAAAAGTAGAATTAACAGGATTTAGTGACTGATGGGATATGAACATAAAAAAAGAGAAGTCAAGTCTCTCTCTTAACTGGTCATGGTTTTTTATTTGCTATGTGATATCATTTTAAGAAAATGTAAATTATGTACATGAATTTTATCAATCATCTTTATTCTGTGCAATGAGTATTCTTTAGAAAAATGAGTCCAACAAAAATGGCCTGCGAGCAGGGAGGTTTAGAGAAGTACGTAGGAAACACAGGAGAAGGTGCAGATCTGGAAGGAAAATCTCCAGAAGAATTGTAGGTTTAGGACATGATGATTTTGAATCGCCAGCAAATATTTTGAATCAGAGCTCAGGAGATACAAAGTTTAGACTCACCAATGTGGAGGAGACTGTGCTTGTAGCCACAAGAGGGGATGAGAGGCCAGAAAGAAAGTACCAAGTGAGAAGAAATAAAGGGAAAAAAAAAAAAAAAAAGAAGGGTTTTGTGGTAGAAAATTTACCCTGGCATGCCTGAAACACAATATTCCTGAAATTCAGAGGAGAAAAAAAAGTATGTGTGTTTTTTAAGGTCAGGTTTATGGAAGTATAAATTTGTGTAGTAAAGTTCACCCCCCAAATTTGGTTTATACTATCAGTTTTGACAAATACGTACAGTTGTCTAATCACCACCAGAATCAAGATCCAGAGCATTTCCATTCCTATCCCAATTCCTGCGTTCCTTTTAGTAGTTAATCTCTCACCACACCCATGTTCCCGGGCAATAGCCACTTGGTTTTCTAATCCTGTATTTTTGCTTTTCCAGAATGAGCTATAGACGGACTCCTAGAACATATAGCCATTTGAGTTTGGCTTCCTTTACTAAGCGTAACATACTTGAGATTCATCCAAGTTATGATGAGTAGGATAGGTATTTTTTTATTGATAAGATTGATAAGCAGTTTTCCAAAAAAAAAAAAAAAAAAAAGATAAGCAGTATTCCATGGTACGGATATACTACGGTTTGTTTATACATTCACCAGTTGGGTTGTAAGCTTGGGCCAGTTCCAGTTTTTGTTGATTATGGGAAAAAAAAAACCACCATAAATATTTGCATACAGATTTTCGCGG
This sequence comes from Vulpes vulpes, assembly GCF_048418805.1. NCBI lineage: Eukaryota > Metazoa > Chordata > Mammalia > Carnivora > Canidae > Vulpes > Vulpes vulpes. The sequence continues at coordinate 191,612,608 of NC_132780.1, forward strand.
AAACATACATTTGCATTTCTCTTGGGTAAATAGTTAAGAGTGGGATTGCTGGGTTGGTACACAGCAGGTGTATATTTAACTTTATAAGAAACTGCCAGACTGTTTCCAAATTGGCTATGCTATTTTGCGTTCCCATCTGCAGTGAGTGGGAATTCTAATCCTCAGCATTCCTGCCAGCACTGGGTAGTGTTGTTGCTGCGATACATTAGGTGCGGGTGGTACCTCATTGCTGCCAACTTTGGGGGTGTGTTGGAACGTGTGCACTCATGTGGGAAAAGGGACCATAACTCCGTCAGGTTCTCAAGGATCCGTGAACCTGAACCTGAAGGTAAAGCATCATTGACTTACAAACTTGGAGAATGAAGGGATGTCAGGAAAGCAGGCTGAGAAGACTGGAGAAGAGTTTTAGAACGTGAGGCTTGCAGTGCCAAGGGGAGAAGCAAGCTTAAAAGGTGAACTAAGGAGAGGATGCTGTCCCCGGTAAGGGAAGGTTCCTGGTGATCTTGGAGAAACCAGTTCAGTGGAGCGGAAGGGAGGACAGGTGAAGAATAAGAGTGTGCTGGTTTGGGGGGGCACCTGGCTGGCTCAGGGGATGAACATCTGTTTTTGGCTCAGGGTATGACCCTAGGGGCCTGGGATCAAGTCCCGCATCGGGCTCCCTGCGTGGGGCCTGCTTCTCCCTCTGCCTGTGACTCTGCCCCCCCCCCCCCCATGTGTGTGTCTCATGAATAAATAAAATCTTAAAAGCAAAACAAAACAAAAAAAGAATGTGCTGGTTTAAAGCACAAATGAAAAGTGAGAAAAATGGAGGCAGCACATACAGATCTTTCCCTGAAGCATCACCACAAAGGAAAATCCAGACCAGTCCCTGCTGCCAGAGAAATCATTTACAGAGAGCCCTTGGGGAAGTAATTCTGATAACAGGGAACAACATTATCTATTTTTTTTTAAAGCAATAAGAATCTTCGATGGGATTTTTTTTTTTTTTTTAATGTGCATTGGATTTTACTGGCATTTCCTTCAAGTTTGTCCTGAGAAGCGAATTCACTTTACCACGGATGCCACTGCTTTGGCTGAAGAGAACTTCGGGCCCGCGGAGTGTTGCCGTGGCCGGACGAGGCCTCCCCGAGTACACGGCCGAGGCTTTTACAACAGGCAGTGAGTGTGCTCTCAGGAAATTTTACAAGTCAGCCGGCGCGTGCCTTGCGCCACAGTTGCTCCCCTCTTGGGCCTGTGGGGAGGCCACAGCCTCCGCCTCAGCTGGACCCTCGGGGCCTGTGCCCCCAGCACAGACAGAGGAGAAGGAGTGACACCCCTGTGGTCACTTAGGCCTCACCACTCTGCTTGGTCTCTGCTTGGGCTGCGAGAAAAGCAGTGGAAGGAGAGGAGACAAGGCTTTAGCACAACCCAGACAGGGGCCCACGGAGAGCAGGTCTGTTGGTCATGAGGGAAAATCTGAATGTTAAGAACGAGCCATTCCGGAGTCTCTTCTTCCCCCTCTGGGCTTTGAACACGTCGAAGAAAAGAGGGAGCAGACCACATCTAAGTTGCACTGTCCGCTCCTAGTTCTCCTCAGTCTGTCTGTCTCTCTTGCACACATACATGCACCCCCTGCCTCCACGTTTTGACGTGCCCTAGCTCAAAATCCAGTCCTCCAGTCTTGTTGTTTGGCAGATACGTGGTATGGGTCCTGTGAGGAGCTTGTCTCCACTAGTTTGTCTCTGAGGGGTCTAGGATGGAGGCATCACGCTCAAGCCACTAGAAGACTGGAAATCTCATCCAACGTCAGGCCTCCTCCCCTCGTCTTAGGTGCTAGGTTCACAGTTGCACTTGAATCCCCTACGTGCCAATGCCGTGCCCTGGCATAGACCATAAAATAGGTTGCTGCAGTGACCGTGATCCTGTGAGGAGAACACAGGGTGTGGAATCAAAGAGAGGAGTCCGAGACACGCTTTTGCCACATACTAGCCACGTGATTGTGAGCAAGTTGCTAATTCTTTCTCTGTCTCAGGATTTTCATCCAGAAGATGGAAACCAACAGCTCCTCACGTATACCTTATCTTGTGTATGGGGCATCCCAACAGCGTTGTGAAGACTCACATGAACTCTAGAGGGTCTGACAGTTACTGGGCACGGCTATTACCACTCTCTACAGACTGGAGACCATTGTGTGCTGGTGGCATGCTGGGCCACTTCGCCGGCTCTGACGTCTTGGTTTAGCTCCGCCCTTCCTCTCTGGGAGCTGCCATCAGAGGAGTATGTGCCAGGGACTGTCCCCCTTTCTCCTCTGCTGTGCCTTCCTTCCATCTTCTGGAAACAGACTAACTCAAAGTGAAAGCTATACTTCCTACACCAGTGAGTTACCATATAACCTGGGCTCTATGGCTCTTTCCTTTCCTTCTCTTTCTCATCATGTGTAAGGATAATCTTTCCAAAGGAACCTCTCCCCTTTGTCAGGTACTACTCCTTTCCCCACAGCATCAACTTCAGTCAATGGGTGGGATACCCTTGAACAGGAAATTTAGGGAAGTGCTGGTGCAAGTTAACCACCCCTAGGCTATGAGGAGGTGAATGTGGATCCAGCTGATACCTTTGAGGGCAGGTAGTCATTCGCTTAAGATGGGTTGTCTTTGCCCGACACCATTATTCCATAAATATTCCCAGATTCTGCTCAATCATTTTCTGATCATATTCCATCTGGATTTATGGGAAAGGGTTAAAAAAAAGCTAATGCAAATGAAAGCCCTTATCATCTTGGAGTCTTAGACAAAGCATCGTGTCAGAAGTCAGAAGGTAGAAACAAAATTTGTCAAGGTGCGTGTTAGATAAGATAAGTTAGCTTATGAGAAGCCAGGACCTAAGATAATGTCATTGTGAATTATGTTTTTTTTTTCCTTGCAGAACTGAGGCTACAAACTGCCCTTTGCCTGTCAGAATATATCCCACTCATACTAATGTGAATGGTATGCTTGGGCCAAGGACAGATGTGGCCCTTTAGGATTTCAAAACTGGGTGAAGACTTTGAAATAATGGTTGAGCAGCTGTCAATATGTTGCTCATCACATGACTGAGTTGGAGACTATGATCTCTTCTTGCTTCAAAGTTCCCTTGGGGAATGATGTGGGGTTTTTTTTGTGGTTGTTTATTTGTGTTCTCTGATCTGCACTATGTCAAAAAATCATGTAAAAAAAATGGAAAGTAGATAGAATGATTATATACAAAGAAATTGTGTTATCTCTGCCTTCTATGAGACAAAATTGGGTAAGTTCTCTCTCTTTAAACCCTGATTTGATAAGCCTTTTTTCTGTGCACACAGTCTTGTAGACAAAAGGCATTGGCAAATATCAAGCTTATAGACTTGAGTGAAATAATAGATGATATTGGCTTTTATAAGTGACAGGAAGGTCAGCTGTGTGATACTCACTTGTTAGGTTGGCCTTCTCCCCAGCTCTTTATTTATAAAATGATTCTTGTGCCATTCCAAATCCCAGCTGGAGGGGAAAGAATGAACAGGCCCCCAAAGAAGGTACCGAGAGATGTGGATTCTAACTTCTCTCAAATCTTTAACCATTATCTTTTCCCATTTTATCTGCTTGTAAAGTCTCCAAATTGCTATGCGATTAGATTACTCTGAGGTCAGCCCATAACCCTGATAGAATCGACACCAATACTCTGTGAGATGGGGCCCTCTTAGAAATGTGTTGTTCCAGTTAATTTACAGAAGACAAACAGACCCCAGAGAGGTGAGTGAGTTGGCCCTTCTCTGGTTACCCATGTTTGGAAGATTTTTATTTTGGATGTTTGGTTGCTTTTTCATTAAAGTAGTGATTTACTACTATATACTCATCCTCACTTCCCAGGAGAAAGGTGCCAGGGTTTTCAACTCCACAGCTGAACTGCTCTGTGGCAACTTCGTTTGCTAGTCAAGCTTTCTTTGAAGGCTATTTGCCAATATGGTGGTCATTGCAGGAGCTAGCCTGTGGGTCCCCTCACTGATCTGCATCCCTACCACCCCAAATGACAAACCCTCTTTGGCACTGCTGGAAAACAACAGGCTATTGATTGGATGAAAAAGGAATAAATGTCATTATAGAACTTACTTTCTCAGGAGCAAAATATCTTCAGCTAGAGAATTTAGATTAGAAAACACTATGTATCAGCAATGAAGATAAATACTGTAGGCCATGCATTTTCAACTGTGCTTGACTTTATGGGATTAGCTTTATTGGATGAACTCAAAAAAGTTTTCAAAGCTCAGCTGAATTTTATTTTATAGTCAGCAGGGAGTACATAACATGGAAAATTAGTTTCTGAGAAGAGATGATTCATGAATAAACATAGACACAGAGCTATGAAATGGTTAATACCCATGCTGACTACAGTCCCGGGCACTCATTTATGGTATGATTCACGAATGCCGAATTGAAGGAAAAAGTTCACTTTTAAAACCATTAGCCAAATGATAAGATCTTTGAGAATCTCATCCAAAGCACCATTCCCTGACTATTGAGAGTCTCTTAATGTTTGTTGGAGATAACCTCTTGGCTTTCTTTTTCTGCAATAAGCCTTGTCTGGCAAACCTGGAACTCCACAGAAAAAGATAACACCGTCCCCCCTGTGGACTTTGACAAATGCCAAGTTCTGAGTCTACCGGAACCACTTTATTCTTATCCAGAGAAATCTAAGAGTCAGCATGTTCTTTTTAGTTAAATCACTCACTTTCTAATTTTTGCTTAACCTTTGACATAGCATCTTGTTATGTGGCCACAGTTTGAGCAAAGATTATGGTATTATTAATAAGTTTAAATTTAATAATGATTTTAACCTCATGCATGTTTGTGAAATGACAGAGAGTGAATATCAGCTACTTTGTGCCCTGGGGGCAGGCGAGGCAGTTTTCACACGTGAAGCTGATATCCTACAGCCACCTTAGCAGCACATTTAACACAATAGGCAACCAGGGTGGTGTATGTGACCAAACGTGGACCCTGTAGTCACACTGACCAGCATTCAAATCCCAACACTGCCCCTTTCTGGTTGTTGCTTTCTTTTTGACAAATTACTCAATTTTGTTAAATTCCATTTTCTCATCGATTAAACTGGAGCCACAATTCCTATATCATAGAGCTGTTATATCAGTGAGATAATATATTTTTAAAAATCCCTACACGGGGATCCCTGGGTGGCGCAGCGGTTTGGCGCCTGCCTTTGGCCCAGGGCGCGATCCTGGAGACCGGGGATCGAATCCCACATCAGGCTCCCGGTGCATGGAGCCTGCTTCTCCCTCTGCCTGTGTCTCTGCCTCTCTCCCTCTCTCTCTGTGTGACTATCATAAATAAAGAAAAATTTAAAAATATATATATAAAAAAATCCCTACACGTAGCACTGGATACATAGTAAGTGCTCAATGCACACCGATTTTCCAATCTCTCCACCTCGAGTCCAAAGGGGCTTGAATTATCAGGATGTCATAACTATTATACGGTTTCAGCTATATACTGATCCTGGAATATAAGCCTCAAGAACAGCAGGAGAATAAAGCTCACATATCCATAACTTTAAAATGGGTTAATTATTTATGTTAGCATAATTGTGAAAACCTACAATGCCTTAGGAACAAAAGTCTCATACCGCCTTGGAAGGGGACTCTGTGGAAGAACATCTTTCCGCTGCTGAAAGAGTCAGCCCTTCTTAGCCATGCTTTTCTGTCTCTCCAAGTAGCTTGAGAAGTTAGCTTCATTAGCTCCTCTACTACAACAGACCTACAATCAACAGGAGAAATTTTCCTGCTACATCGATCCCTGAACCCTCCCTTTCCTCACCAAAGTGATATTCTTTCAGGGCATGAAGACAGAAGAGGGAAAGAAGACACATAGAAAAAGTTGTGGTATTAGCATTAGTCATGATAAAGATGGCTAATATTTATGAAGCTATAGGCCAACTATTTTGCAAACATGTCTTTTAATACCCATAACTTCCCTATTAAGAAAATAATAGTATCAACATCATTTACAGTTTGAGGAAACTAAGGTACAGACAGGTTAACTAATTTATCCAAGACCATCTCTCTAGGAGTGTGGAGCTGGAAATTCAAACACAGGTCATCTGAATGCAGAGCCATGGTCTATAAACCACTATACTCTTGGGAGCCTGATAGCAGTGAATCAACAAAAGGGAGAGCTATGGTGGGAGCTCACCAACATGTTAGCCTAGTAGACGATTCCCCAGCCATAATGTTTCCAGGGGATCCTTACTATTCTTTAAGGAAAGTAAAGATGGGATCATATCTACATCTACTGTTACACAAATGAAGAGCAGAGTTTGGGAGAGTGATATTTGTCAATATCAATTTATCCTGGTAAGACTAAAAGGCAACTTGGGAATCTCTAGTATCTGGCTCATGACCTAAATAATAGTTGAATTTCTAACAATTGAAGAAATGGTATGTGTGGAAGCCTTAGTACTTTCCTGGTTAGGTGGGAAAACTGCCTTACTCTAAATCTATCATTTCTTTCCATCATGTGTAAAAACAATCTAATTTAAAAATAGGCAGAGAATATACTCTGCTTATAGACTGGAATGTTTAATATTGTTAAAATGTACATACTACTCAAAGCAATCTATAGATTCAATGCAATCCCTATCAAAATACCAATGGCACTTTTCACAGAACCGAACAATGAATCCTAAGGCTTGTGTGGAGCCACAAAGCCCTGAATAGCCAAAGCAATCTTGATGAAGAATAAAGATGGAGGTATCACACTCCCTGATTTCAAAGTATACTACAAAGCTATTTTAATCAAAACAGTATGGCACTGGCACAAAAACAGATACATAGATAAATGGAACAAAACCAAGAATCTAGAAATAAAACCATGCTGATATAGCCAACTAATGTTCAACAAAGGAGGCAAGAACCTTCAATAAGGAAAAAATAGTCTCTTCCATAAATGGTGTTGGGATACTGGGCAGGTACATGCAAAGAATGAAACCGATCACTTTCTTACATCATATACAAATATAAACTCAAAATGGATTGAAGACTTAAATGTAAGACTGGAAACCATAAGAATCCTAGAAGAAAACATAGGCAGTAGCTCTTGGATATTGGTCTGAGTAATGTATATTGGATCTGTCTCCTCGGGCAAGGGCAATGAAAGCAAAAATAAACAGATGGGACCACATCAAACTAAAAAGCTTTTTCCACAGCAAAGGAAACCATCAATGAAACTAAAACCTACCGAATGAAAGAGGATATGTGCAAATGGTATAAGTGATAGGGGATTAATATCCAAAATATATAAAAAACTCACACACCTAAGTATAAAAAAAATCAAGTTAAAAAATGGGCAAAGGACCTAAATCATTTTCTCCAAAGAAGACATCCAGATGGTCAACAGACACACGAAAAGATGTTCAGCATCACTCACCATCAGAGAAACGCAAATCGAAACCACAATAAAATATCACCACACATCTGATAGGATGGTTATTATCAAAAAGACAAGAAATAACTAGTGTTGGTGTGGATGTAGAGAAAAGAGAACCCTCATCACTGTTGATAGGAATGCAAAATGGTGCAGTTACTGTGGAAAACATTATGAAGGTTCCTCAAAAAATTAAAAACAGAATTAGCATCTGATCCTACAATTCCACTTCTGAATATTTATCCAAAGGAAATGAAAACACTAACTTGAAAAGGTATCTGCACCTCCATGTTCATTACAGCATTATTTACAATAGCCGTGCTATGGAAACAACCTAAGTGTCCATCAATAAATAAATGGATAAAGAAAATGTATGTGGACACACAGTGGAATATTATTCAGTCGTAAAAATGAAAGAAATCTTGCCATTTGCAGCATGGATGGATCTTGAGTGAAGTAAGTTAGACAGAAAAAGACAAATACTGAATGATCTCATACGAATCTTAAAACAACAACTGAGTTCCTAGATACTGAGAACAGATTGGTGGTTGCCAGTGGTAGGGGGTAGAGGATGGGCAAAATAGGTGAAGGGGCTCAAAAGGTACCAACTTCTAGTTGTAAAATAAATAAGTCATGGGTGGACCTAGAAGGTGCAATGCTAATTAAAATAAGTTGTCATAGAGGACAAATATTGCATAATTTCACCCATATATAGAATTTAAGAAACAAAACAAAGAAAGAAAAAAAAAGAGATCAACAACAACAACAACAGAACACCAGACTTGTAAATACAGAGAACAAATTGGTGGTTGCCAGAGGTAAGATAGGTAGGGGGACAGGTGAAATAAATAGAGGGGATTAAGAGTACACTCATCATGATGAACACTAAGAAATGTATAGAATTGTTGAATCCTTATGTTACACATCTGAAACTAATATAACACTGTATGTTAATTATACTTCAATAAATAAACATATATATGACACAGGTATGTAATATACATCATGGTAAATATAGTTAATAATACCATATTGTATATTTGAAATTTGCTTACTGAGTAGATCTTGGGACACCTGAGTGGTTCAGTGGTTGAGCATCTGTCTTTGGCTCAGGTCGTGATCCCGGGGTCCTAGGATCAAGTCCCACATGAGGTGAGTCCCAGGCTCACCTCAAGGGAACCTGCTTCTCCCTCTGCCTATGTCTCTGTGTCTCTCATGAATAAATAAATAAAATCTTTAAAAATAAAAAAAAGAGTATACCTTAAAAGTTCTCATCACAAGAAAATTCTGTAACTATGGCGACAGATGTTAACTAGATTTTGCCATGGTGACCATTTTGCCATATACCCAAATATCAAATCATTACATTGTACACCTAAAACTAATATAATGTTCTATGACAGTTATATCTCAATTTAAAAAAAACAATGAAAGCTCAAATAGTGGATACATAGAATAGCCTTAATTTCTTCTGCAATAACCTGGCATATTTCAAGCTGAAACATGAAATAACCCTCTATTTCAAGCTGAAAACTGGTTAGCACATGGAGGAATGGGGTAGATAAATAAATTAGAAACTGAATGGAGACAGAGTGGAAAAAGAAATAAGAAATAAAAATAGAAGTAGGGAGAGAAGACGTAATTCACCACTTGACTAAAAAAGTAAATTTTACCGGCTACGACCTTGTGACACTTCTGTGTGCCAGGTTGTCCATCCGGGGCTCTTCTTACTTCTCTGACAGCTCCGTCTCTGGATCTCTGAGGCTTTCACCACCTCATAGCCCTGGCTGGTGCCCCGGGCCCACTCTCCTTACTATGTAAGTTCTTCTTATCCATTTTGTAAGCTTAGGATTGCCACGGACAACATTTATTAAGTGTTGCACATGGGAAGCACTTCAGGTTCACAAATATTATTTGATGATCATCAGTATGTTGACTACTACAATCTCCGTTGGTCACTGAAAACTTCAAAGGCTGTGTAGGTCCTGGGTAAGAGCACGGGCTTTGGACCCAGACTCATTGTGAATCCTGGTTGTGCTGTTAGTTGTGTACCTTTAGCAAGTGACCCAACCTATATTGGGGGTGACAATACTACCTACTACACAGGGTGGCTACAGGGATCAAATGGTATTAGGGGCTCTTACCATTTTGTGCCCAGGGACCCATTTGACAGTCTAGAGGAGACCCTTGGAATTTTTTCTCAGAATAAGATATTTTATTATTATTATTATTTTAAATATTTTATTTATTTATTCATGAGAGACACACACAGAGAGAGAGAGAGAGGCAGAGACACAGGCAGAGAAAGAAGCAAGCTCCACGCAAGGAGCCTGATGTGGGACATGATCCTGGGTCTCCAGGACCACACCCTGGGCCAAAGGCAGATGCCCAACCGCTGAGCCATCCAGAGATCCCCTCAGAATAAGATATTTTAAAGACACAAAAGATATAACACTGTAAAACAAACTAATCAAAATTCAGTTATCCAAATATCTTAAAAAACAAATTTGTGACTAGTAATACATGCATCAAATAATTTTAGGTTTAAAATCAACAGGAAATTTCAAGTTTGTGATAACTAGAAATGTTATTTTGAGATAGCTTGGGACAACTGTTATATAATAGGAAAATATCTGATTTCCACTGATGACAAAAACAAGGGTACTGGTAATGCTACCAAAGTTTACTGCTCATGTCTATATTTGAAAGAAATGCAAAGTTCCAGTTAAAGGTTAGCAAAAATAAATATGTATTTTTTTATGTACGTTCAAAGACCCTCCTTAATTCAAGTCGCACACTTTTTTGGGGGAATCCATGGGCCCCAGGGAAAGCCTTGGATTGATGTCAGGGCTTAGCACAGTATGGCTCATAGGGAGAGCTCCATAAATTATTCATTATGCAAAGATTTCTTCCTAGAAATTGAAATGATGTCATTCTATTAGAGTAAAACCACGTGAAATTGCAAATTTTGTAGGTAAAAAAATGTTTCGGCAATTTTATATGGTTCAATCTAATATAATTTAGGAACCATATAAAGTAACTTGTGAAACTGTTTTAATTCTTTAGTATATAAGGGTTTTTTCCTAAGAAAGTATATACTAGCTTAATGGTTTTTTTAAAAAAAGTATAGACTTTTTGGAGTTACATGTTTGACTGTTTCTTTGGGTTCTTTCCAGTATTTGTTGACAAAGACAAATGGACAACATTTTGGGTTATTCTGAGATTTATGATACTTCTTAACATACATCTTTATCTTCTTAATTATAGAACATTTGTTATGTCTGTGATTTACTCATTCCTAATGATTCATTTAGATCTGAAAAATCTCTCCTAATTTGCCAAAAACTTTAACCTTATTAATCTGGAGGAAGCCTATGACCTAGCTGGATTTAGGTCTTTAGGAAAGATGTCTTTCCTTTTATTTGGAAAGATAGTTTAAGGTGTCTCAATCACCCACAAATGAGAGTACCTAGTGTAGTCACAGAAGTAACGTGTCACTTTGGGCAGCACTACACTGTTTCTGGATTGAAAGAATGGAGGCAAGGGAAGATTTCACTAATTGATAAAGGTTCAAGTTTTTATAATAGAGTTTCACTGCAGGTTTCCTTCCCTTTTCCCTTTCCTTCCCATACCAATGGGATGATACAGTCTTAGGGCAGAGATCCTCTTTCTCCTGGTTATTATAATATCCCCAGCGCCTAGCTTTGTGCCCAGCACACAGTAGATAGTCAATAAATGTTTGTTGACTGAAAGAATGAAGAGATGAATAAAGACTAGCTCTCCACCAACTGCTCTTCTCCCCTCTGGCTGATAGAAGTATCAGTGGGCTGTGATTTTACTTTGGTTTGCCATTAACGTTCCAATGTTAACTTCACGTGCTCAGAAATATTGTCAATTCAATAAAATATAATCAAACGAGAGGGGAATAATTAGCTTTGTGAGTGCATTAAAAAAACTACTTTTAACGATGAACACATTCTTTTTCACAGAATGCACAACCAAATTAAGCATATCAACGAGACTACTGAGTTTGACTTAGGCAAAATCTCTACCTTTCAAGCATTAGCAAGTTCTTTAGAGGCATTTGTGTCCACTCAACCTACTGATCATATTATTAAAAAGTTGGCAGGTTATTATGGAAAATATGCTCACAGGAATATTATAGAAAATAGATAAGAAAACACCAAAACACAGGGCACATAGTCAGTACTCATAAATAATGTTAATTCGATTGATTAACCTGATAAAAAAATATCACTTTGTTTTAATTTTTGTGTTTTAAAATTTTTGACAGAACAACCATCATTTCACATGTTTATTAATCATTTCTTTTGCTCTGAGCCATCTCCCTTGCCCTTCTTATTAAAATTGGGATCTTTACGTTCTTAATTGATCTACGAGAGCTCAATCTTTCATCCTAAAAATTGACAGTATTTTCCCTCTTTGACAATTGTCTTGGGGCACGTGGGTGGCTCAGTGTTTGAACATCTGCCTTTGGCTCAGGTCGTGATCCCGGGGTCCTGGGATCGAGTCCAGCATCGAGCCTGCTTCTCCCTCTGCCTATGTCTCTGCCTCTCTTTCTTTGTCTATCATGAATAAATAAATAAAATATTTTTTAAAAATGGTCTTTTGGCACTGTGTGTGTATATATGTGTGTGTTTGCCACAAAGATGAATATTATTCTATATTTCAAAAAGTTGAACACAATATTAAAAAATATTTAAAATTATGTTTAATTCTTTTGTAATTTAAGTTTTTACATTCACATTTTTTATCTATCTAATTTGGGGATAAAGAATCATGCAGAGATCTAGCTTTATCATTTTCCAAATGGCTATCTAGGCATCCCCATTTTTTTCATTGTAAACCTGTTTTTTTTCCCCACTGTCTGGAAAACCCAGCATTATTGAAGTCACCCTGCCTAAACTTGTGATTATTTCTGAGTTCTTTCCATTGAGCTTTCTATTGTTGCAAACCACAATTACAGTTGGTTAATCCACACTTGCTATTTTATTTCCCAGAATTTTCTTTGCTATTCTTGCATGTTTATTTTTCAGACAAACTTTACAGTCATTTTGCAAATTTCCCTGAACTTGTGACTTTGATTAGGGTTTTATGAGCATTTAACCCAATGCCTGACACATAGTAAGTGTGAGCTATCATAATAATTTTAATAAGAATTATGATTACCACATCAAATATAATGATAGATATGAAGAAAATTAATATTTTCGCAATACTGGGTCTTCTTATCCAAGAGAAAATTTGGATAATTTCCACTTATTTAAACTTAAAAAAAAATCTATGTCGATAGTTGAAATGTTTTTCTAGCCTACTCACTATTTACTCTAGTCCTTCTCTCTTGTGACAATTATTTTACACCTTCCTCATTCTCTTTAAATTTCCTGTTCTAGTGTCTATACATTTGTAGAGAAAGTTGATATGACCTGGCTACCATTTTCATCTTCCTCCAAATTATCAAGCCTACCTCCATTTGCATTCCTTCTCTTCTTCACCCAAGTTACACGTGATCCTCATGTTCCTAAATCCAACGGTCATTTTTATGCCTCATCTGACATGACTTGCTATTTCTTTCTTGAAATACTCTCTTCCTTCTGCTTCCCTAAGATGATTCTTGGATTTTGAATCCTTCTTGACTGCTCCTTCTAAGTCTCCCTGACATTTAAATGTTCAAGTTCATCAGGAATTTCCTCTGGGCCTCATTCCTTTCTCTTCCCATTCTCTTTTAATGACTGTAACTACCCCCTTGACTTTAAATATCATCTGTATAACCAAAGACTTAAAACTTTATCTCTGGTCCATATCTCTCTTTCTGTACTCCAGTGGGAGATACCTAGTTGCCTACTTGAAATCTCCATTTGGAAGTCTTGCTGGCATCTTATATTAGATTTAAAATTGAACCAAGCCATCCTCTTGCCCACTTCAATCTGTACTTTCTCTAATCCTTCCCACCTGAGAATATGGCTTCTCCATCTACTTTATTGCCCATGACAAAATCTGGGTATAATCTAAACCATCAATAGCTCATATTTAAGTCATTACCAAATCTATCCAGTAACTCATGAATCTTTTCACTAAATTTCATCTTCACTACCTCCACCCAATTCCTTTTTTTTCTTTTAATTTTATTTACTCATTAGAGACACAGAGAGAGGCAGAGGCAGACTTCACGCAGAGTCTGATGTGAGACTGGATCCTTGGACTCCATGATCAAACCCTAGGTGGAAGGCAGGGGCTAAACCGCTGAGCCACCCAGGGATCCCACCTCCACCCAATTCCAAGGACCCCATCACTAACCTGGACTCTCCGACAGCTTCCTTTTTTCTGCATATTTGCAGGTATCCTTCCAACCAAGCTGTTCTCTACCTGAAAATCAAAGTAATAGTTTAAAAATACAAACCTGAAATTATTACTGCTTTGCTTAAAGCTTTTTAGTGGCTCCTCATTATTCTCTTAAGAAAGTTACTAAACTCCCAAGGTCCAGTATGACCTGTTCTCAAACTCTTCTTCAGCAATTATTTCCTGTCAACCTTCCTTATGGTTCTCTGCTGAGACTCCACTCTCTGAAAGGTGATAATCTTCTATTTTTCTATCTTTCTCCTCTTTTTTTTTTTTGCTTGGCCAATTCCTACTCATTCTCAGGCTTCACTTTAAATTTACATCTTTACACTTGACGGGATGAGCACTGGGTGTTTTTTTGTATGTTGGTAAATTGAACACCAATAAAAATTAATTTATTAAAAATAAATAAATTTACATCTTTAGTAAGACAGACCCTGATCTGATGATTGTTCTAGTTATATATAATTAATTACAGAGCCTACATATGTATATAAATGCTGGTCCTCACTTGGGAGCCCAAGAAGCTGTACTTCCATGGCTGGGAGATGTCAGGCTCTTGGACACATGACATTCTTACCACCTGTGCTCCTCAGACCTTTTCGACTGAAGGCTATTCTGCTGCTTCTCTTGTAAATAGCATAGTCATCCTGAGCTCTGCTGCCTGAGAGTGTCTGTTGCCTGTCCTCACTTTTGACCCTTGTCTCCTCTGTCCTTGGAGGAGGCCCTGATGTTAATGGCCACATGGGAGAAGGGCTGTGGGAAACCCGTTCCTGTGGCAAGTCCAGCATAGAGACCCACAGATTCCAGTATGCACCTTTATAAGAGAGGAAACAGCAACTCTGTCCTAAATGTACCAGCCAAGTGTGAGGTGCATGTGACTTCTGATCTGCGAATGTGTGGAGGCAAGAGGGATGGTGTCTCACCTTGAGGGAATAAAGACATGGGGAGCACCTCTCAAGCTGCCAAACAGACATTGCAGGCAGGAAAGTGGGGCCCATGAAGCCAGAACAAACAAGAGCCCCAAGAGGCCCATGAGCTCACATAAGGTCTGAAGGCAGCAGCCCACAGGCAAGGTCGTCTGGGGATCTGAGTCTGGGTACCCCCAAGACAAGACCCAAGCTGCCAAGCCACCCACTGCTTCCTCCCTTCCTCAGAATCCAGGAGGGCATCCTGAACAGCATCCCCTGGAAGGTCTGGGAAGCTAGCTATGGGTTTACCTTGAGCGTTGTTAGGTTTTAGGCCTAGGCCTGATGTGAGCACCCACCAGCCATACAACATGAGTTGTAAAGGAAGCATCTGGGCCACCATCTGAGCCAGACCCCACGATGCAGCCGTCAGTGGCCCTGTGGTGTGCTAGCATGTCAACGGAAAAGTCTGCCTATCAACCAGCGAGAAAGCAGGTGAACACTGGAGAGCCCCACGTCCCCAGGAAACCTGTGTCATCTCATGGACTCTGCAGAATCATTAGGCCCCTTTCCACAAGCTCCACACCCTGAGCTTCCTGGCCCCCCAGGCACAGCAGCGCTTCACTCAGCTGCTGCCTCCAGGTCAGCACTGCTTCTTCCACCCAGAAATTCACAGGAGCTTTAGCTGGTGGTTCACCTGCCATATCTAATTTGTTTTGGTTTTTTAACTGGCTGCATCTTCTTAAAGAGCTTTTCGATTGTTCGGGCATTAAAATCCAAGAGCTAAAATAAATAAATAAATAAATAAATAAATAAATAAATAAATAATAAAAATTTACATCTTTAGGGAGGCCTTTGTTGACCCTTAAATACAGTCTCCCAATATTGTGTGTACTTATGGCACTCAATACTTTCCCTCTATGTTACAGTAGTTATTATATAATTCTTTTTATTAATGATCTATGTTTATTATTAGATTATATTCTACTTTTTTTTTTTTAATTTTTTATTTATTTATGATAGTCACAGAGAGAGAGAGAGAGGCAGAGACACAGGCAGAGGGAGAAGCAGGCTCCATGCACCGGGAGCCCGACGTGGGATTCGATCCCGGGTCTCCAGGATCGCGCCCTGGGCCAAAGGCAGGCGCCAAACCGCTGCGCCACCCAGGGATCCCCAGATTATATTCTACTTGATGTCAGGGACTATATAATTTTTTATAGCTTTTTATTTTATGATAATAGTAGAGTCCTATGCAGTTGTAAGACACAGCACAGAGAGTTCTTGATTTCTTCCAATGGCAACAACTTAAAAAACCAGAGTATAAGATCATAACCAGGAAATTGACATCAACAGAACCTGCCAACAGAACTCTGAAGAGTTCACCAGTTTTACGTATGCTAATCTGTGTGTGTGTGTCTCTCTGTGTATTACTTGCAATTTTATCACATAGAGATTTGTGTGACCACCACAGCAGTCAAGATACAAAACAGTTCTATTAGAAGGATATTTCTTTATAGCCATCCCATCCCTCCCTATGAATTCTTAAATTGCAACATGTCTAGGACTTAAGATAGAACTTCGTATATAATAGGTATTAAAAGAACATCTGTTAAATGAACAAAATAAATTACATAATTTATCGAAGCTGAAATTCATTAAAAGAACAATTAACTACAACCAGAAAGGATTTATCCTAGAAACTTGTAGGAGGAAAATCTACCAAAATTATTTCCTATTAAAATACTTTTAAAAAAGAAGAGTTAATAGACAAAAAATTATTTAAAATTTGTGTCAATTTCAAAATAAACATTTTTTCAAAATATAGTTATTCTTACTTAATCTGATAAAGGAACCCACTTTAAAATGAAAGCAAGTATTAATACCATGGTAAAACATGTTAGTCCCTTTGAACAGGAATGTTTGCTGTCACTATTATTATCCTTTGTTATTTTAGAATCTGGCCAATGTAATAAGATATGAAAAAAATTTTAAAGTTAATATGAAGAAATTATCAATGTCCTCCAGATAAAGACCACCAGGAACACACCTGTTATTAAATAATTTGGGCTTATCACTCCTTGCAGGGAGAGAGAGGCCTTGCTGGAGAATGAAGTGAATGGTGAATTATGGGGTGTCTCACTAACAAGGTATTGGAAAGGACATAAGTAACTTGGCTTGTGTCAAGTCTTTGGGGTGGGCTTAAAGAAGTAGGACTTCTCTCTGGACAGGATGTGGTTATTAAATGGAGATAAATATGTCAATAAATCTTTTCTAGAGGTATGGGAGACTGCACAAAGCTAAATCTGTAACTGGTAAATCAACAATCACACATATTAGTCAAAACAGGGATCTTTTTGGTATTTTGTGGTTTGGACATTGTTCATGTTTTGTCTGTCCTCAGACATGATTACACAGTGGTCTTGTTTTTGTCTGGATTGATTATGGTCACAGTATGGCCTTGTCTGATGCTAATGTTCTGAGAAATAGTATATATTTAATGGAAGAACATGAAGGCCTGACTAGTAGTACCAGACCAGCTCCTGTACGTTAGGGATTGCTTTTTTTTCTCTCAAGACAATTATCATTATTTGCAAACCATATTAATATATTTATACAACCACTGTAATAGGGAATGAACTTAATATTTATCAAGAGTATATTATTCAGTAATATTTGTATAAAAGACAAAGACAAGGGGATCCCTGGGTGGCTCAGTGGTTTAGCTCCTGCCTTCGGCTCAGGGCATGATCCTGGAGTCCTGGGATCGAGTCCCACATTAGGCTTCCTGCATGGAGCCTGCTTCTCCCTCTGCCTGTGTCTCTGCCTCTCTCTCTCTCTCTGTGTGTCCCTCATGCATAAATAAATAAAATCTTTTTTTTTTTTAAAAAGACAAGCTATTCATATCATCTATATCAGCGATGGGTTGCTTTAAAATAAAAAATAGACTTTTTCCACAATAGAAAACAAATATATAAACTAAGATTAAACTTAGTAAGGTATGTAAAAGAATTTAGATAGAATAAAAAATTTTACTGACACATAGAAGATGACTCATTTAGAAGTGTTCTTAATAAACATGGTACACTTCTTTTTGTATATTTTGTAACATGCACCTATTTCAGGCAGCTACTTTCCCATGTATCAGAATGTCTTATTCTAAAAGGAAAGCTATAATACCAAGAGTTCTTTCCTAAGTGTATTTGGGGGGCTGGTCTACCAAATGAAAGGAACAGGAAAAAACAGGTGAGATACTGTAGATCTTTGTGAGCAAGTATTTTCTAAGAAATCAGTTCTAAGGTTAACTTAAGAATTTACCTTCTAAACGTTTATAGCTTATCAATGGGAATTGGCAAGGGTTACAAACAAAGCAACTCATTATCTTATCAAATCATAGTATTTTAATGGTTTAGTGATAGATTTTTTATTAATAAGATATTAATAAAAGGAAGTAAAGTGAGAAGTGATGCAAAAACCCAAAATTATTTTGTCATGTGATGACATAAGTTTCTTCCCTTGTTCTATGAGAGGTAGCAGTTGTGGAGGAAAGAGCACAATTATGGAAATTAGAGATTTGGCTATATATTCCTTCTCTTCAATTTACTGGGCTATGGAGATTTGAGCATGTTATTTAAATTCTCTGAGTTTCAGTTTCTTCATCTGGAAATGGGGCATATGCCCAAACACTTGGCACTTTATAATGATCATATGAGACAATATATTAAAAATAACTACCTTACTGCTTGACACAAAAGCGACTCTCAGGAAAGAAAATTCTGATACCCTATATACACTTTCCCCTCCTGTTTTCTCCTGAGATCAACTTAGAAGAGGAATTTCGATTACAGTTCTGAGCAGATATCTGACATTAAACATTGTGAACCCTCATGCCTAGCTCTGAACTCAGTTACTCAGTTGAGGAACTGTGCCTGATGGTAAATGTAAGCGAACTTGAAAAGACATTCAGACAACCATTTTAAAGGAGTTCAGATCACCAATTCCAATGTGTGTGCCCCTGTGTGTGTAGGGAGAGTCTCAACACAACACAAAGTAATTCTCTGGCACCAGATGGGTGTCTTACAAATCCACTCAATTCTGACACTATCCACCTGAAGATAGCATCAGATTCCACAACAGCTCCATCCCACAAGCCTGCCCCACTGCCTCAGATGCTAATCACAAGCCCAGATGGTCACCTGTATATCTCACCGATTGGCTTATATATCAGAAGTTCCCACAACCTTCCCCTCGGGTTCAATTAATTTGCAAGAGCAGCTCACATAACTCAGGAAAACATTTTACTTACTGAATTACAGGGCTCTATAATAGAAGGATATAACTCAGGAACAGCCTGATGGAAGAGATTCATGGGGAAAAGTATGGGGACAGGTCTCAGAGCTTCCATGCTCTCTTCAACACGTCACTCTCTTCATAGCTTCTTGTGTTCATTAACCCAGAAACTCTGAACTGCCTCCTCTTTCAGGTTTTTATAGAGGCTTCGTTACATGGCCAATGTTGATTAAATCACTGGCCATTGGCGAGTTCATTCAACCTGCAGCCCTTCTCCCCTCTCTGACAGTCAAGGGGGATGGGGCTGAAAGTTTCAACCCTCTAATCATGATTGGTTCTCCTGCAACCAACCAGTCCTCATCTTTAGGGGCCTTCCAAAAGTCACTTCATTAACATGAACTCAGTTGTGGTAGAAAGGGGGCTGTTGGGAACAACAAGACACCCATTTCACCTTATGGTTCTGAAGTGTTTTCAGAAACTGAGGACAAGTTTGTCCATATGTTATAATAAAAGATGCTCCCTTGCTCTTACTGCTCAGAAATTGGCAAAAGGAAGTTAAGCCAGGATGTGTGGATGAAAATCGAATATACACAAGAAACATATTTTGGTTACCTGAATAATCAAATATATAGTTCTTATAGATCACAATATCGCACACTTTTTCCGAAGTTCTTTGATGTTAGGCCATTCTAAGACTTTCTGCTCCTCCTGGTGAAAAGATATCTTCCTACCTCTGGCCCCAGTAGCAGTACAATTAAAATGCCAGTTGACAATCACAGGTGTTGGAAAACAAACCCCCCAGTGTTTCTTCATTAAAATGCTAAAATAAATAAATAATAAATAAATAAATAAATAATAAATAAATAAATAAATAAATAAATAAATAAAATGCTAGAACAGAAATGTGACTATTAATACTTTCTACCTGGCTTTCACTGGAGACCTGATGGAACATCACTAGAGAATTATCTCCCTTGATTATCTTGTGAAACTCCTGGGATCGTCCATCAAACTCTGGATTTTGCCTCAGAGGGGAAAGGCTTCCTCAGAGTCAGGGAGGATTCCCACCTGTGGGAATAGCCTGTGGCTCTGAAACAGGCTGTCAAAGACAGACTCGTAGCTGTTACTTGAGCCTTCTGACTCTAGTCCCCTTCTCTGTCTGGTGACTTGCTGCCTCTACTTGAGATTGCTTTTTCCTCCGGGGTAACCTTGTCTGGTGTTGACTTAGTGGAGCCTTCGCTTATCTCTGCACTTCTCCAAAGTTGAAGATCAGAGACATTTACAAACCTGACTGGGAATGAACTTGGAACCACCAAGCTCGAGGCTCATGTGAGCCAAATCATTATTTAATCAAGTTGGTGGATGTGGAAGAAAAGAGCAAAACCACTTAAGTATGGACGATAATAGTTCCTGACTTCACCTCTGCTTGTGAGAAATAATCACTCTTCTCAGTGACACATACAGTAAGTCAGAAGATTGCCATTTACTGCTCTTGCTTTTAGTGTATTTCTCATCATTATATATGGCATTCCATCTATCAGAAAAATCTTAGATTTCATTGACATAGGTTATAAATTCCTCTTGGAAAAAAGGTGATTTTTTCTGGCATGGAAATATAATATATGGGCATATACAACTCAGTTCTGTCTTAATTATAATATAGAGTATCTCATAACTTATTTGTGTTTTCATCTTATCTACACTTTTTTTAATGTCCAAAAAGTCTGATACATAGCTTTCCTCCTATTTGATATTTTTAGTTCAGATTTTTAAATTTTTTTAATTTTTATTTATTTATGATAGTCACACAGAAAGAGAGAGAGGCAGAGACACAGGCAGAGGAAGAAGCAGGCTCCATGTGCTGGGAGCCCGACGTGGGACTCGATCCCGGGTCCCCAGGATCACGCCCTGGGCCAAAGGCAGGCGCTAAACCACTGTGCCACCCAGGGATTCCAGATTTTTTTTAATTTAATTTTTTTATTTAAGATTTTTATTTATTTTATTTAAAGATTTTATTTATTTATTCATGAAAGACACACACACACACAGAGGCAGAGACATAGGCAGAGAAGCAGGCTCCATGCAGGAAGCCCGATGTGGGACCCGATATGGGGCCTGATCCTGTGATTCCAGGATCACAACCTGAGCCAAAGGCAGATGCTCAACCTCTGAGCCACCCAGGCATCCTGAGATTTTTTTTTTAATTAATAAACTATTTTTGTCCATCTCTTCTTAAATATTACTGAATTTTCCTTGAAGATATTAATTATGTATTGAAAGAGAAATAAATGCACAGGAGGAAAAGGATTTTTTAATTGTCAGTATTTGAGTATTGTAAAATCATTACTGATTGGCCTACATGAATATTAAACTTTTCAGTCCTAAAAAAGTCTATACTGTTAATATAGCTTTCATTGCAGTTTCTTTGCTAAGCATTTTATAGATACTATTTCAATTATCCTCATATCACCCTCGACAAGGTAGATAATATACTTTAGCTGTTTTTAAAATATATGATGCACTTGAAACATTTAAAAAGCAAAATAAATTTCTCAATGTTACACAGCTAATTAGTGACAGCTGGGATCCAAAATTATATAATAATTCACTTTTAACATAAGGAGGTAAACTTTTTCCCTCCTAGGATGTGATGATAAATCTACCAAGTTTACATAATTAACAAATTAATCAGCTGCACACAAATATAGCAGATATAAACTCCCATATACTCAGGTGTGCAAGAACAGCATGTTCCCTAAGGATTAAAGCAGAGTAATTTCTGATTGTTAGCCCTGTTATTCTCATTCTTTCTAGGATCCTCATCTACCCCAAGAACACATCCCACACAGTCCAGGGACCTAACATGATACCATGAGTAGAGGGGCTTTTTGTAAGACTGTCCCTGGCCAGTCAGCCTAGGTACACCTTGCATCTATTCCTCTTTGAGGGATACCCATACATCTTGGAATTGCTGACTTCTAGGCAGGAACTGGGTCCATTCTATTCCCTGATCCTCAGAAATCTCTCTGTACTCTCCACATTCTATACCTCATCTTTTTTTTTTTTTTTCCAGCTAGGGACACTGAAAAAGGTATCTGGCAATCATCTGCTTTCTCCACTTGTTCAGTTGTTTTGTCTATACCTGGGAAACCCATTCTTCATTTACCATACCAGACTTTCTCCATTCACTAAGAGTTTAGGCCTTTGTAAAATAAAACCACAATGACTGATGGTCTGTATTTCTGCTTCATACCTGGCCTCCACCTTTCCCTGAGACAATGATGTTTGGAGCCAGCTGCCATCTTGAATGGGGGAAAATGAGGAGTGCAGAAGTACAGGAGAAAATATAAGTTAATGTTTCAAAATTTAATCAAAACCCACAAATATTTAGGAACTATGAGAATTTTCTTAAGTCTGAAGGGGCATAGGAGTGGGGTACAGGATGCCAAATAAGTAAAATAAATTGTCCCAATCCCTAGGCACTCTCATTCCATTAATAATTGGAATATAAAAAAACCTATTATCTATAAACTATCAGAGAACAACAATGCAAATTTTGCAATAGGAAATTAGAGAGTAGAGAACTGAGGAAGAGCTTAAAAACAGAAATATCAAAGCATTTTAATAATACCCACTATCAAATTAATTAGATATTACCAATGGAATTCAAAAATATTTACTAAGCATCTACTATGTACTAAGCACTCTACTAGGCACCAGGAATACAAAAAAGGAACATAATTTTATATTCTAAGTCAGGGTGGGGCACAGAAGTTGGGGAGGAAAAGAGGGAGAGGCATTGGAAAATACTTTTTAAAGGATGTGACTTTGAGCTGGGTATTAAAGAAAGAGTAGAATTTTTGCAATGGAATTATGATTAGAGAAAACACTATATGCAAAGTCAATGATAGAATTGATCCTGCTTCAAGCTCTTCCTTTCCCCCAAGCTTAGGAGTGGGTTTTGCTAGGAAAGAAAAAAATCAGCATGAGAAAAGTGGGGAGTCTTTTTTTATCATATACACTTTAGTTAGAGACCTCCTTACAGGACATGAAGGAGAGGGAAGGCGTTAGTTTGGATTCCCTTATATAGATTGAGGAAGAGAGCTGAAGCAAACTATAGCTCAAAAAACAGTCTGCACTATGACTAGTAAAATAAACAAAAGGCCTAAGGTCAAAATTGTATAATGCCTCTTCACTCAGGCCCATATGTTCCAAGACAGGACCATTGACAAAATGATATAACAGTAATTCTGCAAAGGTCTTATGTTCTAAAAGTGACACCACTGAGTATTCCAGCAACTTGCCTGGGTTTACAAATTCTGAACCACTCATGCCAAGACCATTTTTGACTAATTCGAGCCCTCAAGTCCTATTAGTACCATACCCTAATTTCTTCTTCTTTTGACTCAACCAATGGTTCCTCTACTTTATATTGTCTCTTGTTCTTGTAGGCTAAGTCAAGCTAAATTTTTTTTTCTTTTACTACAGGTGTGCTCCTGGTGGTCTCTGGACAGAGTTTGGCAAACCAAGATTATCAGAAACCTTGCTTCTGTAGAGACAGACTTTTACAGAGAGCCATACTTGAGAGCCCTTGAGTCTCCACTTC
Source organism: Vulpes vulpes (assembly GCF_048418805.1). Taxonomy (NCBI): domain Eukaryota; kingdom Metazoa; phylum Chordata; class Mammalia; order Carnivora; family Canidae; genus Vulpes; species Vulpes vulpes. The sequence goes on from NC_132780.1 coordinate 191,636,196, forward strand.
TTTGAAGCCAATCTGTCTGTAATGAAAAGCCAGGTCTCACTACCAATGTGAGCTCCAAATATTTTGTTGAGTTCTTTGGCATGGGTCTTATTTCATCTCATTGATAGATTAACATTACAGGACTTTTCAGTTATTTGGTTATATATGTCCTCATTCTCTTGAAGCCATCTCAAATTATCGATCTGCTGTTCCTCTGCTGTTTGTCTATTTACAATCCTGTGGTACATCTAAGAGAGTCACAGGACAGGAGAGAGACTTAGGTCCAATGAATTTGCATTGCAGTTTGTTGTTTGATGATCAAATATCACATTTTATGAAAGTTCTTTGACTTCTATAAACAACAGGGGTCTTGTCCTTTTTGGGGGGATGAACATGTGTTGAATCATTTGGTATGGTAGTTCCTGTGTTGTAAAATTTAATACTCTAAAGATCACACATTTTGTGCCTGCAACATGGATAAACACTAAGACGAGAATCACTATAAAAGTTTGAAATAGGTTTCATATGTCTCATAAACAATTTGGATTTCTTTCTTTCTCCAGAGAAAGCCAGCCACCATGTCTTAAAGATACTCAAGCAGCCCTGTGGAGGCCCACTGCACAAGGAACAGAGACTTTCTGACAAGAGCTAGCAAGAACTTGCCGGTCACGTGAGTGGCCACCTTGGAAGTGGATCCTCCAGCCCCAGTCAAACCTTTAGGTAACTGCAGCTTCCATGGAAACACCAACCAGAACAGCCTAGCTAAGCCACTGCCAAATTCCTGACCCACAGAATGCTGTGCAAGAAAACTAGGATTTATTTTCTTGTGTTAAACCATTAAGCTTGGGACAATTTGTTAGACAGCAATAGATAAATAATATACCAGGTAACTAATACTAAGATCATTACTGTGATAGCTAATGTTAAGTGGTCTTTCATTTAATTTGGATAGGGAGGGTTTATCCCTGCCTGTGACTATAGGATTGCTCCCACATCTGCTAATTGTTAAGAGCAACAGTTTTGGAAGTACCATAACCACTGGACAGGAGTATCTACTAATAATTTAGACTCCTGAACCAGCAGAAAACTAAAAACACTGCCTCTTACTGAGATATTTTATTATTACTTATGGAAGACTACATTTCTAATTATCTCTGGGGCCTTTAAGTAATTTTAAAGAAGAAACAGGAGACTCTGCAGATAATAAGTTGGTTGTTGGCCTCTAGGACGGCCCCTAACGATCCGTGCCTCCTTATATTTGTGCCATTATGTAATTGCCTCCATTTGAGTGCAGACTGTATCTAGTAACTTGCTTCTAAGTGGTAAAATATAACAAAAGAGATGGCCTGTCATTTCTAAGATTAGAATACACAAAGCACTTGGCTTCCATCTTGCTTGCTCTTTCTCAGTCTTACTGGCCTATTCTGAGGGAGGATAGCTGCCATGTTGTAAGCTGCCCAGTAGAGAGGCTCGCTTATTGAGAAAATGGTATCTCCAGCCAAGAGCCAGCAAGTACTTAAGTCATCAGTCCAGTAGCCTATAAGAAGCTGAATGCTGCCATTGAGTGAACTCAGAGGGGATCCTTCCCCAACTGAGCTCCAGCCAATATTTAGCCTCTAGCCCTTTGAGAGGCCTTGAGCCAGAGGTATCCAGCTAGGCCATGCCCAGATTCCTGAACCATAGAAACCATAAGATAAATAAATGTTTGTTGTCCTAAGCCATAAAGTTTTGGGGTAACTTATTATACAGCCATAGATAACTATGTTGAACAGTTAGATAAAATAAGACCAACCTGTTCTGGTTTATTTTTATAATAATTTTTATTATATTAATTAATACATTCTCATAGAGCAACATGAGAATAGAGGTTCTGTCTCCTGTTGAGGTTTTACACATAATCAATTTTATAGGGATTCAGTCACTAATTATCCTGGGAGTAGAGGTGTTTTATGGACAATGGGCACATTGAAAAGTCATTAATTTAACTCATAAAGTATGTTATAAATGTCACCATTTGACAAGGACATTTAAACCTATATGAAAAAAGTCCTCCTATTTTTCTGTTGGCAGAAAATGAGTTTTTTCTGTCAACAAAATGTTTTTTCTTTCTAACCTGCATCCTATTCATAGAAACATTTTGCCAAACTTCTTATTTGATTTGTCAAGCTTTTGTTTCCCTGATCACGCATTTGATAAGAGAACGACTGTGATCATTTTGGAATAATTAAAATCTGGAGAATCCCAAGCAAATTTAATTTTTGTTATCATCTTTCATTTTATAAAGCAAAGAAGCAAACATTGGTATATAGACATCATTAACTGTTATTCTTTGGAGCTCAAATTTGGTAAAGACAAAGTCAAGAAGAACGGTCTTCAAAACACAAGATGTGTTATTAAGGAGTTATGTCTCAAAAAGACACAGGGTTCAGTTTGCCTTCCCAAAGATTCGTTCAAATATTTAAGAGACAGATTTATGTTATTTAAACACTTGAGGAATGTCAAAAAAGAGAGAGTGTGCTTCCTATATAAACGTATAGAATAATTGAGAGTGAACTGAGCAGATGGATGAGCACCTTGATGGCAACAGAAATGAGGGGTTCAGAGAGCAGGGCAAGGGGTTCTCTGAGAGTAAGAGAATGAAGAAGGACCTCCAGAAAAAGAATTTTCTTAAGATTTTATTTATTTATTCATGAGAGACACAGAGAAAGAGGTAGAAACATAAGCAGAGGGAGAAGCAGGCTCCATGCGGGATCCCAGGATCATGCCCTGGGCTGAAGGCAGATGCTCAACCACTGAGCCACTCAAGTGCCCCGGACCTCCAGAAAATTTTTACTTGAGGTTCCCTTTTTTTTTTTTTTTTAAGATTTATTTAGTTATTTGACAGAGAGAGAGAGAGAGAGAGAGAGAGAAAGAGAGAGAACAAGTAGGCAGAGCAGCAGGCAGAGAAAGAGGGAGAAGCAGACTCCCCACCGAGCAGGGAGCCCGATGTGGGGCTCCATCCAGGACTCTGGGATCATGACCTGAGCCCAAGTCAGAGGCTTAACTGATTGAGTCACCCAGGAGCCCCAAGGGCCCCGAGGAGCCCAATTCTAATCAACTATCTGCTCCACCAGATTTTGTGCCTGCTGAATACGGTAACTGGCAATGGAACCAGCTCTGATAGTCCTGAGATGGATACTGTTTCCACTTGAGATCCACCTGTCTTCCCTTTTAAAATCAATGTTAAATTCCAGCATCAGTGACCAAATCTGAGGTTCCAGCTCTTTATTACAGAACCAGATGAAGGAAGAGGGTTCCCTCGAGCCATCTTTTCTGATCTTATAGCCATTCCCTTGGCTTGCAATCTCGAATGGGCCGTGGATGGCTTCCACAGAAACTAGGGAAACCGGCTAAATAACAAGATAGCTACGTAAAGTTTTTTTCTATATGCCGGTTATTTTCACTTAGGAAACAATCTGCTGTGGTCACACCTTTGCATCTGCTTTTAAGAAATTCCTAGAATCTCCGTGTGTTTCCCGACCAATCTACAGGAGCCAACATACACCGGAAACTCAACACTGTGGGGGAGAGGGGGGGGAGAGAGAGGAGACAGAGACAGAGACAGAGACAAAGAGTTTAGAGAGCACATGAATAATCATTTCAAAGGATTGCCTGGGTATTGGGAAGGTGGAGTCTAAGGGATTAACATGGCAGAGAAATAAAAGGTTATTTCCGGTCCTTTGGTTTTTAAGACCTAATAATGGTCAATATCCAGCCAACGTGGGAAAAAATGCACAAGAAATGATGCATATCAGGTACCCAACTCCCTTACACACCCAAAACTCAGCTGTGGTCTTTCTTCTCTTTCTTCCTGCCCCTAAAACCCCAAGGCAAGGAATCAAGGCCTCTAGACACTGCCGGATGAGTCAAGGTCCCACGGCCCAGACAAGCTAAGCACTGCCTCTGTCACCACACAGACATAAAGGCATTCGAGAAACCACAGCCCTCTGGTTTTGTGGCTCCCGCCTTCTCAATCAAATCGACGCACAGCATGTGTGCAGAGTTCACCCACAACACACAAGCACCGTGAAACACCTGGGGGGATGTTGGTGGGCAGCAGTGTCCAGGAGCTGTGATTCACCGGCAGGAGGAAGGCCTCAGAGGGAGGCCAGGCAGAGTCCGGTCCAGGGAAAAATCGCTTTGGCTCTTCCAGGAAGCCATCTAATTATGTTACTGTAATCCTCAGGCTTGAATTTTTCAGCCTCCTCAACACGGACTCACAGACTTCACTGATTATGTAATTACGGAAAACTTCACAACAAACATGAAGATTCCTTCTGGAGGCCACATTGAGGATGGGGGTGTGCATTTGAGCGTGGGAGGGGAGCACACGGCTCACAAAGGGAAGAGCAAAGAGATTTATTGAACTTAAAAGGCCGCCGTTTGAAAGAGGCCTCTCTACCAGACCTCCCTTTTCGTGTGTGCACATTTTTTGCACCTGCAACTGTTTGTGGGCTGGAAAGCAATAGCCCTCCCCCCTTCCCCCCCCCCCCTTCTCCCAAGAGACCATGCTTTAATGCCTTGGCCCCAAATGTGTCATTTTCCTGGGAGGGGGGGTAAAAATCAAAAGAAACTAAGTTTTTAGAACTTTGCTGTAAAGAAACTAATAGTTCTGTAAAGGATTGGAGCCACATTTGCAGGTTAGGGCACAGTTGCTAGAGATATGTCAGAAGGGAAAACATTCCTCTTCACTTTCCTTCCTAACTTGCCCAAATCCTTCATCGCACTGGGTTCTGTGTGACATCTGCGGCGCCCATTCTGGGGGTGGCCGTGGCAAGCGTGGGGCTCGGGGGCGTGGGGCTGTGCTCAGACCACAGTGTTCCGAGCCCAGCTTCCAAATGGACCTTCCGGATCTTCACACACAGGATGTTACGTAGATGATTTCCACTGGAACAAGCCTTTGATACCAGAGGCGAATTGTGGCATCTTAATTACGATGCTCATGAATGGAGTGCTGACAAATGATCTGGCTTTAGGTGGTGGGTGTTTAGGTGGTGGGTGGAGCTCGGGTTAGAGCTAGGATCAAAACTTCATTTTGGCCATTGATCCGCTTCCTCTCTCCCCCACCACCCACCTCATATGTGGAGATGAAAGTTGAGAGCTGAGAGCCTCTTTTAAACCATTATGAACTGTTTTATTCAAAGCGGCATCTGTGAATTTTTATAAGACTGGCCAAGATTTGCCAAATTATTCCTCCAGGGAATAGAAAGTTTAAAATCTTGGGTCCTAATTGAAGGAAAAGTATTGCATTCACATGAGGTGGAACGGATTGCTGATAGAGGGAAGATACAACAAAGCCCCTCACTCAGCATATATAATAGTAGCACAAAGGATGAATATGAATGAACACGTTAGAGTAACAGATGAAGACCAAATAAGCTTAGTTCTCCTTGCTTTAACTTGGAAGACATTAAGGATTTTCTATATGGTATAAACCTTGATGAATGTTGACGATATGGGGGGGGGGGTTCTCCTATATTTTATAAGATGCCAGTGTGCCGTGTGGTCAGGGAGTTAGAGATTTTTAGAAAGGCGATATATTTAATTGCCTCAAAGAGGGGGAAATAATCATCCCAGCTACATAGTGATAGTTTTTCCTTTTCATCCTCTTGTCCCATCATATATTAACATTTTTGAAGTAGGTCGGCTTGGGATTCCTATAAACCAAAACCCATGATGGTCTTCAGTTCAGTTGTCCCAAGGGGAAAATGCGAGAGAAGGCTGAAGGGGTTCACTGTCACTGAGGTGCATTTATGTCATATTTATTTTTATATTACTGAGTTACCTTCTTACAGACAAAATGATGGCATGGAATGGGGTGGGAGTGGTTAAAGGGAAACACGGGAAGCCCTGGGGTATCAAGACTACACGATAAGAGTTAAGGGATAATAGAAGAAGGAAGACAGAATCCAAGAAGGAAGAAAGTTAACTCAGGAGCAAATAGAAAATTACTTTGGGCTCCTTGGTGGAGAAAATGAGAGGTTTCACTTAAATACATGCTGCCCTGACTTCACTGGCATCAAAAGGGCCAGTCAGAAAGCCTGTCTAGGAAATTAAGAGAGGAGCTTTAGCGCCCAAGTGAGCAAGGGTCAGCATTCTAGGAGGCTTCTGTCCACACAAATGGCTTCCCCAAGAAAGTCTTAGTTTAGGTTTCTGCTCTCAAATAAAATGATGCTTTCTTTGATGGGCTCATTTACATGAGAGCGAAAGGATCAGGTGAAAATCCTGTGCCAAGGGCAGAACAGGGTCCGTGGGAGGAAACTTTTGGAGGATCTTACCTATCTACACACGTAAGAGCTAGAGATTCATATTCAAAGATCTCTGAATTCCACCACCATTTAGATTCCAAATACACAGATTTAGGTGTCTGTGGGGAATTTTATCTGGTAGTGGAATCTGAACACATGTCTTAACTTTGCAAAGCTTGTTCTAAGGATGAATTTCTTCCTCCTTGACTTTGTACGAAATGCTACAGGTTCGGGAAAAAAAGGCAGTGGAATGAACCCCTGATGTCTCCAAAATAATAGTTTTAATTTCAGTTTCATTTGGAGGAGAAAAAAGAATTTTTTTTTTCCTATTTGATTTTTTTGATTTGCACTCCTTGAGAAAGTGCATCATTGAACTTTATCTTCTTCAGCATTTGTATTAAACACCCCGCCCTGCCCATTTGGGGACGTCTTTCTTCCAATGAAAGGGCACCCCCTGGGTTCTCCAGAGGAGTCCTGTGGGGCCGGGGCGGGGACGGGGTGGGGTGGGGTGGTGGCACTACATGCAGAGGCCCTGGAAAGTTCTGTCCCTCATGCAGCAGACACTGGGGGGGGGGGGGGGGGTCCCTGAGCACCAGCCACAAGTTCTCCAAATACAGCCCCTTCTCCAAGTCCAAGACACAGAAACAGAACTGACCCTTTTTTACTTCCCATTCAACAGATAAAGTATAGCAAGGGCTTAAATTTGCTCGCCTTCCCAACAAAGCATAAAAAGGAAGAACGACAACAACAACAAAAGATGGTGACGAAGATATAGTAGAAGGTCAGGCAGGTCAGAAGGTCAGTAGACACCACTAACCTAGTTGTCTTTTAGTTTTTAAATTTGGTAGTTGACACACAATGTCACATTAGTTGCAGGTGTACAACATGGCGATTCAACTTTTCTCAAAGTTAGGCTGTGCTCACCACAAGTGTAACTCCCATCTGTCACCATAAAACACTATTACAACATCATTGACTGTAGTCCCTGGGCTGTACCTTTTATTCCCATGACTTATGCATTCCCAACCTAGAAGCCTGTATCTCCCACCCCCCTTTACCCATTCTGCCCATTACCCCACCCCCTTCCTTCTGGTAGCCACCAGTTTGGTCTCTGGCTTTATTTATTTACTTTTTTATTTTTAAATATTTTATTTATTCATTCCTCCTTTGCAGGGAGCCCGATGTGAGACTCGATCCCGGGACTCTGGGATGACACCCTGAGCCAAAGGCAGATGCTCAACCGCTGAGCGACCCAGGTGCCCCTTGGTCTCTGTATTTATAGAACCATTGACCTGTTTTTGAATTGTACCCTTTCCGGTGGGTTCATCTCTTTCTCTTTTTATTCTAGTACCCGAGGGCTGCGGGGTTTTAAAAATTACATTGATTGATTGATTGATTGATTGATTGAAGTATTACTGGGCTTCCTCCAATCTCATTCAGGAAAGTGGAGTCCCTTACCGCAGTGTGCCCCTTCTGAAGAATGGCCCGGCTTATGGACACTCTGTCATAACCCAGAGGTGATTAGCAACTCTCCGCTAGCCCCACCTAACAGATTATCTGTCTGCAGTTGGGAAATTCCACTAGCCACTTCCTGAACACAAACTTTCTACTCTACGGCTATAGATGATGGCTATGGAGTGCCCAGGCAACTCCAGAAGCCCAGCTGTGGAGAAACACCTAAGCCTCTTTGCCCAGCATCACCCCATTGAGTCCTTCTCTGTCCTAATCTAGCCCCTGCCCACTTCATGGATTCTCCAGGGTTTCCCCTGATTTACAAGGAACAGCTGTTTCTCCTTTATAGGAGAAAGTCAACTAGACATTTCCTCAACTACTGCCAGTAAGTAATTACAAAATAAAAAGTAAGTCGTTGTGGATATACAATTCAGATTTTGTCGGGCTGTTCACAGTGTTTATTGAGCGACCAATGTATACAGGGAGAACGTGGCAGGAAATGCTTTTGGGGGATTATGACACGACGGTAAGAGCCACCGACCGAGTAGATGCCTTGCTGCAACACTCAGGAAAAGAAAATTTATGCAGATTTCAGAAAGTATTCCTTTAGGGTCTAACACAGAAACATACAGACCTACAGGCTAATACATTTGGTCTAATGTTATAGTCTAATACGACACCTAGATAACAAAGGAAAGCTTCTCTAAAACTCGCCTTATTCTAACGTGTCGCAAGTCAGTGTATATCCCGGGATGTCACAGTTCAGTGAAGTGTTCTTTTATTTTACCTCTACATATATCAACATAAAAAGTAAAATAAACACCTATATGTTTGTCACCAAAGCTAAACTCTTAAAAACTTGGCACACTAGGGACGCCTGGGTGGCTCAGCGGTTGAGCATCTGTTTTTGGCCCAGGGTGTGATCCCAGGTCCTGGGATCGAGTCCCATATCGGGCTCCCTGCGGGGACCCTGCTTCTCCCTCTGCCTGTCTCTGCCTCTCTCTCTGTGTCTCTCATGAATAAGTAAATAAAATCTTAAAAAAAAAAAAACTTGGTACACTAAATACATGACTTTTTAAAATATGATGCTTCTCTGTCACATTAATAAAAATACACTCGAGGGGACACTTTAAATCATATTAGTTTGTCATCTGTTTGTTTCTGAATCAGAAAGAATGGTAATGAATGAAATCTAAAGAGCAGCCTAACACTCTTTTGGACTGGGGGGGTGATCCGCAGACAGATGCAGCAGGAGGATTTGCAGCCCAAATTGTTCAGGCAGGCAACCAAGATAAAGGGGAGAAAGTGCTGGAGCTTGTTGGTTAGAATGGAATATTGAAACCTAAGAACTTCCCTCTGAGGAAAGAGTCTTTTCAAACACATCTGTCTTGGAGAAAATTCAAACTGCCTTCTCTCAGTGATTCATTTTCCCATAATTTTAAGTTTGCGTATTTGCCATGTGAGGAGAAGAAAAGAAACAGTCTGTCAGACTTCTAGGGAAAGGTGCTGCTCACTCGTACTCCTGGGCCCCACCAGCCCACTCTAGTCTTGAAAGCAATCCTGGTCTGAGGTAGGAAGGAACCCAGGGAGCTGAAAGGGAACTGAGCACCGAGGCATCGGTAAGGTCATCGGGCCAGACCTTGACTCCTTATTCCCATGTACTGGCTTCTGCCTTGTAAGACCAGGCCCCCACCTGTGGATCTCTCACTCAGGTGCTGAGCCTGAGCCACGCCCAGCATGGCACCACTCCCACAGCTTCTCTGGCCTGGGTTGCTGCCTTCCCAGGGCATGGAGAACCACCCCCATGTGCATCTCATGTCTGCTACTTTGTATTGGATTGCGCGTTGCTGCCTCCCTGATCATCCTCATACCTTCTAGATGCCCCTTTTGGCATCTCACAATTTGGGTTCTCATTTATTTGAACGTTCACCTTATGGCAGGCACCACGCTGAGTAACTCACTTGCGTTATCTCGCTGAACCCTCATTGGCAAGGCCATGAGTCAGATTTTATTCCCATTTCATCGAAGAGGAGCCTGAGGCTTTGAGAAGCTAACCTGTTAGTAAGAGGTGAAATTGGGATTCAAACCTAGACCTCTCTGATTTCTGTCTTCCCTCCTTGGGGGTCCAGTCTATGCAGGTCTCCCTTCAATGGAAGATGGCTCTTGTCTAGACCTTTCTCACTACGAGTGTGTTCTGAACTATGATGGGCTCCTTTCAACTCTTCAGTGCATTTTATAAATAGATTTTGTGCTTTTGCTCATCCACCATATTCTCATTTTCCTCCCTACACTACCGCACTCATATCCTAAGTGACATTGCAGAATCTAACAAGCATGTTAGGGAGTGCACGAAGCCAATTCCCACAGCATCTCTGCCTCTTGGACTCATAATAGTCCCTCAAAAGACATCATAAAAGGAAAAGGGTTGGAAGATCTCTGAAAGGAAGTTTTCTGAGAGTGTTTACGTGACAAAGAAGTCAGGAAAATATGGTATTGTTGTGATTCTCTTCATCGTTTCAGGATCTGAAGTGGTTCAGAAAGAAAGACACTCCAGAAGGAAGATGGACTTCCAGGGGATATGACTCATGAGGGGGAATATGAATGAGAGAAAAGTGATGTGTCAGATGGACAATGGGCTTTTATTTGAAGCATATGGGGCCACATGGAAGACTACAGAGGGGTGGAAGGTCGAAAGCGACCACAGAAGACAGAAGATGATGTTCCTGGCTTGGGCAGGGTGAGGGGGTGGGGCCCGGAAGCAGAAAGCAAAGGAAATGAGCGCAGAAGGACACAAATACGGGAGGCCTTTGCGTATACAGTAGAGAAACAAATGCCCAACTTTCAGCATCTTGAGAAACGTTGGCTATTTATTACACCAAGAACAAAATCAATGCCTCTAACGCTTTCCTCCAAATGACTCAGAGAGCCTCAAAAGCTTTCTGCTTGTACCATTCATTAGCCAAGAGAAAATCTTCATCTTCTCTGCTCTGGTAGAATGATAACAGAAAAGAATTCCAGTGTCATAAAAGGATGGTTTCCAGAAAGGAACATGAAAAGTGTGTTTCCTAAATGTGATAGCAAAAGTTTATTTTTCCAAGCTTGGCCATTACCAGTAAGCCTCAAGGAAACCAAAGAAAACAAATCCAGGCAGAAGAAGGGAATTGGCTTCCTTGTCTGGCTCACGTCTCCACAAGGAATGGTCATGTGTATGTGGCTTCCTTTGGTGCCACTTATCAGTTCTCAAATAAAATTCTGCGGATGACTTTTCTTCTGTCTCCGAGGAAATGCCTGTATCAGAAATCTCTGTTTATAATACCAAGTACCTCAGAAAATGCCATCTGGTGCTCTTGAACTTAACATTCTTGTACAAGTTTATCCTGATGAAATCCTTGGCATTTTCCTGAGGCTTTTTTTGCCTTCCTGCCAAATGTTAATTGGTACCTGTTCCTGTAAGTCTTGAATTCTCCTTTCCCAGCTGTAGAGATCAGCCTTAAGGGCACTTTTTTACTTCAAAATCTTTTCTCTGAAACTGCGTCCTGCTTTCCAGCCCTGATTGGAGCCCCCTCCCCAGGCTCTGCATGGTCCTGTCTCCTCGAGGCCCCTGCACTGGATTCTTCCACTCTTCCTCTGGTGACCTCCACTTTGTCGAACCGACCTCCTCTATGTATGTTATGTAAAGGTTTGCAAAATATATTAGGAGATGCTATATTATATGTCCCTCAGCGTCTGTCAGCCACCATATGTGCCTAAGCCTTCCACGGGATCTCAGATTGCCATCCAGCTCCTCCCAGATAAACAGCCCATACATACTCTTCCTAAAGTATTATTTCCATGATTTCTATTGCCCTCTGTGTAACCACCTCGGCCTGGGAGACAGCATAATGGAGGAGAAAAGGCATGGACTTTGATGCCAGAGAGATCTAATTTTAAACCCTGGTTTCCTCCCCCCCCCCCCCGCCCCCCCAGTTTTTCTCACTGAACTTGGGCAAGTGATTTAATTTTGTATTTCTTTATCTTCAAAGCGGGAATGATGGTGGAGCTGCAGAGATTAAATATAGATAATGCGTTTGGGTGGTTGGCACATAGTCGGTGCTTAAAATATTTGTTGGGTAAAAGAATAGACGAAATTAATGAAAGAGAAGGACAAAAGAAGAGAAAAAGGACACCTTCCAGTTTTTGCATATCTACTGAGTGCTTGAGTGCTGGTGTAGTTTAGCAAAGCAAACAGACTCCTGTGCACAAAACTGCCAAGCAGTGTAGGAAGTACAGGTGATGGAGGAGAGCAGAGGAAAGGTGCCTAACCCAGCCTTATGAGGGGGGAGGGTCAGGAAAGAATCCAGATCTTACATTTTCTATCGGATCTGTCTTTTTTGGGCAGAAGTTTTGCCTGCCTCTTGCACACCGATGGCTTCCAAAGTGACATTTTATGCAACATAGGATACAACGATTCCATGTTATGGATCGCACCACAGAAATGCAACCACCTTGAGTGGTGACTTGGTCAGGTGATGGAGCTGGGGCATGTTAACTGTGTCTCAGGAAATATTCACACTTTCTTTTCCAGATCTACAGAATCTGCTTTTTGGAGGCCTGTTATGAAATACCCTTACAAGCCTGGGACACAGTAAATGTAATTGGTTCTACTAGAACCGATGGAACTGGAAATGGTCTGGCTTCTATTTCCTGTTCTGTGTGTTATGTACTAAGGCAAAGCCCCCAAATCTCTATACCCCTCAGTTTTATAGGTACCAAATGTCACTAGAATTATCTGTGTGCTGTTAAGACAGTGTTAATGATGAGCGGTACAAAGAATCTTGGGCATGTCTCCAAAGCCTGCCATGCTCTACATGTAGATGGATTCCTAATCCTAATGGCATTATTGATGACCCCATACAATCAAGAAGCTTGCTTTTCTTTCCTATGAATTTTTAAATGACACATTTTCCCCATTGTAAATAAATATTTTCTTCTAAATGAAACTTTCAAAATACTAGGATCAAATATTTTGATTTAATAATCTGGTAGTACTTTCTACTGGTAAACATTCCCCCCCTGCAGTTAGAGAATAGCCCTGTGCTGTGGATAAGTACTGTTCTCTCCCATTTTACAGATAAGAAAACTGAAGCATGAGTACAGCATACAATTTGCCTAAACTTTCTCAGCACCTTAAGGACGGTCTGGGAATCTAGTCCGCAATGTCTACATTTTTAAGTCTGTTCTTAGTCATGAGACCGAAAGGATCTCAAGAACTACCAAGGTCATTAAAAATGTTCTCTTTGTGGAGGTCAGGGTTCTATTCCCAGGATATAAAATCTGACGAATGGCAGAGAGGAAAACAAACCACCTCAGAACAGAAAACCACATTGGAGAGTAGTAGAATCTCAAGCTCAGCTTGGAATATTATTATTCAAGAGTTGGAAAACGATGTGACATGACTGCACAGGATCTGGCCACTTTTCAGTAATGTCTGTGCTATTCATGCACTCTTGTGCAAACTGAATTTCTAAAAGTTATGAAGGGAATTTTTGTGTAACAAAATGTTCTTGTAAAAGTCGTCTGCTATTAAACTCTAGACACAACTCCAAGGAATCTTTTACTAGAAAGCAATGCATTATTCCAACATGAATCACAGGCTAATTGACTATTTTCCCAGGATGTTATAACTGACTGTTGCACTCAACTGGGAACGACGATACTCTACTACATCTGTGATTGAGATGCCCACCGATCAAGGGTCTGACCAAACCAGATTTAGTGTGAATTTGTCGTATGTGAAAGGAAACCCAATGGAATGTAGTAGGGCAACTTTCAGTTCAAAAGACTACAAATCATAAAGAATGTGCACAGGAGACATTAATCACCATATGCTTAAATTACATTTAAAGTGGATCTCTCAACCACTTCTAGAACATTCTGCCTTTTTCCATCTGGATGTCAGGTGCAATAAAATTCCAACATGGAAAGAGGAAGTCAGTCTAGAATCAAGCCTTGAGAGAATGAATCTTTCTGTGTATGAAGGTGGATCCTGACCATCAAATAAGACTCATTAAGTGCCCAGATGCCTATGGAACTGTAATTGGCAGTGCATGGATCAGGAATGTACTTTTAATGCCAGTCTCACTCTAACCATAATTTTTATTAATGGCATTTGTGAGAGAAGGAAATAAGAAGAAGGTAGTATATTTTTCATGAAACTATCTAACATTCAAAAAGTGCTTTGTTCTTTGAAAGTTTTACAATCCCTTCCTCACAAAAGCCAAGGGCATTAGTTGGAAAGGTGTTATCATCTCCACTTTTAAAATAAGAAAACTGAGACCCAGGTGAAGTGAAGACATTTGCCAGAGTTCAAGTTGTAGGTTAGCAACAGAATTTAGACTAAAATCCAGATTTCTTTTTTTTTTACCACGTTGATAGTTTTTGTTTAAGTTTCTAATCCTACTTCACAATGTTCTCTGTGAACTTTTTTTTTTTTTAAGTTTACTTCTTTGTTTAAGTAATCTCTATTTCTAATGTGGAGCTCAAACCCAGGGCATCAAGATCAAGAGTCTCATGCCCCTCCAACTGAGCTAGCAAGGCGCCCCTCTGTGAACTTTTAAATAGATTTTAATATTTCCTGATCTCAAATAGCAAAGATCTGACACATATTCTAAACAAAAAGCTTCCACCTTGGTTCTAAGAATGGAATAGTTGTGGCAAACTTTTCCTTATGAGAAAACATTAGAAGGACGTTTATTTCATTGATTTACAGGACCTTCATTTCATTGATTTATGAAGGAAAAAAAAGTTTTCTCTGTAGAAACATGAAGCTCCCTTTATTGACTTCTTTGTCTTTGTTTTAAAAGTCAAAAAATACATACAAAGGTTACAGTAAATAATATAACAAAAAAGAGTGTGTCCACTATGTAGCATTGACCAAAATTGACATGTTCTGATTTGGCTTCATGTATAAAGAGGAAGCTGCTATATCTCTTTCTTTACCTTTTTTCCTTAAGATTTTATTTATTATTTATTCATGAGAGACACAGAGAGAGAGAGAGGCAGAGAGAGAAGCAGGCTCCATGCAGGGAGCCCAACGTGGGACTCGATCTCGGGTCTCCAGGATCAGGCCCTGGGCTGAAGGCGGCGCTAAACCCCTGAGCCACCAGAGCTGCCCATCCTTATTCACCTTTTATGCACTTTTTAATAAGGTAAAATCCAGATTTTTTTACCTGAAAGCTGAAGAGTGTGAGGTCACAGAGACCACGTGAAGACAGAAAGTCCCTCTCCACTCCTTGGGAGAAAAGCACTGACAAGTGCTTAAATTGTCAGCAAGTGCCTCCCCCAAATAAAACACAGCCAGCAGCCTCCCAAATACAAGGCTGCTGGTCTTTTCCAGAGGTAACTGGTGAATTATTTTTACTTGTTGCATTTTCTAGAACCTTTCTTTTAAAGTTTTAGGCAACACCTTGGTACACACTCAGCTCTACAAGGTCTTTTGAGTAATTATTCCTTGAAGGTTATTGACTGGATTGGTTTGTTTAGTAGCTCCCCATGAAAGGGGAAAGGGCTTTGGAAACCATGAGTGACTGTGACTATCCTCTGTGTGAAGTGGAAAAATAATGGATTCTTTTTCCGTGTTGATTCAAGTTTTTCAGATCAGCTTTTCTGAAGGGTAATAGATGGGTTTAGTGTGTTGAGAAATTTAGGGGAAAACTAGGGTAGTGCGAGACCGTAGGGGCTTTTTTGGTTGTTGTCAAAAGGTAAATACCATTTTATATTCAAGTTCTGTAATATATGTGGCATAGGGACTGATGAATGACTCATTTGTTGTTAGAAAAGTGAACGAACTTGCCCGATGATACAGTTTTCTTTTCCCTGTGTGTATGTGTGTGTTTGCTTTCTGGGCAATGCCTCCCTTAGACACATCTCATATTTTCAATTATGCCATTTTTTTAAAACTGGTAAATTCATTTTCAAATAGTTTCCATTCATTTTTGATACACGGTTGAAGCAAGAGAACTACAAATGCAATGCAGAAGTTTATCAGGGACTTTGGAGTATAGATGACAAATCAGAACCATGCAAAAAGGGATATTACTAAAAATCTACACTTCAGGATAGATTGATGTTTAAAAGAATTGTACCAAAAATTAAGAGATATTGATAAAAGTGCTATGCTTCATTAACATAAAATATTATTAAGGGGATAACATAATTATATCCAATTTATGATGATACTTCCTCATACGGCTGTTTTTACTCCCTTATACAAACCTTATTTCTTTTTCTTCTTTTTGGGCTCCACTGTTTCTCTCGCTTGTGAAATTCACTTCAGTACTCTATTTGAGATTAAATCAGAAATAAATTCATAGCTTCTGGAATGCAAAATCCTCAGTTGCATGAGTATTCAGTTGGGGCCAGTGCCTTCTTGACTTCTAGGTGGAAAAGATGAACCCAATAACTGACACCCTCATCAAAGCATTGGGATGTTTTTTTGTTGCTGCTCTTTTTATTCTTATGTACATCTCTTCCCATCAATCCTTCCTTGGGGCTCTTGGAGTTCCACGTCTTTCAAAGCTTTTTGGAATTCCATCCTGTGTTCCATTCTGACACCTGTGTCCTTACCCCTGACTGTGCTTCTCTCCACCCTTTTGAGATGTTACCTGTCAACTCATCAGCAGGTGAAGCACTGCGAGGTGCCTTAAGTACATCTCAGGTTATAGTCCTCAAGCCTCGGAGTATAGAGGAGTGGAAAGACTATTCTATAAATAAATATTTGGAAAGGCTCGTGACAAGAGTGGCTCTGCCAAAAGCAAATAATGGTTAACATGCCCAGCTAGTTTTTTACATCTTTCCTTGGAAGAGAGAATCTATGACATTTTCCAAAATACCAACTAGTCTTAAATGAATAAGGCTGCTCGTGTTGGTACCAACTACTAAAGACATTTAAAACTTCAGTCACAACATATCCCCAAAGCCTGATCTTTTTCACATGAATTAAAAGGTCTTTTTGATGCGTGTGTTCGAAATACTTCATTAATAGCATAAATGATGCCCCTGGTACTCTTATACTTCGGCTTTTGATTTTTGTCCCTTTAGTGACACTTGCTTTTATTCATATGCCTGTTATTTGCCCTGTTATAAGCACTCACATGATTTTGTCAGTAATTCGGTGCTGGATAAGTGACTTCTTGTTTTTCAGGATACCAATTACCCTTCCCAGCTTACATCTTGTGTGGGCTTGGCAGACATCAGCTCCCAGCACCTAGAAGGCACTTCCTTCTCCAGAGTAACTTCACGGAAACAATGTCTCTGTTGCAACTGGCTGAGGTTGGAATTAACTCCTCCCCTGTCTGCATTACAAAATAAGTGAAGACTAACTGGCCCAGGCAGGTTTCCTGTATCCTTGGATTGATCTCTTTGCATTCTCTGCCTCTTTTCAAGAGCTCCTTTCTGTAAAATAGCCAGACTGCATCTACATTTGACAATGTGATATGGTACAAACAGGCTTTCATGCAGGCTGTGTCATCAAGGGGATTTCAGGATTGTCTAATTGGTCTGCCTTGGTGAATCTGATGCAATCTCCCATTGGTCTGTACTCAGGAATCTGGGTGGGAAGTGAAAGTACAGACAAACCTGCCCAGGCCATCTCCACCATGCAAGAGCTTGCCGCTGTGTGTGGGTCTGAGACCCAGATTCAGGCCAATTCAAAATGAAAACCTTCAAATGAGTGCTCTGAAAGTAAAACGAAAACTGAATCTATTTGCCACCTCTCTCAAGGAGGCCCCTAAGATAGAAAAGGGTTTTGGGGTCCAAGGTCAAACTGAAAGGTTAGAGACAAAAAGGCCTCCAGCCCCTCAGACTAAGTATCCTTCCCAGGTGTCATGACTGTGGACAGGCGGCACCGAGGAAGGTCAAGGGACTTGTACGGGGATCTGAACTTCCACTGCTGGATGGCATCTCATTCAGGCCTTTCCTGGTGACACCCCACAGAGGGGCTGGCTCCAAACCGAACCTGAAGAGTTATGTGAAATCCTGTCTGATTTAGGACATATGGAGGGGGGGTGGAGAGAAAATTATAAGGATTTGGGAAAAACTAGTACTGGGGTAAATGTTTATGCTTCAAATATCTGTTCTCTGCTCTAGTGTTCTCTAAGTTATTTTTATTACTGACACAAAAAGGGATTAGCTGGAGTGGTTTGGCATAAAACATATCCCAACATTTCTTATTAAAAAAAAAATCATTTTCTTCTGATTATAAATTCATGCTCACTGAAGGATAGTCAAATGTTACAAAAATATACAACACAGAAAATGAAAGACCTCCCCACTTCACCACATCCCCTGGAGGTAACTTTCCATACCAATTTGTTTTATGCTCTCAGTTATTTCCTCACCGACTATCTGTCTATCTGTCTGTCTATCTCTTATCTATCTCTAGTTTTTATAAGAATGGAATCTTCCTTGAGACTTCTAAATTGCTTTTTATTGCATTCAACAATATACCTTTCCATGATTGTTCAATACCGTGTTTGGTTTCTAAGACCAAATTTCTTTAAAATTACTGTACACAGAATAAAAGCCAAGAATAGAGAGAGATACACTGAAAATAAGAACGCTTCCCTTCTGTCCTCCATTCCACAGTATTAACTCTGCTCTTTGTAATGTTTTTAGAGCATAAACAAGTGTATGCATATGTGCTTGTTTACTCCTGTGTATTCTTTTTCACAAAAATAAAAAAGAATACTTATACTTTGCACTATAAAGTTCTGTGTCTCCATTTTTAAATTTAGTACTAGAATTCCCTCTCAGTTGTACCACATGGTGTTTAACTTGAAGATATAAGAGCTCTTCCCCAGAGGGAAGAGACCACGTCTGTTTGGTTCACTGCTATATGGACTTTGCCTGGCATGTTGTCAACACATGTTCCATACATGGAAGCCTTGAGGGTCTTCTGCTCCAGTCAGAAAAATATCTGGGAGAAAAACTATCCCTCAGCCCCAAATGCTCAACAGATCCCACAGGAATTTTCATCGATGGACTCCAGGCCAGGATCTGCATGTGCGCTTCCTCTTACTGGCACCAGGCTACAGTGAGACTCGTTTCTGGGTGTAGGAACCATCTGGTGCTCCAAAGTCAGCAGGGGAGTGTGTGTACCTGGCTGGAGAGGGGAGAAGGGGGCCAAAGAGGTAAGCAGACCTTGACCATGCTGTAGTTTCCCTCACATCCAGCAATCTATAAAATATACCCAATCTCTTTTGGGAGCAGGAAATCTAACTTTGATAGCAGAAAGTGGCTTCTGAGTCAACAGTAAGATTATTAAGACTCTTAATAAAATTCTTTGTGGATTTTGTCTTAGAAAATTTCAAAATTATTCGTGTGTGTGTGTGTAGGCTGAAATAGCCATGTAACAATATTAAATAATGTGTGGATTTGACCTCTTATGCACATTGCAATTTCTTTATTTTTTAAGATTTTTATTTATTTATTCATGAGAGACACAGAGAGAGAGAGAGAGAGAGAGAGAGAGGCAGAGACCCAGGCAGAGGGAGAAGCAGGCTCCCTGTGAGGAGCCAGATGCAGAACTCAATCCCAGGACCCCAGGATCACGACCTGAGCCAAAGGCAGAGGCTCAACCACTGAGCCACCCGGGTGCCCCGTACATTGCCATTTCTCCAGCATATTCACTCTGTGATATACCCCCTCCCCCAAATGTGAGTTTGGTTTTAAATTCTTCAGTGCTAGGAAAATAAAGTGATTCTTGTCACCAAATTTGAGCATCATCCCAGGCTATTAAAAAAAAGCCAATTCTTCTATTTCAGAAGCATTTTAATCATAATTTTGTAGCTAATAGAAATGAAAACCAATGTATGGTAGCCTTGAATAAGAGAGAAACTTATCTGTTGGAGAGACTTCAAAGGTCAACAGATCCCAGAAAGGCTCTAACTTATAACAGGAGACATTTATTATGCACGGACTTTGGGACATTAAAATGTCACCGCTAGAATTTACGGCTTTCGCAAAATGTGTACAATTTCTGTGGGGAATTGTCCTCATCCCAAAGGACAGGGATAATAGAAAGGAAGCCTTTTATTAGGGCTTACTTTTAAAATGTTCTAAAAGTGGTAAGGAGTCAGGATGACTGTTGTCCAGCTGGCTACAGGCAGTTGGTACATAAATCAGAAGGAATTGGCCTTAGTGAGCCTCTGTATGGAAAAGCTCATATAAACTGGCAACTGATCATTCCCTCTCCTTGATTTCTGTATAAACTGTTTACAGAAAACTATGTGGCAGAGTGTTTGAGAATAGTGACATTCTAATCCCTGGTAATTCTTAGGAAATGTAATTGTAGGAACAGATTTCATAAAGTGCCTTCAATCTTATATAAATCTGTGTAAATCACAGAGCCCTATAAATGCCATTTGGACATGAGAGCGTTAGCTGGGACCAGAGCCTTTACCCTCTCTGGAGCTTCCCGAGGGCAACTGCTGTGTTCCCGGTGGGGTACTCACCTCCTGTGCTGGTCACATCTTACCAGCTGCCTTCGGTGGTTTCCAGGGAATTTGGGGGCAATCTCACCCCACTTGCTGAACTAAGGATTTGCCCGCTGAGTTTTAAAGGCATCTGCCTTTCGTAAGGAAAACCCAACCTTCTGCTTCTGACTCATTTGCACAGAGCTGCAGATGCCTAAATTGAAGTGACTGCTTGCTGTCCCTGGCTGTGAACAGGCTCTCTCTGTTGAAAACTGAAAACCTATGTGGTGAATGGCATGAGTCCTGTGTAATGGTGCTAACTTCCCCTCCACAAAAGCACTTTTAGAAATGCATAAGGGATGACAAGGCCGAGACTTGGAAATGTTTTGCTCACAGCTTCCAAAACTGATGATGATCGATGAATGAGCCTCTTGGAACGCAGGAGGGAGTCCATGTCCCTCTTTCAACTTCCCGGATGCTAAGTAAGGGCCAAGCACAGCCTTAACGATGGATGCGGATCTGAGAAGGGAGAGCAGGTTAAGTTTTCCTTCTGAGGTTCATGTTGGGAGAACCAAATGGACCAGTGGAGGCATGGGCACCCTGACCTTGGTTGTTACCCAAATAGATCTGTGTCATTCTCCAAAATATCACTTCAGTCCAGCCTCCCCCACTTCTCCATTTGTACCATCATCGTCCCACCCAGGCCTTGACAACCTCTCACCTGGATTAGACCTGCAGCCTCTAACTTGTTCCTCTGATTTTAATCTGGCCTCCACTTAATTTATTTTTCCTCTGGACCACTGTCAAAATGTGATCCATCTATCACCCGAATCTATTATGTCATTCTCTTATTTCTAATCTCAAAATTTTTCTATCACCTACAGGATAGAGTCCATCTAAGACTCTTGATACCTGCTTGCTGCTCCAGGCTCTGCCCGATGTGGCCTTGCCCCACATTGGACACCCTGCCAACACGATTGCCTTCTTCACGCTCCATGCTCCCTCTCACCCCTGTACCTTGTCATGCTGTCCCCTCTACCTAAGGTCTTTTCCCTGTTCTCTTGGCTGGTGTGACTACTGTTCATTCATTAAGATTCAATTCACACCATACATCCTCCAAAGATCCTTCTCTGGCGCACTGTCCCTCAGGGCAGAGAAGGGACCCACGGCTCCTTGAGCTGCCCTCACTGTATGGATCTGATTGCAGCCTACTAGTCTCATTACGGGTCTTCTGACCCATGAGATGCTTGAACACATCAACTGTGACTTAGTCGTTGTTATGTTCTCACTCAAAGTATAGCACCATATCTGTCATATATTTGGTACCCTATAAATGCCTGATAAATGAATGAATGAGACTAGAAGGGCAAAATGAGTAATGAGGAGGGCTTAGAGTTTTATACAAGGTTTGCAAGGGTTATAGCAGGTCATATAAAGTTTATAGTAGGTTTTTTATAAGGCTGTTTCAGTTTTGTTAGAAGCATATATATTTATAAATAAGTAGAATAATTTTTTTTCAAAAAATACACAATTTTTAGACTTGAAAGAGACTTTAGAAAGCATCTAGTCCAATTCTTTTCTTTTACAAATGGGGAAACAGAAACTCAGAGAAGTTACGACCTTCCAAAAGCTCCATGTAAGGTAATAATAACCTGTGAACAGGTCTACATATAGTATTTATAGGGTCTACTGGACGAATTGAGGTCTGTGTTATATAGGCTTTAATATTTATGTTCAAGTAAAGAATCAATATCATGATTCACTAGTGGGACATTTAGCCCTATAGATGTACAATTTAAGAGTAATACCAAAGTGTCTAGTCCTGTAAAATGTTCCTCAGTCGCCATCTGCTACTATGGTGAATGCCTCACTAACTCCTGAGTATCTCTGGAACTACCAATTGGAACCCAAAGAGGAGGAAGAAAATGGGGAGCTCAATGCTACCAGGAAGTGATATTTGATTTTGCAATCTGAAAGGAGGACTTGACAAATTAATTAATTTGTCTTTTTTTTTTTTTTTTTAATATACCTAAGTGCTTCTGCTTCCTATACCTTCCACATTCCAAAGCTGTCAGCAGTGGCACAGCTCACAAGCCTGGATGGCATGTGGTCAGTCCTTTTGTTCTGGGGGACGCAGAGCAAGAGAAGTACAACAGTGTTCCCCTGGGGCCTGGGACCAGTGCTAAACATCAGGGTAGGCACACTGGTTGTGTTGCACTAGCACTGAGCACTCACATGGTGCTGAATAAATATGTTTTTGTGGTATGCAATTTCATCTAAAGCTAAGGGACCAGGACAAGAGTCTCTCTTTCCTCTGCTTCCAGAGCAGTACTAAATTTGAAAGAAAATCATATACAGTAACTATCAAGGTTGACTATCAATCTCCCCATCAAAATGTCCTGTGACAGTAATAAGGCAATAGAACTACTGGAGTCCTTAATGCAGAGTTTCTTACATTCTTACGGCATTGCATTTAGGATCTAAGGTATAAAGGTCTAAGGGGAAAGGCCAAGAAACTGGGAATTTGCAGTCTTGGATTGTTTTCTTAAATCTACTAATTACCTACTGGGTAACTTTGAGAAAATACAACCCGTTAATAGTTAGCCATTTCAGTTTCTCTACCCATAAAATAGGCCATAAATTATCTACACCCTTGCCAAAATACTGGGAGAATAAGTGTTCAAATTAAAGAAACTGTAGAAGGATAACATGGTTTTACAAAGTTTGAAAGCTGTTCTGACCTCCACTTAGTTAGCATGATGTCAGGCTCCCATGGAGGGAGACTCCAACATAACTGGTCATAGATGCAATAGCGTGTTTTCCTTGAGATACTCAAATGGAAAGTGTTTTCTAAATCCACTCTATTTTCTTGAGCAAATAGTTTGTGTGTAACATGTGACTATCATGTGAAAAGATTCCATTACGAGAACAAGATCGTTGTTTGGGAGCCTCTTCCATTCTGCCTGTATCCCATCTGTCATTATCTGTCCTTTTCTGAGCTGCCGGACATTCCTGTTCCCCTTTGGCTCCTTATAAACTGGACCTATAGAGCTGTCTGCCTTCAGGTGCCACAGTTAAGCTGTTTTGGGTCCTCTAGTCTCCTAGAACGATATGTGATTTGGATTACCAAGTAACTCAGAGACCTTTAGACAAATGTGGTTAAGAGCAGGTATTTTCCTGATTTAGATGAGGGACCAACTTTATAAGCTTGATTAAGGAGGCATTTAGAAACTCAAACCATCTAATCCTGTCTTCAAGGGCTACAGGACCCCTGCTGCATGGCTGGATCATCTTAGAGCACGAATGGGGGAGCCCTACTCATGCTCTTGAGAGAGAGAATCTCAAGCAGACTCCATGCTGAGCAAGGAGCCGGACATGGGGCTGGATCACATGACCCTGAGATCATGGCCTAAGCCAAAAGCAAGAGTCAGACACTCAACTGACTGAGTCACCCAGACATCCCACCTCACAGGCGATTTTATGCTTCAGAAGTAGAGAGAATATCCCCTCCCACCTACAAACAGCACTGAGCTAGTCTCTGGGGACTCAAGGACTCTGGAATCACCAAGTGTGAACTTTGAGGACCTGTAACTTTCTGAGGTTCTAATCTGAAAAATCTATCCTTAGAAATGGGAGATTTCTGGGAGGCGGATGGTTCATTTGTGTTTCCCTCTACCCACAGTAAGGAGGTTCCTCACCTTAAGAGAACTAACATTCCAGTGGTACATATTTTCCACTCTTGATCAGCCCACTGAACCAGACCCTTCCTGTTCATGGTCATCTCTTCAGGACCTGTCTGGGCCTTGGCTATATGAGTTGCTCCAAAAAAATTTTTTGTTGAACAAATAAACAAAATATAATTTCATTACTCTTCTCTTGGTAATCACTCAATTAAAAAAAGTGATACCCTCCTTACAAGACCTTCAGAAGAATTTTTCCACTCTAAATTTCCCAGAAAGCCAAATGGACAAAATATTTCCATTTTAATTTTTAAATATCAGAAGAATGCAGTGACCACAGTTTATATTCTCCCTCCTATTTTCCTCAGGGCCTGCGTTGCTCATTTAAATGCCATTTGGTGCCTGTTTGGGTCAGTGACTTAAGCTGGGAGGCTCTTACAGTAACTCAGCACTGTGGAAATCCCAGACCCCTGGCCGGGGTCTGAGGGGAGAAGCCCAGGACTGGTGGCTGTGAGGGCCGTGTAGGTAAGCACCAGGCAGAGGGCTGGTCTACTTGGGGCAGCAGATCTCCAGCCTCACCAGTTTGGGTCAGCATGGAATCAGTCAGCAATGCCTGAGAGAAAGCCAGGAGACCAGTCAGGATGACTAGGGAGGTTATAAACCAGAAAACTTCCGCCTTGGTATTTGAAAACCACACAGTATTTTACAACATTCCTGTCTATTAACTGCTGGGAAGGGCACTACCTTATTGCCTTTTGCATAATGGAACCAATCTTTCCCCTCGGAGGCCCTCGTGCTGCTTTGATCAAGTTCAAAAGATGAGGGAAATGATGACTAAGGACCTTGGGAACCAGACAGAAGAATCTCACAGACATACTCAAGGGTTTTGTGGAGATTGCTGTTTGTTTGTTTGTTTGTTTGTTTGTTTACTGGTGCACCATTTTGGTTAATAAATTCTACGGTCAGTGCACTTATCAAATCCCTTCCCCAAATATTTGTTATTTATAAAATAATCAAGGAAACAGGCTTGTGTTTATTATTCTGCAATCAGCAGCAGTTTGACGAATTAAAAACAGTCTTTCTTTTTCCCCTCTCCTTTCCCCTTGCCGGGCTCTTGTAAGAGCGCCAACGTTACACACCCAACTCCCTAAATGGTAAAAATGAAAAATAAAAGTGACCTCGGTGAACTGTACATCGCCTCTGCCCAGGTTAGACTTTGGGCCGAGGGCCCACTGCCCTTAGCATCAGAGGTAGAAATTTGGAACCAATTGAGTTGGAAAGGGACACTGTACATGTCTGTTTCCGGTTCACAGGGCCCTCAGCGTCACTGCATAGTTTGGACGTCTGACTAGTTTCCTGACTTTGAGAGTCTCCTACTTTAAACATGAGGGATCAACCCTGGAAAGGAAAGGAAAGACACGCAAAAGTCTGCCAGTGACTCCACCAACCATTACTCTCAGGACGGGTTTCTCCCGGCAGGATTTAAATAGAACTATTGTGACATGGACAGTGCTTTCTTTTGGTGTCCTGAGGCAGGGTGATGGTGAGGTCGTGGGTCTGCTCACATGGGCTGAGTGGGGAAGGCCAGGTCTGGGCCAGTTCTCCACAACACAGCTTCCAGGAAAGCCCCACCTCCACGCATCATGACCAAAGAACAGAGCAAAAACAGACACTTCAAACCCAGAAAACCATGGTAAGACTGGGTCTCCTCTACATTGTCCTGAAGTGGTTCTATTTCCGTTTTACATGCGTGAAAGAAAGGCTTTGTTAGGGGCACAGATCTGGGCTTTTCTTTCCCAAACGGACAAACGTGTGAAATCATCACGAGGGAACCAAAGCCTTCCAAGGAAACCTTTTATTTTAAAATAACTACAGTTAAAAAAATAAAATAAAATAAAATAAAATAAAATAAAATAAAATAATAAAATAACTACAGTTAGCCTTTACCAAACGAAATCTCTAGGGCGACAGCAACTTCAACTTGGCACTGAGTTGCCACGAAGCCTAACACGTAGATATCTGAACACTCGAGCTGTCTTTCAAGCCACCCAATTCTTGCATGTGCTCGAGTTTGTCCTTATTTTCATGACTTTGTTTCTACGTTAACAAATGGAATAGCGGTTCTCACCCACGTGGAGAGGTCATGCACCAACTGCTTCCATTCCTTTTGTGATAAACTGAGCTGGCTGAAAAACTGATTCTGTTGGGTCAGAGTGTGACTGGTGGTTGCTAATTCCTGAGGGAGCCGTTGGCATGATTTGAAGGGGGGAGAGACCAAAGAATCGAGTTTCCCAGAGGAAACACAGGAGTGGGAACAGGAACCGTGGGGGAAGGGAGAGGGCGTGGGTTGGTTGGGAAGAGTGGGACCCCAGCAAAGAACATGCCTGCAGCCTGGGAAACGGTGTATCGTGGATTTATAAGTGTTAACTTTCACATTCACGAATAAAAATGTCATTTGCCATTATGAAAGTTAGAGTTTTGTGTTCATAAGTAAAAATGTCAGTACATAAGTTCACTATACCTAGAGAGATCCCGGAGGCAGGAGTCACCTCACTACCACCACCCTCCCCCGCCCCCCCAAGTAAGAGAAGCCAAGTAGAGCCTTGGAAGCATTGTCACCTTCAGGGGTCAGTCACAGGGGTCCCGCCAATGGAAGCCCAGAGAAGGGTGGGAG
The DNA here is from genome assembly GCF_048418805.1 of Vulpes vulpes. Classification (NCBI taxonomy): domain Eukaryota; kingdom Metazoa; phylum Chordata; class Mammalia; order Carnivora; family Canidae; genus Vulpes; species Vulpes vulpes. The sequence goes on from NC_132780.1 coordinate 191,662,720, forward strand.
GGGGAAAGGTTTTGTTTTCCTTTTCCTCCAGCATTATGAAACAACCAGGGAAGCTAGTCCCTTAGGATTCCGTTCAAGTCTCGCCCAGACTACTTTCTCTCAGGAACTTTTGCCTTGAACCACTTTTAGACATTGAACTAGTTCCTTCTTGCTGGAAGAACGTTATTGTATTGTCTGAAATAGTGTAAGCTTCCTTCCAGAATGCCGGCGGAAAACCCCAATGATGCCCTTTCCCACTAAACTATTAGGATTTCTCCTTCCAGTAAGTGAAAAAAGAAGAACACGCAACTGTTACTAACTGGCAGGCCAGGAATGTTTTTTAAAATCAAAAAGTTATATTCTTTAACTTAAAATTTCTACTTCTGTAAGCTTTGTGAGCGCAGAGACCATACCATACATCTTTGTGTCTCCACGATTCCTATTATTTAGGCACACAATTGGAGATGAATAATGATTTTATACGTGAAGGAAATTGGCCCCCCAAATTAAAAGCCTTTTTCATACAAAACTTCGGCCAAGCAAAGGCCCATAATATCTGTAAATGTGATGGAGAAGCAATGAGGATAGTTCTTGTCCCACTGTCTAGTATGGAAATCTAGATCGATGGTTTGTTTTACTTTTCACATTCTGTTTTAATGAAGAGAAGGAGGAATGTGAATAGTTGAAAAACAACTCACGATTCAAACAAAACTCATCTGAGTTCCGCTTTGATTTTTGATAAATCCCACACCTCCGTAGTGACCATGATCCCTTTCTATTCATCTTCAACTTCAGTCTCTGTCCACGTGATCAGGTCCTGGCTGGAAGGAGGACCCAGAGGGTTCCAGACATCCAGGGAGATAAGCTTCTGGAAAAAGAGGAAAAGTGGGAGAAGGTGCTAGAATAGAGGACCCAAGGGTCATCGTTGAGGCTCATCTCTGCCACTAAATCACTTTGTGTCTCTGAGAAATGTTTCTTCACTTTTCATGCCTGAGGTGTCTTCCTGACAACTGAGATGAATGAGTTAGAAAATGTAAAGATTTTCTGCTGGGACTGGAACTAAAATTCACATATAAGTAAAAATTCGTTGAGCTTTGCATTGTTTTGGTATTAAACTGAATGTGGAGAGAGCTTATGAATTTAATAATAAAAACTAAAAATGGATAAACTGAGTCAAACAAAGAATTATCAAAAGCTCGAGAAATCTAGGGATGAAAATGGAAACAAAGTAAAACATTTACATACTATTAATTCCAGTGCCTACCACTGTTTTCCTTCTGCAACTTATTTAAATGCACATTTCAAAGTTATAATGATTTTGAGTAAATCCCCTAGTTGACTTGAATGTATGTAAATCTGGTCTTGGTCATTTGAACTTGACACAATTCAGCAATTTTTGAAATTTGTATTCTGTTTATTCAAGTAAATGAATAGTGTCATTTGCTTATTTGATGCGATTTGAAAAAAAAAAATGAGTCCTTTGAGAAACTGCTTCTGGGTATCAATGCTAAAATGAAAACACTGGCTAAAATCATAAAAGCAGGAAAATTAATTTCAGGGCATTTTAAGCTCCCCCTGCTTCCTGGGCTCACAGGGCTTCAGAAGTTGAGAATTGCTCTCTGATGTCACTGTTCTCTGAAAGCTGATCCATTCAAATCCATATGGTGGACATCTTTGAATCACATACTGCTTACATTTTTCAGTGCTTCTGAAAAAGAATTTCTCCCTTTTAATCCTCAAAACCAAACTCAAATGAATTGTTCTACCCACCTGCAGCTTCCTCTGAGGAATATAACTCTTTGATTCAATCCATAATTTCCTCTATTCTCCAACCCCCAAATTATCCAATTTTAGTTTTAAATTCAAATCATTATTACTGTCACTGATTCTGAGCTGGGAAAATGGAAGGTGGCTTTTTTGTGTGTGTGTGATGCGGCATGGAGATGTGACACAAACATAAGCTGGACAATTTCTCATTTCTTCAGTTGTGTACCACAAACGACAACTGTATGAATTCAACAGAGTTTCAACATGGTTCTTTATAGTCTGCAAATCCAGAAACTTTTGGCTCCTATAAGCCTCCTTCAAAGGGAAAACGATCTGCTGAACAAGAAAGCCCATCCAGAGGAATGGAGTGTGGGCTTCGTTGCTTTGGGTCTCAGAGGGAGGTGACTGGTGGCGGGAGCCTAGAAGAAGACTGTGTAACACAGACTTGCTGCTGGCTCAAGAAGCATGTGCACAGTGCCCAAGAGCAGATGATGAACAAATGGTTGATATGTAGGCCTCCCCTGGCCTCCCTCTTCCCTTGCACCCACTTTATACCCCCACATTTAATTATTGTATTGCTTCAACTGAACTTCAAGCTCAGCTTCCGTCCCATGTCAACACTCATTCATGCTTCTAAATATCTTTCCTACTTGAGCACATCCCTATTTTGTGTCTTTGTATCATAAGGACATGTACTGTTGCAGAACTTTTAGACTGAAAATAAGAAAATAAGATGTGGTTCTGACAGTACCTAATGTTGCCATGTACTCCTGAGTTCTTAATTCAGACCCTGTTCCTTCTGCGGGAAGAGCCCACCATTTGCACCGCAGGCCAACTGCTATATATCCTATAAGACTTGGTTACTCCCCGGGACACCTGGGTGGCTCAGTGGTTGAGCATCTGCCTTTGGCTCAGGTCGTGATCCCAGGGTGCTGGGATCAAGTCCTGTATCGAGCTCTGTCTCTCTCTGTCTTTCAGGAATAAATAAATTAAAAATCTTAAAAAAAAAAATAAGGACCTGGTTATACTTCAGATGCTCTGTGGAGCCCCTCTGACTGTCCCCCTCTTCTACACCTTCCAAGCATCCTGAACAACCTCTATCATAGTTTATAATAGACTGTTACGGGCCTAATTTTGCCCCCCCCCCAATTCATATGTTGAAGCCCCAATCTCCAGTACCTCAGAATGTAACTGTATTTGAGAAGAAGGTCTTTAAAGAAGTGGTTCAGTTAAAGTGAGGACATTAAGGTGAGGCCCTAATCTAACATGACTGGTGTCCATATAAGAAGAGGAGAAAAACTAGGTATATGTACACAGAGGAAAGGCCATGTGAGGTCATAGCAAGAAGGTACCGCCTGCAGGTCGAGGAGAGAGGCCTCGGGAAAAAGCAAGCTTGCTGACAACTTGATCTTAGACATTTAGCCACTGGAATTGTGAAAAATACATTTTTGGGTGTAAGCCACCCAATCTTATGGTAAGATAATACACTGTCCTACAAATTATTACATTATCTATCTCTACTTCTATATTATGAATACTTTTTATTTTTAAGATTCTATTTATTTACTCATGAGAGACACACAGAGAGAGAGAGCCAGAGACACAGGCAGAGAGAGAAGTAGGCTCCCTGAGGGGAGCCCGATGCAGGACTCGATCCCAGGATCCTGGGATCATGACCTGAGCCAAAGGCAGAAGCTCATCCACTGAGCCATCCAGGCGCCCCAACTGTGAATACTCTTAAAAGGGATTGTATTTCATCTCTCTAATCACAGAACCTAGCAGAGTGCTTGATATATATATAAAAAAATTTGTTGATTGAAGGAAGGAAGGATTTTCCTGACTCAATTTAATCATCAGCCTCTAGTTACTTAGCATCTTATTTTCCACCCTATTTTTATTCCTCCTCTCCCATCCTAATTTTAATGGCTTGGATACGTGTCTCTATTTTGCACCTAAGTCTTTAGCACAATCAAATTTATTCCTAGTTTTCAGAGGTATCACACAGGACATTAGTGATATCCAGAACCACTCCTCCTGCACTGGCTGTAGACGTAGTTGTTGGGTGTCGTGCTTTCTCATCATGACAATATGTCCAGCCCAAAGATGCCAATTTACAGGAGTACAAACAGAGAAATGATGGCATACATGCCCCTTTTCTAGAGTCAGGCTAGCAACTCAATGTCAGAGAGGCTGAAATGGCTCCTAAGAAGAATCTCTTCTGACTGCCAGTTCTGAAGTGATCAAAATAAGAGTGGAGATCGCTGTTACGGTGACCCAGGAAATGCTAAAAGGGCGGGAAGTCAGCCCAGCAGAGTAGGAGCTGCCTCACATCCTGAAGTAATTACTCCAATAAAACACTCTTACATCCAGATATTTCTTTTCTCCAAATTATGGGATAACTACATATAACAACTCAGAAAGATCACATTTGTGTGAATAAAACCTGACTGTACTTTGAAGGTACTTCCTTTCAGTGTCACTCTGCTCCAGTCTCTTGGGATCCAGTAAATTTTGAGGAAGGAATGGCAGGGCTGGAGTATTTATACATCCATAGAGGCTGTTATTTGTTTTTATACGTTCTTGTTGCTTGGCCCTGTATTCTTGTTTAAGAAACATCATGTTAAAAAAAAAAAAAAGAAGGAAACATGTTGAAATGGAATGGTATTTTATGTGAGTGAGGGTGCATGATGCGTGCTCTTGTAAGAGAGTAGCCTAACACAAGTCCTAACACACGTAAACTCAGGCTGACCTACTGCTCTGGACCTTGGTTAGCAAACTTTGTAGTGAACACTCTTTAAACCTAATGCTTGGAAGAATGATTTCTTCTGTAACAGTTTGTAATGGCAAATCATTTTATGCCCATGTTCTGTTTAGTTTTGTTCGTATTATTTTTTTAAAAGATTTATTATTTATATGAGACAGAGAGAGCGAGCATAAGCATGAGGGGCAGAAGGGGAAGGAGAGAGAATCTCAAGCAGACTCCTCACTGAGTGGAGCAAGAGGCAGAGATTCATCTCATGACCCTGAGATCATGACCTGAGCCGAAACCAAGAGTCGAACACTTAATCTACTGCCCCACCCAGGTGCCCCCGTGCATGTGTGTTTTTTAATTCCCAGTTTAATTGGTAAGTCTAGCAATCCTCTTCTTTTCCACAAGTAGGATATTTACTGATACAGAGCACCTTGAAATTCCAGCTATAAATGGTTTGGACCAGTTTATTTTACCTTCCAAAGAAGTATTGTAAGGCAAACTATACATTTAAAAGAAGAAATGGTCTAAGATTTAGCCCTAGATGCCTTGAGGTGAGAAATCAAGGGCAAGGTGTTCATTGAGATAATGATGAAGACCCTTCAGCAAATTCCCAGGACTGCCTCTTCTGGACACTCCATTAAGTAAACTCCATATTCAACGTCCATTGCGTGCAGGGTACGATGCAGGTGCCTTGAAAAGCATGAAGTATTAAAATCTTTTAAATGTTTCTGGTTCTCAAGGAGTTTACAGCAAAGTTGGTGACAAAAATGTTAATCATGGCCAGGGTAAATAGATATGAAATATTCCAGTAGCAGATCTAAATAAAAAGAGATGACAGCTGCCAGAGAGCTGTCCATGGTTAATTGCTAAATGAGTTTATGAGCAAGCAGTGCTCTGAGACCCCAGTGCTCCCTCTGGAGTCTCATCCTCCCTTCAGATCAGAAGGCATCTTCAGGACAGGCAGATGTAGGTAGGTCCAAGGGAGGCCAACAAACCTACCTGTTTGTCTCCAGAGTATGAGACCAGGTAGACCTGGGGTCCACCTAGGACCACCCGGGACAAGTCCTTTTCTGCACTGAATCTGTCTTCTCAGAAGAAAACAGAGATGATAAACTTACCCTCTGAGTTGTGAGAGTAGATGAGCTCTGTGAAAGTAAGTTCTTGGTGTAGACCCTCACATCTATTCGTATTTATGAGAGCAGATCTCATGTCATGTATTAATTTGTCTTTTAGTTTATATTTCCTGTTTGCCCCACTCAAAAGTAAACTCCTTGAGGGCAGGGACTTAACATTGTTCTGTCCCTGGATCCACAGCATCTATACTACTATGCGGCACACAATTGATGCCTAGTATGTATTTGTTGAATGAATAAATTAATAATTAACATCAAAAAGTAAATTAGCTAATATTATTGTTCAATCCTGTCTTTTTCATCTTACTTCTTATCCCTCTTTGTTTTCTCCAACCTTACAAGCAATAAGAGATGTTGCAAACAACAGGCTAAGTTGGAAACAACAGGCTAAGTTCCAAATGAGTAGGATCATTTGGAGTGCTAAAGTCCCTATGAGTTCAGGCGATTGGAACTTGCGTTGTTCACTTCGCGAAAAATAGATGATGCAATGGGGGAAATTAAGCTTTTCTTCCTGTATCCCCTTCCTCCATCAGCTCATCCTCACTGTATCCTCATCATGTCCATGTCCCATGTGCCCGTCTCACCCAACAATATCCAAAAAATAAAGAACAGAGACAAATTGTGGGGGCGGAAACAAATGTTTTTTCGCATGAATCTTCCAACTCCCATGGAGAGAGGGGTGGAATGTAACTTCTCATTTCTCCAACGCACCTCAGTGCCCATTTTTAAGCCCAGGGAGGCTTAGTTAGCCAAAGCCTGGCCAATGAAGCATGACCGTTAGAAAAATGTTGTGTTTGCCATGACACTAAGCAGGAACGGGCTTCTAGTGTGAAATCACTTGGCTTTGTGCAAAAGTCCCTGTCCCTACCACCAGAGACAGACTTATTTTGACCTAATTTTCAGTTCCGTTATGATTTTTGTAAGCTAAAATTAAATTTGGTTTAAGATCACTGACCAGGGTTTATATCACTAGCGGGAGGGAAGGAATCAACAAGCAATGTTTTATCATCTTGTGTTGATGCATGACCAACTGGAGTGTCTCATTAAAATCTTATTTGCAGGAAATGGACTCATTTACAGCTCCCCACTCAGTCGTATGTTTGTTAATAGTGCAGAAGGGAGGTAAAATGAGTCACAAAAGGTCAACTCCGGATCGAGTGAGTTTCCTCCCAGACTGCAGATTACTGACACCTCATTGTGTTTTTCGCGTGTGACACAAAGCTTCAATCCATGTACAGTGTAACCTCTTAGATAAAATCCTATCCCCAGACCTGCAAGACCCATTATTGCCTAAGAAAAGCCAAAATTACTGAATGTTTTCTTTTCTTCTGACTTAAAATGCACGTCATCAACCACGTAAAGGAAAAAGAACAACGTACAAAGTATTCTCTGGGGTTTCTCACCCATTCTAAGATATTCTCACAATGAGTTCTCAGCTTCAAAATGGTTTCATCAGAGGATTTTAATATGCCCCTCTGTATTTCAAGAAATTCAAAGAAATGAAATCTAACTATCTCAGGGACATCTTATGGAGAAGTTGATTCCAATACTTAGATATTTTTGTTTTTCCTATGAAAACATATCTTAGAAACTACATAAGGGTCTTTATGGACTTTGTTAAAAACATTTTGTAGCATGTATATATGAGTCAGGGTCCTGGTAAGAAACAGAATCACCCTAGTTTCCAGTAAAGACAGTTTAATAACTACTGACAAAGGTGTGGGAGGCAAAAGAAACAAACAAGAGATGTCAAAGCACCCAGAGACCAGCAACAGTGGGAAGCTGTTACCACTGTTAGGTCTAAAGGGCAAGGAGAGGAAATGATGCTACTTGATCCCCGTGGATGCTAGCAGAGATGACAGTCCCTACCAAAGACCCCTCTGAAGATGACAGGGAGCCAGGAAGAAACACCCACATCACCATCTCTGCCCCACCTCTGATCTGCTGCTGGTGCTTCCCATTGGCCAAACTGACCTGGAAGGCAGTGCCAACGGAGACTGGGTGATAGAGTCCCCAGGGGTCAGTTGCCCAGCACATATAACAGGGTGGATGGAGAAAGGCAGAGGATTAATCTGCTAGGGCAACTGGAGCATCAAAAGCATAGTGTTCTTCATAGACAATGATTGATTGATTGATTGATTGATTGCCAGTGTGTTCATGATAAACTTGCAACTGTTTATCCAGGCTTGCTCTTTACCTTGATCCCCTTTGAGATCCTGTAATCTGAACTTCTATTTAATGTCCTGAAACAGAGCTTCTCTCTGTGTAGTGCTAACTCTTCTGTATGGGAATTAATCCTTATCTCCATGTCAACTAAAAAAAAATTAAAATTATTAAAATTACGGTGACTGTTCTTCACCTTTCTGAATGTTTAAATTTATAATCTCTTGGTTTAGCAGTTTCATTCTTTCAAAGAGATTCAAACGTTTTAGTTTTGTTATCTCATTCATCTTTGCCGTATCTCTGATGGGCAAGCATCTAGGTAGAGTACCGGGTACAGTGACACACGGAAATAGACGCTCAATAAATGCTTTTGGCAAGATGATCATCATCAAATGCCTCTTGTGCAGATAGGAGAGCTTACATGGAAAAGTTAAGCAACTGAGCCAATATCTCATGGTGCGCCAGTAGAAATAGAAGCCAAGTCCGAGGGTTTATCCTGAATATGCTTCCTCCTTATGGAGATTTTGCTAAGCAGGGCAAGAATTTGAACAAGAGTTTATTTGCTTCTTGTACTTTGACCCACTCATAAGAATAGTTGAGAAATTCAGGGCATAGTTTTTCAACTGATTTGTTTCCTAGATTGCCAGTGAAAGGTCTGCCTCATTATTTGTTCTTAATCATTAGGCATAAAACACTGTTGCCAGCAGGAACAAAAAGCCGAGTTATTCTCTTAGAGGAATTGAACTAAACTATTACATTTCTTTGTGTTATTTCTGAGATGGGGCAAAGAAAACATAAAGGGGAGATGAAATCTGAGAACTGCATGTGAAATCAGTTACAGCTGACCCTTATCAATGAAAAACAAGGACAGGAATGACCTGAGAAACATAAATGTACATGGTTTTAGAAACTCTAAAATTATTATAAGTCCACCTTCATCAAAACCTTCTACTATATTCCAAAGTTTTAAATGCCAGTTTTTCTTGGATGACACTGTTTTCCTGAATATCCCAGGAAGGAGTCCTATAGAGAAGGAGACACAGAGCGGTTTGGATTCACTGCAAGCCAGATAAACAATTTGTGAAATAATACTAAATCAGGTAGATCAAAATTTGAAAACACATGGGCACAAGGAAGGTCTGTAATCTTGGAAGCCTGCATCACGCCTTCTTCCAGAGAGTGTATCACCAGCCTGCTTGTTGGTAGGTGGCTCCTGTGTACACAGCCTCACGGTGGATGCGTGTGACATGACACAAGAGACTAATAAAAGGCTCGGGTCTTCTCGAAATCACATTTGTTTCTTTTTTAAAAAGAGATTTACTTAATTGAGAGAAAGAGAGAGAGGATGCATGCAGAAGCTGAAGGGGTAGAGGGAGAGAAAAAGAGAGTCTTAAGCAGACTCTGCGGTGAGTGCAGAACCAGGTGTGGGGCTCCATCTCACGGTCCTGAGATCATGACCTGAACCGAAACCAAGAGTTGGACATCTAACCGACTGAACCACTAGGCGCCCCACAAAATCACACTTATTGTAAATCAATGAGAACTCGTTTCTTAATAACTTGTGATCTCATTTAGGCATTATTCTCAACTCCTTCCTCTTTCTCCTCATGCTCTTAATCATGGTGAAATCCTTTTTTCTATGTCTCTCTTGAATGTGACCTTTTTTCTCCCCAGCCCCTTTCCTAGGCCAAGCTTCTAACAGTTCTCATCTAGACCATCACGGACCAGATTCCTAATTGGTTCCCCTCCACCCACTCTCCCACTGCAAACTCCTCCACGCTGTAACCATCGTCATTGCTTAAAAGCACAAATATGCTCAAGTCAATTGCTGGCTTAAAATACTTCTGCTTTCCCATTGCCTTGAAATCCATACTCCTTACCACCTCTTCATGCTTCTGTCTTCAGCCTTCTCCTCACTATTCTCTACCTCACACTCCCCTTTGTCAGAGAAACAAAGTCCCAATGCAGGGCCCTGTATTATCTGACCATAGCCGATTTTTTCAGCCTCATCTCCTACCCCTCTCTTCCTTGTCATCTTTATCTGGGTATATACTGCCTGGCGAGTATTTTCTCTCTCAAGACTCAGCTCAAATGACACTTCTCCTGACTTGGCTAGGGACACCACCCTTTTCTGTCGTGCTAGCACAATACACATATCTAAATTATCGTATGCACCACATTGTATAAAGCTCACTGTTTATGTCTGTCTCCTCAGTGGACTATGAGGTAACAATCTTCAGCCTATTCAGGATCTTAGTACCTTATCTAGCATAAGCACTGCTCTTAAATCCTGAAGGAGGAGGGTCATACTTCAGAGACCCCCCACCCCCAGCCCTCTTCCAGGAGTATCCCTACACCTGAGGTGAGAAGTCAGCAGGACAGGGATGTGCCTTCCTGGATTCCACATCTCCCTAGATCCCATGCTTCCTGTTTCTAGACCATGCTTTGCTAAGCAAGAGCCCAAGAATTCCCTATCCAAATGGTCCAATCTTCCTTTGGGGCCTGCACAAGCCCTTTCCCGAGATCTGTCCTCAAAGAAGGGACCAAGAAGGTGTGTGCTCACTCCTAGATCCAAAGACTAGCCAAGGTAGTGATTTGTGAAGTGTATCGCCAGAACTTGTATAAACAGGCTAGACTGTCCACACATGTGTATGCAAGGAGCCAGTGATGAGGTCAGAGCAGCACTAGGAGAGGCAGGCAGGTAGGCAGAGAGCTGGGGCCTGGAGCCTCAAGGAATTAAAGAGTTCTAAGGTTGAACCTGGCCTTCTAGGTAGTTATGAAGATATATTTATCTTGGGGGGAGGATGGATCATATTTTGTCATCTGCAACCTTGAAATATTTAGGCATATGTCATGTGGGCCTCCATGTGTACCCTAGCCTGGACCTCTATAAACATTAGGATGCTGGTGGCTTGTCTAATACAGTGCACAGCACATGGGAGATGCTTCATGCGTGACTGAGGATTGGCTCACAGCAAAAAAATGTGGAATAATTGATACTCAAGGGAAATAATTCTGCAGTGTTTGAGTAAGAGAAATTAATAGAAGATAGTAATTATAATCGAATTAACAAACTAGTTAATATACTTCCTAAAAATGTTTATATTCCAAAGGCCAAACTTAAACATTCTTGCTAGGAAGATGTTATTTACCAAATGAATGATCAATTTTTGAAAGCCTCACTTGAATTCTCCAGCATTCTTTCAGTAGTTCCAAAACACAACACTAATCTACCAAGCACTCATAGATGGGTTAAGAATGAAGTCAAATAAAACATGAGTCAGATAGCAAACTCCGTTGTGGGAGTCATACTCCAGCCTGAGAGGAAGAATTAACGAAAACTCGCATCAATATTTCTTGGAACCAGCATTTCACATCTCTATCATTTCAAATGACCCCATTATCCTTCACTGGCAGATGAAATCATTCTTGTAAAGAAAAGGAATATTCATCTTCTAGGTGGAAACTTGAGAACTAAGGTTCTGCTTGCCACAGATATGATCATTTCAATGAACGTGGGCATTTTAATTTTTCTCCAGTATAAGAATCAATGGCTTACCATGTTGAGTAACCAAGACTTCTTGTATCTTTTATTGTCACATAAATGTATGTTACTAACAAATGAAAGAACATTTCAGATTAAAATATGGTTCTATGTATGTGCAGGCATATATGTGTGGAAATTGAGAGGGGCAGAGGGAGGGCAGAGAGAGAGAAAGAGAGAATCAATTTAACCTGGAAAGTCAACTAAGAAACATCTATTGAGTGACCTCTATACTCAGCATTATGCTAAGCATAGGGGATAAAAATTCAAGGTCTTCAAATAATAATGAGATACCACACTGTACATCGATTAGGATGGACAAAATCTGGAACACTGACAACCCCAAATGTTGGACAGGATGTGGAGCAAGACAAACTCTCAGTCACTCTGCTGGGAATGCAAAGCCACTTTGGAAGACAGTTTGGTGGTTTATTAAAAAACTAACGGGCAGCCCTGGTGGCGCAGCGGTTTGGTGCCGCCTGCAGCCTGGGGTGTGATCCTGGAGACCTGGGATCGAGTCCCACATCGGGCTTCCTGCATGGAGCCTGCTTCTCCCTCTCCCTCTGCCTGTGTCTCTGCCTCTCTCTCTGTGTCTATGAATAAATAAATAAAATCTTTAAAAACAACAACAACAACAAAAAAAAAAACTAACATGCTCTTATTCTATGATCCATTGATTGTGCTCCTTGGTATTCATTCAAAGGAGTTGAAAGCATGTCCACACAAAAACCTGCCCATGAATGTTTATGTCAGCTTTATTTATAATTCAAAACTTGGAAGCAACCAAGATATTCTCCAGTAGGTGAATGGATTAATAGACTGTGCTATATCCAGACAATGGAATTTTACTCAGTGCTCAAAAGAAATGAGCTATCAAGCCATGAAAAGACATGGAGGAAACTTAAATGCATATTACTAAATGAAGGAAGCCAATCCGAAAAGGCTACTTACTCTATGATCCCAACTATGTGACATTCTGGAAAAGGCACAACTACAGAGACAGTAAAAATATTAATAGTTGTCATGGTTGGGAGATGGAGAAGGGGAATGAACAGGTGGAGCACAAAAGATTTTTAGGGTAGTAAAAATATGATATAATTATGTCATTATACATTTTATTATGCATGTCATTAAATATTTTTTCTAAACTCATAGAAGGTATTGAATAAGATACAGAATAAGTTGAATAAGGTACAGAATAAGGTACAGAATAAGCTAAAATATAAAATAAGGACTTTGGGTGATTATGACGTTTCAGTGTAGGCTCAGTGGTTGTACCACTCTGGTGAGGGATGTTGATAATGGAGGAGGCTCTGCATCTATAAGGGCAGGCGTGTCTGAGAAATCTCTGTAGTTTTTCAATTTTGTGGTGAGCCTAAAACTACTCTTAAAAAATTAAGTATTTTTTAAAGATTTTATTTATTTATTCATGAGAGACACACACAGAGAGAGAGGCAGAGACACAGGCAGAGAGAGGAGAAGCAGGCTCCATGCAGGAAGCCAAGTGTGAGACTTGATCCCAGGACCCCAGGATCACGACCTGAGCCAAAGACAGACACCCTAAAAAATTAAGTCTTAAGAAAAGAAGAAGGGCACCTGGGTGGCTCAATCAGTTAAGTGCCTGCCTTTGGCTCAGATCCTGGGATGGAGCCTGCAGTGGGCCAGTCTCTGCTCAGTGAGGAGTCTGCTTCTCTCTCTCCTCTGTGTGCTCTCTCTCTCTCTCTCTCTTGCTTGCTTTCAAATAAGTCAATAAAATCTTAAGAAGAAGAAGGAGGAGAGGAAGGAGGAGGAGGAGGGGGAAAAGGAGAAAGACAAGGTCCTGTCCCCAGGAAAATTTACAATATCTGATGGGAGTTGGGTTTGGAGTGATGGGAGAAGCACCGTAGGCATATGTTGGTAGGGGTGAGGGCACAGATTTCCCTATTACCTTCCACGAACAGACACTGTGATTAGGTGTGTTATATTAGGGCATCTCATTTAATTCTCGTTGAATCAGTGCACGTAAATACTATCCCCATTTTCCAGAAGAGGAAACCAATGTTTAGAAGAAGAGCCCAATGAAAGAGCAATACAACTGAGCAATTGCCAAAGTAACTATTTAGAAGGAACTTACGGGAATGTAAATTGGTACCATCTCTGTGGAAAACAGTACAGAAGTTCCTCAAAAGAATTATAAATAGAACTATCATATGACCCAGCAATTCTACCTTTGGGTGTATATCCCAAAGGTATCGTTTTTTCGGGGTATTGAAGAGATATCTGCATTCCCATGTTTATTGCAACATCAGTGGATGAGTGGAAAAGGAGGATATGGGTCATATATGCAACAGAATATTATTCAGCCATGAGAAAGAAGGAGATCCTGCCATTTGTGACAATGTGGATAGATCTCAATGCCAAGTGAAATAAGCCAGATAGAGAAAGACAAATACTGAATGGTGTCTCTTAAATCTTGGAAAGTCTTAAAAAATCTTAAATAAAAATTAAAAAAAAAGTCAAACTCTTAGAAGGAGTAGAAAAGTGGTTACTAGGGGTTGGAGGTAGGGGAAATAGGGGGAGGTTAAGAAGAGGGTACAAACTTTCAGTGATAAGATGCATAAGCTTTGAGGATCTAATGTACAACATGGTCACTATAGTTGATAACACTCTATCTTCAGTTATACAACTGAAATTTGCCAAGGGAGTAGAATTTAAATGTCCTCACCAAGAATAAAATAAAGCAAATATGTGAGGTAATGGCCATGTTAATTAGCTGGGCTGTGAGAATCCTTTCACGATGTGTAAATCTATGGAATGAGCACAATGCACCCTTTAAATATCTTACTATCTTATTTGTCAATTATACCTCAATAGAGCTGAAAAAAATGAACAGCTGAATCAGATCGCTTGTACAATTCAATCACGTTGTCAAAGACACAAGCAGTTCCCTCTCAATTCATGGCAGGGTCTGCAAATGGAAAAAAGAAATGGATGGTTTCACAAGGGTGATCATGGCTTCAGGAGTGATTATATGAACTGTGCTCACTTAGTGCTAGCAATGCTCAAAATCAGGAAAAAATGTAAAAGGAGAATCAAGTTGAAGCTGGTTAAATCACAGCATCTCTTCCTTCTTAGTTGTTTTACATTAATTTTTGGGGGGGGGTTTGTTTTGAAAAATGTTTCACACATGCTTGAAAAGGATGTATGTTCTTTCATTGCTTGGTGCAGGATCCGCATATGTGCCCATTAGATCATGCATACTAGTTATGTTACTCAAATGTTCTCTATTTTAGTGATTTTTTTTTACCTTTAAATAAGACTTATTGAAATCTAGTAGGCTATTGCAATTTTAAATTTCTACCTATAGTTCTATAGATTTTGCTTCATATGTTTTGAGACTATTTTAGAATTATGAAATCTTCTAAGAGAGTTGAAAAAACTACAATGAAAGGAATTTAAACATTTTGAAGTTGAGGTGTCTGTTAACTCAGAATAGTTTTACCTCATGGTTTCTTACATGACGGGTGAAATGTAAACTGGCCCCACTTCTGCTTAGCACATGTGTTAATCCCTCATTTGAATTTAATCAAAATAACAAGACGATATTTACATACATATTTGAACAATTTCTTTACTGCCTTACTCCTCACCAGATAGAGTCTGCTGCTGAGCCCTGGTTCTTCAGTGTGTTGAGGTCAAGCGAGTATTTATTCCCAGTGAAATGATCTTTGATTTGACATAATGGAAGATTTCTATTATTCTGGAGGGGGTGGGGGGTGCAAGGTTAGAGGGAGAGCAGCTGAGAGAAAGTTACTCTGCCAAGAAAGAGAGAGAGATTTCAGGAGGCATAAGACCTGTGACTAGGGTGTCAGAGCCAGGGAGGAGGGACACTCAACAAAAAAGAGAGGAAGAGGGAGGTATCCAAAGGGGCTTTCTCAACCAACGTGCTGGGCCATGTGGACCTCCTCCTTATGCTGCTCCACTTGATCTTTAATGAAGTCTTTGTGGGCCATTAACACCTTTGACAGAAAGGAGCTGAAGCTATAGGACAAGAGGATGGACATTTTGTTTAAAACAAAGATATGGTGAATTATTGTTATTAGAAAATCAGTTTATCTCTACCCTTGCTAAATAAAATAAATATTCAGTTTCCTAAATATTAAGATTATCAATTTGAGGAGCAGCTGGTCATAGTCCTGCTTGGACCATTGACTTCTCTGAATGGTTTCATCACTGGTGAAATAATCAAGTCAGGTGGCCCGGCGCTGGCAGGGTGGGGATTTACACCCAGCCCCTGATTTCTTTGACCATATACCGCCTCCTGTGTGGTGGGAACAATTCTGAGCCCGGAAAGAGGGAAACTTAGTTGTAAGCCTCAGCTCTGCTACTTATTAAGGTTTAAATTAGTATAATTTGGTCTAAATTAGCGTCTCTGGGTCTACTTTCCCCATCTGTGGAATGTGAATAATCAAACCTTTCAGTCTACCTCATAGGTCAGTTTTAAGGATCAAATAAGAAAACAAATGGGGAAATATTTTGTAGACCATACAGAGTTTTAAGTGATTGGGCCAGCTAACCTCACAGAAATACCTGAATAATCATGAGCATACTCAGCCTGAATGGAAGGTCCTGGGTTCAGCATAAACTGATATTGCCAAAGAGTGTTAGTCACTTGGTAAATGCCAAAATGACTGGAATGCAAAACAACAAAAAACCAACCCCCCACCCCTCAACACCAAACAAATGAATCCAAGAGGTTAGGCCTCTTGTTTTTCAGTCAGTTGATACTGACTGTAAAACTTAAGCTTTGTGACTTCTTAAATCGTTTACTATTTTCTTGTGAACTCAATTTGGTTCCTGGGAATAGAGTAGGATGGGGAAAAAAAAGAGAATTCAAGGGAGTGTTTATCTGGAAGTTCATTGGGTGGTTCCTTTCCTTCCAGTGAAGCAGAGAGTTCTGGAAGTCAATTTGAATATTTTGAATGGCCAGTGCTGCAGTGAAAGTCTTCTGGGTTTATTGCATGTTTAAGTGAAAAGGATCCAAGTTTGATGTCTTGAACAGGTGACAAAGGTCCTCAGTATCCCTTCTATCCTGGTCCAGTGTAACTGCTCTTGACCTTCATGGCTGTAGCCTCACCTTTTCCTTTTCAAAGATTCATCAGGTACACAAAATATAAACACTTTTTAAAAGAACAAACATCTAGTTTTTATTCCTCAGAGGAGAGCAGTGTGAATGCCAGCATGAATTTGTTTGGGGGTTGTGACCATTCATATTGCTTTTTTTTCCCTCAGACACGAGTGTCTCTTGAGTCAAACTAATAACTAGGTTAGCATTTCCCTCCCTTGATCTGCCAATAAAATAAAAGAGGTGCAGAAAAAAATCATGCGCCATTGTAAGTTTTTTAGGTTATACCTTAGAGAGCCTTATCCTGATAGCTCAGGAGACGTTAGTGCCAGGAATATCTTTATTTATATCTCCCTTAGGCATATATTCCTATAATAGACAATTTTGGATTTTGGGAAAATTGTACTTGTCCTAAAACATATGAAAGATGAATGAATCAGCCTGTGGTCCCACTCCTGGGGATTGAGTTTGTCATAAGAAAGGATTTATGTTGCACCATCGTCAGCTTCAGTTACAGTTTACATCGGAAGCATCAACATCCATGCCTAGCATATTTTGTGACATTTTCACTAACCTCCTAATTGAGACTGGGCTGAGCTGTCAGCTGTCCCTCTGGATGGCTTTTAAGGGCCAGAAGATAATCTTCATCAACCTGCTTCCAAAGCACTATAATGAGGACATGAAAGCTAAGCCCACCCAAGCCTTGGAGAGCAAGACCTCGCCTGTGTCTCCCATAGCGTTGAAACAGAGCTGAAAATTATTAAGATGTCAATAGATGCCGATTGAACTGAATCAAGATGGCCAAAGGAGATTAGATATGAGGGAAGTCAAAGCAACAGATGGGAAGCAGGTTGTCACAGGAATAAAGACAGAAACCAAATGATTCTCTAAATAGGAGATACAGAGTGTGCCAATCAAAAGTCAACCCTGAGCCCATTCGGACAAGTTCTTTTCGTGTTGATCTCCATACCTATCTCGCTTCCTACTGGTGCTGGACTTTGATTGACTACCCAATGCCAACCCATCCTTTAGGACCTGCCTCAAAATCACCTCCGCTGAGAATGCTTCTTTGATCTCCCCAGACAACTCACAAAGTGAGCAGCTTCCTTCCCTGTGGAGTTTGAACCCACCCAGGATTTTGTCCTTAACTTTGTTCCCCCTCTTATCTCATTATATGTTTATGGTCTGTTTACATATCTGTCTCTTCCCTCCTCCTTCCCTCCAAATCCAGACTGTAACCTTCTTGAAGATGTTATATTGTTTTTCCTGTTATCTCTGACTATCATCTATGTATCCAGTCCTGAACCCAGTCCCTGGCCACAGGAAATGATCAGTAAATGTTTAGTGAACAATGACCAGTGCAGCTTCCATTTGTGGTTTTCATTAGAAGCATCAAAATGCAAAATGAACTTCTTGAATGGCTGCCTGAACGCCAGGAAATTTACAGCTATTTCTCAACAGGCAAGAAGAAAAGCATGTTCGACACAGAAGGAGTACCCTACATAAATATCATTCCTACATAAATGGATAAGCCACAACCTCATACCCTTAATGGCTCACACCCTTCTAGAACAAACTAAGTCCATAGACATTTGTAATAGGCAAGTTTTTTCCGACGATCCACTGTCCCTACTTCACAACACAAACCCACATGGAATTACTTTCTATGCTGCTTTCTCAGGGGCCTGGCCTAATCTGGTTTCAAAATAACCACTACCGAGAAGGTCCCATTAATTCCCTAAAATGGCTGTCTCTTGGATTAGTAGACTTCTAGGGATCTCTTGTACAAATAAACAGTTTGGTGACACTGAACCAAGGCTGGCCTGCTTTGGTATTTCTGTGTGCAGCTTAACTGAAACATAGCTGGACTTGGAACATGTTTATACAAACTAACTAATCCTTCTAGATCATCATGACCTGCAATTACCCTGCTATTCCCAGCATGTACTCAACTTGTGCCAAATGAGGCAGTGAGTTTCATAATGAAAGAAAGAGTTTCCATTAAAGAGACAGGTCGGACCCCGGCACTTCTTTCCCGTTCACTCGGGTGTTCCACGTCTCTGCATATCTAGCACTCATGAGGAAACAACATTAAGGGCACCAGCCTCCACAGGGCTGCTGTACTGAATGTGAAAGAAAGCTTCTCTGTGTTACCAGTTGGATCAGACGTCAAAACTCTGAGTTCCAGGCCTGCCTATCTGGTGGCAGTCATTTTGTTCAAATAGGAACATTCCACTCATGATAACTGCACTTACTAAATAGTTCACTTATGTACATACTAATGTAATGATATCCCTACGGGCTTGCAGAGTCAGACTTTGAACTCACAGAATATCTTAAAATACTCTATGTTTGGTATCTGATGGAACCTCGACTATATTTTTTCTCAAATATCTCCTATAAACAGTCTGAAGATTCGAAGGGGATATTAATCCATGTGTTTCTGATTCATTTACACTCATACCATTAAAATCCTGTATTGTAAGAGCTAGCTGATGTTCAAGAAACCAGTTAAACTTTTAAATAATCTTTGTAAAGTCTTTCTTCTTAACAACAGGAAGATATGTTTGCCAAAAGAAAATGAACTGAAACACTAGAAAATCTGGGTTTGATTCAAAACTAACCCGGGAGGTTTAAAAGGGCTGTAAACTTGGTGAGTGAAACGGGTTTAGTTTCCATATACTACATATCCATATGCCGTGTTGATACTTGGTGTGCACATACTTAGCTCACACATGCTGATATGTAGTGTTAACATTTGGAAAGTCGGAGCCAGTTGGCAGGTTAGGTTGGAACAGGGTGCTAATGAGGTCAAGATTCCAGGCCCAGTCTTCCTGAGGATGGGGTGCCACTTCTCTTAAGCCAACCACTTGCCACTAATGAGCTCAGTGGCCTCGGGCTACTCTGATTCAATCTAATTTAACAAGTTTATTGAGGCCTACAAAGCGCTGGCACTGTACTCAGCACCAGGACTACTCCCAGGGCTACCATGTTGTCCCTATACTGCAGGAGCTCACAGTCCACCAGCGGAAACAGGTAAGTCAATGTACCAGGGAAGCAGTATAATACAGGGAAAAAGTAGGACTTAAAATCCTTGGAGGCCAAGGAAGCCTTCATGGAAAAGGCTTTTTTCCTTATCTTTAAAGCTCAGCACAAGTACTCTTCGGTGCAGATTTTCCTAGGCAAACATAGATGCTCTCTTTTCTACGGTCCCAATGTCCTTGGAATAGACCTCTGTTAGGGACACTCAGGAATACTTGGTGAACAGATGGTGGAGATGACACAGGATTATGAACAGAATTTAAAAAGAAGAAGAACACACCAGTTACAGGAATGGGGGGCAGGTTGAGATTGGTAGGAAGAGTCGATGGATGGAAGAATAAGAGGGGATGAGGCTGGAGAGGTAGAAAAGTAGGATGCTGCTCTTAAAATGTATGCATGACCTACAGAGAAGCTTGGTTTCATTTTGTAGCCTATGGGGACTTATTAAGGGTTTTAAGAAGAACTGGACTTGGTTTTTAGCACGACCTATTTGGTAGGCTGCTTGGATGGAAAAGAAATGAATCCAGAGGCACTAGGACCGATTGGGAACCTATTGCCATTCTCCAGGCAGGAGCCAAGGATGATCTGAACTTAAGCTCTGGTAGGGAGGATGAGGAAAAGAGGGTGGATCCCATAGATGACTAGAAGGCAAAGTCAGTGAGACCTGAAGAATGATTGGGTATGGAGTCAGCAAAGGAAGGAGTCCTGGCTGATCCTAGGCTTCTCCGTGGGGAGATTAGGGGGTTAGTGGGATCACCAGTTAGCATGAGCAATGTGGGAAGGTGTCTAGGACAGAGTAGGTGATACTGTAAGGAGTTCAGTTTCAGAACTAATGGGTTTTGGTTGTTTATGGCTATTTGTAGGGAAAATGTCTACTGTCCAATTAAAGATGAACTATCTCTTCTGGAGATTCAGATATAAGATGAAATAAAGATGGGGAAGGGGATGAAGACAGGTATCCAGGTAGGGCAGGTAGAGTGAGAAATAGGAACAAAACAGAAAAACACCCAGGGATCCTAGTATTTGAGAGAAGGATAGAGAAGTTTGATCCAATAAGAGTTCTGAGGAAGAATATTCCGAGAGATAGAAGGTCAACCAAGAGCGGGTGGTCTCATGGAAGATAAGAGGGAAGGAGGGAGTGGCCAGTCCTGGTAAATGCCCCAGAAAGATCAAGAAAGGAAGAAACTTTGGCATCAGGAGATAAGTAACCACTTCACTGAGAGCAGTGTCATGTGTCACGAGCCAAGACCTGTTTGCCGGGGAATGTGTGAATAGATGTGAGGTATGAATGGTGCCTACTGATGTAAAGCTTGAGAACAACAGAAGGAGAACACTGAGGTAAAAGCTAGGGACAATGCTGGGAGGGCTTGCCCTCTTGTGGTATGGGCCACATTTAGAAAAGTGAGAGGCTGGGATGTCTGGGTGGCTCAGCAGTTGAGCGTCTGCCTTTGGCTCAGGGTGTGATTCCAGAGTCCTAGGATCGAGGGATCGAGTCCCACATTGGTCTTTCTGCATGGAGTCTGTTTCTTCCTCTGCCTGTGTCTCTGCCTTTCTTTCTCGTTCTCTCTCTCTGTGCATCTCTCATGAATAAATAAATAAAATCTAAAAAAAAAAAAAAAAGAAATGTTAGAGGCTGAAGGTAAGAAGTCATGCAGGAAGGAAAGAGTAAATACAAGGTCCCCATGAAGGAGGAAACAGGAATAAGGAAGGACCAGCCTACCCAGGGAGCCTACCACCTCAACTACCATGAAAAAGTTTTCACTCAGCTTTTGGAGTATTTACCATGCTTCATGGTGAAACCTTTTACTCCAATATTAATCTAAAAATTTTCCCATATCCCCCCATTAAAAGCATCCTTACCCTTTTTTAGGGTAATGAAACCCTAAAAAACTATACTAAAACCATTTAGTATAGTTTTTAGATATGAAACCAACTCTTTATGAAATGACATTGGATTGGGAGGCATGGTTGTGGTATAGTGAGATGAGGCGGGGGGAGGGGGGGGCTGCTGATGTAGGTTGGAGCCTCAGCTCTGCCCTTTACATCTTACCTGGCCTCTTAGGACCTTGTTCCTTTACCTTTATCCAGCCTACTCAACAGAGCTCCTGCAGGTCAAATGAGAGCAGGTCACGGAAAGCTCTTGATAAACTAGCACAAGACAAGGTTAGCAGTTGTATTCAGTTTCCTGTCTGAATACACCACATCTGTCTTCCCCTGTGTGACTTCTGGGGCCCTTTTGTTTTAAATGAGGTAACACATGCATGTAAAACCCTTAAAAGTGGCTTGGCACAGGTAAGTATGTGTTAAAAGTCAACAATTATCAAGCTCTTCTCTACCTCTCTCTACTCCTTTGACCTAGAGTGCCTCAATGAGCCATCAAGAGATGGTGAGGCTTCCTACAGTGGCCACTTTGTACCTTTCCAGAAGCTTTTCACCCTGCCCCAGAGGAAGGCTCACAGGTATTGCATTACATTCCCTTAGACCCACCCCTTCTAACAAGTATTACAGTTAAACCTGTTTAGCTAATTCTTACTGCAGCAATGATGACTGCAAATGATTCCTTCTAATAGTATTTATAGTTTAGCATAGTATAACTCCTTGGCCAAGGAATGAAACCTCTAATGGTATAATATCAGGTAATACGTTTGGCGGGTCATCACACTGCAAGATAAATGGAGTCCAGTCTTGGTATATTTGAGATGACAAACATTTTCTAAAGCAGATGAGAAAACGAGGCCGAATGTTCCTTGAGAGTATCCAAATGTTAGAATTTGCATTATTCATATTCACATTTATAGTTTATACCACAGCCCTTTCTAAAAATGACTTGAGTCACCTTACAAAAAGGTAGGTATGTGTAAAAAGTTTAATGAAATCAAAATATAACATCAAAACTATGGAGGGGAAAGACATAGAATGTTTGAAATATAGTAACTTTGTTTTAAATATAGTAAAATTTATTTATATACACAACTATTACATATTTGACTTTGGGCTTCCTGGTTGTTGCCTGGACATTAAAAACAACAACAACAACAACCAAAAACCAAAAACTAGATCATTAAATTCTGTAGTGAGAATTATAGCTGCTCACCAATGTCTACTCCTTTCTTAAAATGATATTTTACAATTTTTTTTTACAGCTAACCCAGCTATAAGATCAACTTCTAGCCAGTGGGATAGAAGGATACACAATTAATAGGTGTAATTCACAACTTTAGTACAATGGACATGAGACAGGATACAGATGAAATGGCTGGAGCTGGAGCCTATTTCGAACTCAGAACATCCTATGTGTTCAGGTTTGCAGAATCTCTGTACGAGCTCTGGGCTGCTGACCTTCAGGTTATTACTTTGCTGAAGCTACTGCAATTGTGGATCCTTTTGTTCCATTAGCTTAAATTGTATTCTCCCAATACAAAAATTGGTATCCAGAAGTCGAATCCAGTAGTAAAAATAGAAACCCTGAAATAGATGACAGTGTCTTAATGGTCAGGCAACAGGCACTGAGGACAAAGATATTGAAATCTGTAAAGCTGTTGACCACTGCCATGTCATGGTAAACATTTGCTAAAACTACCACCGGGGACAGATGGCTGATGATTGGCAACCCTAGCAAAGCCTTACAACAGAGCCTAACTCAGGTGACAGCTCAGCAGCTTGCAAGCAGATCCCCATCCGGGAAAGTTCTCTCTTGCATACAGCCTTCAATCCACATGGAATGAAAGTCTTGTAACTCAAAGGGTTGCTAATACAGCTGCTTTTGTACCACCAAATACATTCTAGCCTTCCTCAGAGCCTCATACAGAATGTTCCCTACTAGACAATAAGGCCACTCTCAAGGTAGAGATTGAGGCTGTTGCCTTGCCATTCAAACCTGTTGTTTCACATGGCCTCTAGGGAATCTCCAGCAATATGGGAGGGAGAGCTATGTTGAACATGGAGACCAGGAAATGAAAGAACAGAATCTTCTGGCTTAAGAGGCATGGATAGTGGTTACTGGCATCTGGAACTGACAGGAAGCAAGTAGACCATAAGTCTATCAGGTTTTAAAGGAACTGTATTGCCAAAGAAACCACAAGACTGGCCTGCAAAAGCTATCTAAAGCTTAAAGTAATCCTGTCTCCCAAACCTTCACCAGCAGGCAATGAGCTATGCTCACTTTATATGTGGCCATGAAAGATAAAGTCAGTCAAGAACATGTCCCAGTGAGCCAGGGAGGACAATATGCAGGGGAGTTACTTCCAGCATTGGGGCTTTCGGCACAAGGGGCCCCTGCACTGCCAGGGCATGGAGTCTACAATTCCTGTCCAGTGGAGTTTGACGGTTGCTATGGACTAATGGCTGCTCTATGTTTATCATTTTTTCACTTTTCTGAATGGGAGTTGTTATTGTGGTTATCCACAGTAAAATGGTCATAAAGCTCTGTTTATTGTGGTGGAAGGTGGGCCTGAAGGTAACTCGTCTCGTAATTTGTAGGTCACCAGATCACAGGAGTCAGAGCTAGAGCTAGACTTGATGGGGGGAGGAGGAGAGACTCTAGGTTACGCAGATTCTGGACTGTAATCTCATGGAAAATGTTGCGTGTGTAAGAAGAATACACATGGGTATCTGGGTGGCTGGAGGGACAAATGCTGGTGGACTTTGTTTGTCTACCAATATCAGTGCCTCCTTTCTGTCTTCTCATTTTCCCTCATAGCCAGGCATGGCCATGACACTAATTTCTGTCCCATAGGAGGTGAACACAAGTAGGCCAGTTCTGGGTTCTCTTGTCCTTTGTCCCTTGGAGCAATCATTTTGAACCCAAAGATGGAAGCTGTATGTTGATGATGGCAAAGGCTCTTACCAGCTATGGACCTTCTATTTGTGGAGTTTTACACAAAATAATAATAAACTTAAACACTTAAGCCACTGTTTTGAGATATCTGTGTTATAATAGCTAGGCTAACACACTCTACTTATTAAAAAGGGAGAATGTCCACTAGTCTTGTAAGAAAAGCCTTTTTGTTTATCCTGGCTCTCAACGCAAAAAGAAATTTTTCAAGTGAAGCCTTACATCGAGGGTCCTGTAGACTTTATCCTTGACAACACTTTACAACAAATCAGAAGCAATTTGCACGTGGCTATCCTCTGCTTGCTTACCTCTTTGAAGTGTTAAAACTAAAAGCACAACTTTGGAGGGCAGCTCAGTGAAGGCAGTTCTTTAAGAGCTTCCACTAGAGTGCTTCAAACACAGAGTCCCCCAGAAGGGTGCAGAAAAACTTGATTCAACGAGAGCTCTCTATTCTGGAGTAGCAGAATAATGAGTACTTCCCAACCTAAGTCATTTAAAACCTCTTAAGTCTACTCTAGCAACGGCAACTAGGATCTAGAGGGTATGTATGTATGTTACTTAGACTGTGGAGTAGATGGTGGGGGGCGGTGGGGGTTACATTCAATCAGGAAACTGGAGAAGCATGGACAGTGTTCTCCAGTGTATTGAATTTTACTCTGTTCTCACTTGAGCAAAACTAAAGAGCTTTTGGTACATCAGAAGTCAGGACTTTGATCAGGATGAGCTCAAGCACAGGTACCAAAGTTGCTGTCTGCTGCAGACTTCTTTCCACCCAGAAGCATCACACCACTCTGTGGGCCCAGTAGCAACACAAGATGTGTTGTGGCCCTGTGCTTCTTCCACACCTTCAAAATAAATCTCAGTACCCAGAGCTGTGACACAAAAAGCAAAAGAGCTCACTTTTGAAAGGACTCGTCTTTGGCATTTGGCTACCCAAAGAAACCTTCAAAAGCCAACCCTCTCTCACTGCCATGTGAAAACAATTTTCTGTCCTAGAACTCAGATTATATTTTATAGTGAAATAGCCTAAAACTTTTTATCCATTTTCTTGATTATCTTAGAAGATTATTGTTTTTTTTAAGGTGCATTATTTCAATATCAGTTAAGAAAAATATACTAGAGGCTCTAGGTAGACGTCTGCTCCTGGGCACATATAAGCCTCTAATTCTATTTTGTAGTGTGACGCAGCTGATTCAGGACTGGAATATTTTCAAAACAAATGTCACTAGGATGCCCACTTTACCCAGAAAACATCTGAAATGTTTGTGTGGATTGTGTGGTGACCCTCTAGATAGCTGAACATGTAGGCATGCTATATGGGGTTATTTGGTTTTACACAATTTAAATATACAGATTATCTACCTGTGACACTGATTTTAGGTAGAGTATAATATCAAGACACCTTTTCTCTGTTGAATGTTCAGTGTCTAATCATTGGCTTCATTGGGCCACCAGAAGATTTGAGGGGATAAATCTGATTCAAGGATTCATCTTAAAACCTTTTTGAATGGCAGACTATACAAACTGGTTCCCAACCTAAATGATCCAAAACCTCTCCAGTAAGTGCCAGCAGTGACCACAAGGGTCTAGAGGGTATGTACTTTATGTTACTTTATGTGACTGAGGAGTGGATGAGGGGCTGACATTCAGTCAGGATCTCAGAGAAATCTCAGGATCATAACACCATGGAGGCTCCTTGCTTCCTATTTGTTGCACAGGATAAGTGCATCTAAATGCTGTTCTCAATTCATGTTAACTGAAAACAGCTAGATACCATATACACATAGCATTTATGTGCATGTGTTTGTGCATGTGTGTGTTTGTATTTGGAAGGTGAAATTGAGGGTAATTTTCATTTTCTTCCTAGTGCATGTTTGTATTTTTGAAAGAAGCACACATTACTGATATGTTAAAAAAAAAAAAAAGATACTTTAAGACATATTCGCCTCCAACCTGCCAGACTTTCAGAGGGATTGGGCTGACACCTAAACCCACTGGCTTGGTTAGCTTTAGTACCTTTAAGAGTGTGACAATCAAACAGTATGTGCTTTGTGATATGAGACAATAGGACACTTACAGTGTCTTCCCATGATACATTCTTGCCACCAGCTGCCTACCCCCTAAAAAAAAAAAACAAAAAAAAAAAAAAAAAAACCCACACCAAAAATCCCCTCAACAAAGTCTGAACCAATCAAGCTTCAGACCTAATTGCCAGTTAATAGGAAGTATAAGGATTAGAGAAACAAGTTAAAAGATACTATAAGGAAGCAATCTACCAAACCCAGAATATGGGAATAATAGTGTTAGAGTTTACAAGGGACTTATAAGAGTTAATAATCAAGTGCAATATGTGGACCTTGCATAGAACCTCATTCAAATAGACCAACCATAAAAAGACATTTTTTAAGAAATTGGGGAAATATGATATTGAGTGGAAATTGGATCTCTATTAAAAAATTAAGATGAAATGTTGATTGAGAAAGGAAAAAAGTAGAAGGAAAATAACTGTCAATCTACAATTGTACACCTAATTAAACTATCTGTTCACAGGAAGGGTGAAATCAAGATACTTCCAGTCACACAATCTCCTTATTCCCAAATGCATCATATCATTTAGGTGAAGAGTAAGAGCATGAGAGAATTAAATATGGCTTCCTTTTTTATCAGTTGAGATGCTGATATAATTTGGCAGTTTCTGTCCTGATGTAATTCTTGCAGAGGGATTAAAATCCAAGTGCTATAGCAGTTATCACCAACTGTTGATGTAGAATAGAGAATACACTGTCTTTGCAAAACAGCAAAGGGAATGTACAAAAACCAAAGGGAAAAAGTGTAGACAGATATAATAATAAAGTAATAAACAAAAGGTGAATGCAGATTCATGTGGTTTTCCTTAAGAGGAAAGGGAATACAATTTTAGTTAATATATCAACATACCTGAATTCCAATTGTTCCTCAATTAAGATTTTAGACTAAGAGATGCAAACTTTCCTCTGTTGGGAGAATCCTAACTTGGAGCTCAACCTTCTACAACATGTCCCCTGTTGAGGGGCAAAGATCCCTGGAAAGGCAACTAGAAGGTCAGCTCCACAATGACAAAGATTATTGTTTTGTTCAATGATGTGTCTCAAGCATCAAGAGCAGATACAGGTACATAGTAGGTGGTCGATATATTTGGGTTGAACTTTTAAATGTGTATCACAGATAGAACGTAGAAAAAGAGAGATTATGACAGCCAGCCTGGGGCTTCCAGCCATCAGTTAGCAATATTGGAGGAGAAGCCATGGAGGGTTGCTCTGTGCTTGTGTGTGTCGGCCTACTCTGAAGAGCTTTTAAGATTAAAAAATCATGGTAATATGGTGGTAGGAAATGATATAAAAATGAGGGCTTTTTGTATTAATTGACTTAACAGTATCTTATTCCCCCTTCTAGAGATGATGAGGTCAAGGACTATAGGAGAAGGTTCTTAGCTTACTCCATTTTCAGGATTTCTTTGTAAAAGGGTGAGGTTCATGGTCAGCGAGGATAGTGGTAAGATTCCTATTTTGGCAGAAAACGGAGATCTGCAGCAGTCTAAGTTGGATAACGAATATATTGTATTTTAAGTGAATAACCCAAATAGGAACACCTGTCTCAGTGCTGCAGAAATCTATGTCTTAGCCAGCATTGAATCCGTGATGATAAAGGAAGGCCATATTTACATATGTGTTTTGATTAACATCATATGCACATTCAACCTGCATCTGCAGACTCTTAGACAACATCTGTAGTCCATCCAAGCCTACTTACTTATATTGAGATCTGTAGATTTCATAGGGAAATCACAGTTAGGGTAAATCTGTTCTTAAAGGGTACCATCATACTCAACAAATTCAACTTGGGAAACTTGGTATAAACACTCCTTGGGGATTAGGAGAAAAATCTGATCTGGGCACAACTCAGCACCCCAAAGTCCCATTGTTGGCTGATCCCTGATACTTCTGCAATTTTAAAGCTCTCCCAATTTGTGAATCATTTCAAAGATGTTGGAAAATAACCAGCATGGACTTGCTTAACATAAATACTCTCTTTCCTATTAATGTGAAGGCTTTTGTATAAGCATCATGGCCACAACAGTAGCTGTAAATGCCATTAATTTTCATATGTATTTAATAGCTTAGTTTGTGTTAATTTAAAGGGGTAAAGGCCCTTTTTAGCTTGATACAATCCAACTAATCATTCTACCTTGATTCTCCCTAGCATGTGCCAAAAGGAGTTTTGATTTTAATGGGTGTGGGATGAAAAGATGAGGGAAGTGCCCTTCTGCAGTTCTTGGAATGTTTTTGTCATTAAGTTTCCATGAATGTCTTGATTGTACCATCATGTTAATAGTCCGCTCTGAATTAGGAGGAAATTTTATTTCATAACACTTGTCACCAAAGACAAGCACATCTCACCACCCATCCATAACATGTATAAACATATGAAAAATCAGATCCAGGTGTACAGTTAAACCTGAGATCCTAAAATGGAACAGGTTAGACTGGTAGAGGAAATTTTATAGGGCTTTGATATTCCTACTTTGCAAAGTGTAAATAAGAGTCTGTCACTTGACATTTCAGTAAAGAATGGATTATATATAAATTTACAAGTGTGGTCAAGCAGTTTTTAATAACTAAGAATTAAATTGGGTAAGAGGAAAACATATCCTATCAGATACCAAGACATTACGAAGCTTGGTAATTAGATACACATAAGTTTTCAGGGACAAAATTGAGTGGAGAATTTAGAAGCATATAAAGAAAAGATATAGTTTGAGAATAATAGAGAAAATAAATTAGTTGGTTATGTAACATTATGGGCCCAAATGAAGTGGAGTATCAAAAATCTAAAACTATTCATTGATATAGCTGTCCTCAATAATTCTTTACTGTATACTCAGGTGTTATTCAAGGATGAGCTTCCTGGAAACATGTGTTTATTAGGAACAATATCAATGGCACCAATAAGAATACCAGAATACTAGGAGCCAATAGAAATTCCTGTGATTAGTGACTTACACTTGGAGACCTAGAATCTTCTGAGTACCTCATGGCAATGAAAACCATTTATGATTCAAGTTATGACACTGTGATGAAAAAAAAAGAGGCATTATCAATAATTATACTGAGAGGTCACACATAATTCTAGACCATCCTGGGAAAATCAGATCATAGAGCTACTTTAGCCATGGCCATACAATGCCAGGGACTTCATATTAATTCTAAAGTGCACTAAAATCTCCAAAGTTGCCCCAGGGATACACATTTAACTTTGGATGAATCCATATATTCTGTTCTGGACCAGACAGTGTGGATGTATTTGTTCCAAAATCACATCAATCTTTTTTTTTTTCCTCCATGCCCCACTGTCTCTAAGTTCTTTCCATTTGGGGTTCTGATCTATAGGAAGCAGGAACTGAAGTATATCTCTCAGGTAGGAAGATGAACTCTTGAACCACTTGTAGCCTTTCCAAAATGACTGGAAAGCCAACATTTTCTGGTGAATCTGGCCAATGAGATAGTTTACATTTTCTACATATGTTACGCGGCTTTATGATTTTTTAGGCCCAAATGTTTCAAAGCTGGTAAGATGCTTGGAAGGATAACAAAGAAGAGAAAGGAGTGTGTGTGTGTGGCGGGGGGAGGTTAACATAGTCTGAGCATCTAGAACATATCAGGCCCTGGGTTTGATGCTTTATATAGATTATCTCATGTAGATCATCCCAGAAGCTCTATGATGAGATAGGTATTGTACACTTATTTTTAAGATGGAAATATTAAGCCTCAAAGATGGTAAGTAATTTGCCTAAGATAACACAGCTAGTAAGAACCAGCTCAAGGAATATTTGTCACCATATGTTTTCCCACTTTCACCTGAATTTCTTCATTTCATTATTGGCTCCACCTTCCTCAATGTTCCAAGCGATAATGGTGAAATCATTTTAAGACACAACCGTTGGAGGCACATCCGACGGAGAGGAAAATGCTACCTCTCTTAGTACTGGGAAGGCAGGAACACCATCATATGGTCACTTAACAGAAAGCAACTTTATAAAGAAAGACTCACAAAAGTGAGCTTTATTTCCCAGACTACTATTGGACCTAAATGGGAGTTTTCTATACCGACGACAAATTTTTCTCAGCTGTGGCTTCGGCATATGTTCTGAGTTCTCAGAAATCATCATTTTTCTGTTCACTCTTTAGGGTTTCTGTCACCCTAAGTGGTGAGTCCTGTGCTAAAAAGCCAACAGTCCCCTAGTGTCAGATGTGCTGTTTACATGTGACCACATTGGTCGCTTTG